>NC_142873.1:87437803-87740833 GCF_051225735.1 Oryctolagus cuniculus
GGTCCCTACTACCTACATGAGAGATCTGCACAGAGTTCCAGGATCCTGGCTTGGCACAGCTGTGTGGCCATTTTGGGGAGTGAACCAGTAGATAGATAGATAGATAAATCTCTCTCTCTCTCTCTATCTCTCCCTTTCAAATAAAACAAATAAGTCTTAAAAAAAATAAGACCAGCATGCTCAGAAAACAAGGAAAACCAGTTTTTGTTTGGCAGCTACTTGCACTGGACTTAGAAGATTAGAGTCGAAAGGTTTAAATTTCCTTTAACAGGAATCAATTTCTGGGAAGTTAGCTGGGATTCTCTGATACATGACTGATGAGCAAACTTTGTAGCTTTGATTATAAAGAACAGGACTGATTGAAAATATAAATATTGGCTCATGAATTAACTTTATTCATCAATTAATTCTAATTATCCAAGCCAGGCAAGATGTTTTTCTTTTTTCACAATATTTGAGATTTAAAATTTTTTAAAATTTGAAATCTTAGTTTTTAACAGATTCAATGTGGTTTATAGGCACAATTCTAAGAACATAATGATATTCCCTTCCTCTCTCCCTACCAACTTCCTTCCTTCTCCCTTTCCTTCTGGTTTTTGAGATAACATATTTTAAATTTATATTACATTAAAAAGACCTAATATTTCACTGAATAAGTTTAATAAGTAAAAAGCAAAAATACCTTATTTTAGTGGGAGTACAGACATTTCACCCATATTTAGTAAATTTTGAAGTAATCATAGATCATTAAAATTAAAGCAGTATAACATTCTTAACCATTGGTTTGAAAAAGGCATAAAACAAAGTTTTATAAAACTGTATTTGCAGCAATACTAACACACACAGACATTTATTTCTTTTTGTCTTTTTAAAAAATTTAGTTTCCACATATATAGGAGAACATGTGGTATTTGTCTTTCTGAGTCTAGCTTATTTCACTCAACATAATGTGCTCCAGTGTTGTTCATTTTGTTGCAAATGGTAGAATTTCATTCTTTTTTAATAGCTGAATATTATTCCATTATGTACATATGCCACATTTTCTTTTTAAATTTTTTAAAGATTTTATTTATTTATTTGACAGGTAGAGTTACACACAGTGAGAGGGAGAGACAGAGAGAAAGGTCTTCCTTCCATTGGTTCACTCTCCAAATGGCTGCAACAGCTGGAGCTGCGCCAATCCGAAGCCAGGAGCCAGGTGCTTCCTCCTGGTCTCCTATGCGGGTGCAGGGGCCCAAGCATGTTCTACTGCTATCCCAGGCCACAGCAGAGAGCTGGACTGGAAGAGGAGCAGCTGGGACTAGAACTGGCGCCCATATGGGATGTCAGTGCTATAGGTGGAGGATTAACCTACTGTACCATGGTGCCGGGCCACCCCCCCTTTTTTTTTTTCAAGATTTTATTTGACAGGTAGAGTTACAGACAGTGAGAGGGAGAGACAGAGAAAATTTTTTTAAATTTTATTTTATTTAAGGTAAATAAATTTCATGTATTTCATGCACACAGATTTAGGAACATAGTGACAGCCCCCACCCAACCCTTCCTGCTGCCCGTGCTCCCACCCTTCCTCCTCCTTCCTCTCATATTCTCTCTCTTAATTTTTATGATCAACTTTAAGTTTACTTTATACTCATAAGATTAACATTGCACTAAGAAAACAGTTCAACAAATAGCAAGAAGAAAAAAAACACTGTTCCCTAACAGTAGAGACAAGAACTGTAAATAATCATCAAATCTCAAAATGTCAATTTCACTCCTATATATTACATTTTTGGTACTCTGCTACCACAGATCAGGGAAAACATAAGGTATTTGATCTTTGGAGACTGGCTTATTTCATTAAATATAATGATTTCCAGTTGCATCTATTTTATTGCAAAAGGCAGGATTTCATTCTTTTTTATGGCTTAGGGTATTCCATAGTGTGTGTGTATAATATATATATATATATATAATAATAATTTCTTTATCCAGTTAAGAGTTGATGGACATCTGGGTTGATTCCATATCTTAGCTAGTGTGAATTGAGCTACAACAAACATAGAGGCACAGATAACTCATTCACATGCTGATTTAATTTCCCTTGAGTAAATTCCCAGGGGGTTGCTGAGTCATATGGCAGATCTATTTTCAATTTTCTGAGGTATCTCCATACTGTCTTCCACAATGGTTGTACTAGTTCACATTCCCACCAACAATGGATTAGTGTATCTTTTCCCCTACCTTCTTGCCAGCATTTATTGTTTGTTGAATTTTATATAAGAGCCATTCTAACTGGAGTGGGGTGAAACCCAATAGGTTTATTTATTTATTTATTTATTTATTTATTTATTTATTAGGCAGAGTCAGACAGTGAGAGAGAGAGCGACACACAGAGAGAAAGGTCTTCTCTCCATTGGTTCACTCCCCAAACGGCCGCCACGGCTGGAGCGCTGCGCCAATCTCAAGCCTGGAGCCAGATGCCCTTCTCTGGTCTCCCATGTGGGTGCAGGGGCCCAAGCACTTGGGCCATCCTCCACTGCCTTCCTGGGTCACAGCAGAGAGCCGGACTGGAAGAGGAGCAACCAGGACTAGAACCTGGCACCCATATGGGATGCCGGTGCCGCAGGCGGAGGGTCAACCAAGTGAGCCATGGCGCTGGCCCCCTAATTGTTGTTTTTAATTTGCATTTACCTGATGGCTAATAATCCTGAGCATTTTTTCCTCTTTTGAAAAATGCCTGTTCAAGTCCTTTATCCATTTCTTAACTGGATTGTTTCATTGTTGTTGAGTTTCTGGAGCTCTTTATAGATTCTGGATATTAATCCTTTATCAGTTGCATAGTTTGTAAATATATTCTCCCATTCTGTTTGTTGCTTTTTCACTTTGCTGAGTATTTTTTTTTGAGTGCAGGAGCTTATCAGCTTGGTTTAGTCTCATTTTTCAATTTTGGCTTTGATTGCCTGTGCTTCTAGGGTCTTTCCTAAGAAGTCTTTGCCTATGCCAATGTCTTGCAGAGTTTCTCCAATGTTCTCCTTTAGTAATTTGATGGTATCAGGTCGTAGATTTAGATTCTTGATCCATTTTGAGTTGATTTTTATATAAGATGTAAGATAGGGGTCTTGCTTCAAACTTCTGTATGTGGAGTTTCAATTTTCCCAGCATCATTTATTGAAGAGATATCCATTTTCCAGGGATTGATTTTAGTTCTTTTGTCAAAGATTAGTTGGTTGTAGATGCATGGATTGATTTATGGAAGTTCTGTTCTGTTCCATTGATCTACATGTCTATTTTTGTACCATGACCAGGCTATTTTGATTATAATTGTCCTGTAGTATGTCATGAAATCTGATATTATGATGCCTCCAGCTTTGTTTTTGTTGTATAAGATTGCTTTAGCTATTTGGGTCTCTTGTGTTTCCATGTGAATTTTAGCTTCATTTTTTTCTAGATCTGGGAAGACTGCTGGCATTTTGACTGGGACCATATTGAATCTATAAATGTCTTTTGGTAGTATGGACATTTTGTTGATATTAATTCTTCCAATCCATGAACATGAAAGATTTTTCCATGTTTTTGTGTTGTATTCTATTTCTTTCTTTAATGTTTTATAATTTTTCATGATAGAGATTTTTCACCTCCTTGATTAAATGTATTCCAAGGTACTTAATATTTTTCTGTAACTATTGTGAATGAAATTAATATTATAAGTTCTTTCTCAGCTAGGGCATTGTTTGTATATACAAAAGTTATTGATTTTTGTTTGTTAATTTTTATATCTTACCACTTTAACAAACTCTTTATGAGTTCCAATAGTCTCTTAATGGAGTCTTTGGATTCCCCTATATAAGGAATCATGTCATCTGCAAATAGGGATAATTTGACTTCTTCCTTTCCAATTTGTATCCCCTTGAATTCTTTTTGTTGCTTAATGGCTCTGGCTAAAACTTCCAGTACTACATTGAATAGCAATGGTGAAAGTGGGCATCTTTGTCTAGTTCTGGATCTTAGTAGAAATACTTCCAACTTTTCCCTATTCAATAAGATGCTGACTGTGGGTTTGTTATAAATTTCCTTGATTGTGTTGAGGAATGTTCCTTCTATACTCAATTTGCTTAAGATTTTCATCATGAAAATCTGTTGTATTTTATCAAATGCTTTCTGTACATCTATTGAGATAATCATATGATTTTTATTCTCAGTTTATTAATGTGATATATTACATTTGTTGACTTGCAAGTGTTGAACCACATCTTCATACCAGTGTTAAATCTCACTTGGTGAAAGATCTCTCTGGTGTGTTGTTGGATTTATTTAACTGATATTTTGTTGGGGATTTTTACATCTATGTTCTTCACAGATATTGGTCTATAGTTCTCCTTCTCTGTTGTGTCCTTTTCTGGTTTAAGAATTAATGTGAACCTGGTCTCATAGAAGGAATTTGGGAGGATTACCTTTCAATTGTTTTGAAAAGCTTGAGAGGAAATGGAATTAACTCTTCTTTAATAGTCTGATAGAATGCATCAGTGAAGTCATCCAATTCTGGGCTTTTCTTTGTTGGGAGGGTCTTTATTACTGACTCCATCTCTGTTTTGGTTACTGGTCTGTTTAGATTTTCCGTGTATTTATGACTCAATTTTGGTAGATGGTGTGTGTCCAGGAATCTATCCATTTTTTTCCTAGATATTCCAATTTATTAGCATATAGCTCTTGTAATAATTTCTGATAATTCTTTTTATTTCTGTGATATTTATTGTTACATTTCCTTTTTCATCTCTGGTTTTATTAATTTGTGTCTTCTCCCTCTCTCTATGTCTCTCTCTTTCTCTTTCTCTCTCTCTTTTATTTAGTTGCATCAATGGCATATAAATTTTCTTTCTTTTTTCAAAAATCCAGTTTTAATTTCACTGATCTTTTGTATTTTTTTGTTTCAATTTTGTCTATTTCTTCTCTAATTTAATTATTTCTTTCCACTTCTATTTTTGAGTTTGGGGATTGTTGTTTTTCTAGGTCCTTGAGATGCATTGATAGTTCATTCATTTGATGCTTCCCAATTTCTTGCTTTTATAGCAATTTCCAATATTTTTTAAATGCTGTCTTCTGCCCAGACCAAGAGACAATCCCCTTCCTTTTGTGCTCATCAAAAATTATGTAATTTCTCTGAACTTAGATGAGGGGTCTTGACAAAGTACATGGGAAATGTATATTATTTAAAAAAAGAAAGCAATGATGGACTTCATGTTTTTGGACCAAAATGAATTCATACCAACTTGATATAACATGTGTGAACAGGATTTGGCCTGAAGCACATTAATCCTGTTAAAATTGATGAAGAACAAACATTCAATTTATGTTGACACTTTACTGAAAGAATGGTGAAATCATTTATGCTTTACAAAATGTTTATAGGGCTAATTCCTCAAATAAATCATTAGTTTACAAATGGATAAATCATTTTAAGAAAAGACAAGATGATGTGGACAAAAAAAAACTTGATGTAGTAGAACGTGGACATGAATTTGTGAATGGAAAATTAATCTTTTCATACTCCAAATGAGGAGGACCAGCAGTTAACAACAGGAACAATAGAAAGCCCCATTAAATTTCTTTTGGTTCAGTTAACACAATTCTGACTGAAAAATTGGAGTGGAGCAAACTTTCTGCTTGATGAGTACCAAAACTGTTATGTCCAGATCAGCTGCAGGCAAGAGCAGACATTTCAATAGAAACCGTAAACAAGTGGGATCAAGATCGTGAAGTACTTCTTCGAAGAATTGGAACAGGAGATAAAATGTGATTTTACAGGGCCAGTGCTGTGGCATAGCCGGTCAAGCTGCTAGCAGTCCTACATGGGCGCCAGTTCAGGTCCCGACTGCTCCACTTCTGATCCAGCTCCCTGATAAGGGCCTGGGAAAGCAGTAGAAGATGGGCCAAGTGCTTGGGCCCCTGTACCCACGTGGGAGACCCGGACGAAGCTCCAGGCTCCTGGCTTCAGATTGGCCCAGCTCTGGTAGTTGCGGCCATTTGGGGAGAGCAAAAGCAGAACGCTGCTAAAAAGTAAAGATCATGGCAATACTTTTTTGGCAGACTCAAGGCATTTTGCTTCTTGACTTTCTTGAGGGATAAAGAACCATAACATCTTCCTAGGAAAGTGTTTTGAGAAAGTGAGCCCAGATTGTTTAGCTGAACAATGTCTTGGAAACTTCATCAGACTGTTCTCTGGTACAACAATGCTCCTGTTCATTCTTTTCCTCAAACAAGAACCATTCCACTTTCAAACAAGGGAATATTATGAGAGCTTTGATACGAAATCATTAGGCATCCACGTTAAAGTCCTCATTTATTCCTTCAGACTTCTTTTTGTTCTCTAATCTTAAAATCTTTAAAGAGCCCTTGGTTTTCTTTAGTTAATGATGTGAAAAGAAAAAAGACTGCATTGACGTGGTTCAATTCCTAGACTCTCAGTTCTTTAGCTATGGATTAAATGGCTAACATCATCACTTCCAAAAATGTTTTGAAACTGATGGAATTTATGCTGAGAAATGAAGTTTACATTGTATCCTTTAATTCCATTTTCCCATGAACTTTTCCATGAACTGGTATTTGATTATTCCCTAGTTACTAAGTTTTTTTTTTTTTTTAAGAATTATTTATCTATTTGTTACAGAGAGCAGAGGCAGAGAGAGAGAGAGAGAGAGAGAGAGGTCTTCCATCCACTGGTCCACTCCCCAAATGACTGCAACAACCAGAGCTGTACTGATCCGAAGCCAGGAGCCAGAGTTCTTCTGGGTCTCCCATGCGGATGCAGGGGCCCGAGGACTTGGGCCATCTTCTACTGCTTTCCCAGGCCATAGCAGAGAGCTGGATCGAAGCAGCTGGGACTTGAACAGGCGCCCATATGGGATGCTGGCACTACAGGCAGCGGCTCTACCCGCTACGGCACAGCGTAGCCTCAAGATCTTTTGTGAAAGAAGTATGTTCAAGTGTTGCTGGGTAGATCTGGATTTGTGTTTATCCTGTTTCTTCCATTCATTTATACGTTTTTTAAGGGTCACTCTATTGCAATGGTTTTGATGTGTTTCTATATCCTGCAAATTACTCTGGCAAAAAACCTGGATCCTACTATATTGGAAACAAATAAATCCCTACTTACATGCATTCTTTTTATTATAATTCTCACTATACTTCTCATTTACTGTATTATGGTTATGAAACAAAAATTGCAGTAATTTGGCAGAGGGAACATTTTATTGCAATAATAATAGCAGCTAACTTTTGTTTATAACTTTTTACATGCCAAGCAATGTTCTAAGTGCTTTACATCTATGACTAATTTACAGGTCTCAACAATGCTTTGGGTTCTATTATGGGCCCTATTTTTATAGAACGAGAATCTAAGGCACAGAGAGATTAAATGTCTTGTCCAGAGAGTCCTGACCAGAGCCAAGATCCACATCAGGAAACCTGGCCCTTAAGCTCACATTCTTACTAACCATGGTATAAATTATTTACTATATAAAACCAATTAGTAATTAAGCATATGATTATATTTTAGAGTATAAGTTTTACCACTAGAGAACTGATATGAAGATAAATAAAAATTTACAAAATAGTATACATTGGGAATACCTCATCAATATGAAATAGAAATTACTCCAAAGTCCAAAATATTTTGAACACCATGATATGACAAGTAGAAAATTCCATATGTGACCTTGGGTGATGGGTCACAGTCAAAACAGAAGTGCACTATAAATATTGTATAAAATTACCTTAAGACTATGTGTATAAGGTGCATATGAAACAAAATAATTTTGTGTTTAGACTCCTCAACATATCTCATTATGTATATTCAAATGTTACAAAACACTTTCAGGCTTAAGCATTTCAGATAAGAAATATGCAGCCTCTATTGGTAAATAAGGAATGCAGAAAATAGCACATTAAGCCTGGAAGTGGACATGAGGATTAAGGCAGAGAATATTTAGGGATTCTAAGGAAAACTTGCTGAAGCCTGATGGTACATGCGATACACTGATGTGCTGTGTGGAGAAAAAAAAAAAAAAAAAAAAAAAAAAAGGAAAACTTGTGTCCAGTCTATAATTGTTTCTCCCAATCGATGGCCTGTATTCCTCTGTTGAGAACTATGCTTTAGCAAACATCCTACATAAGTCCTTACTACCCCTTCTGCTTATGTTTTCAAGAAGAATGGACTCCAAAGGAATGATGATATCTCATTGGAAAGCTCAGTAGTTCATTCAGTCATTCAGCATCCACTTATTCAGAACCTGCCCCTGACAGCTCATAGATCTTCAGGGAAGACAAACATATAAACGAACATTACAACACAGAAAATACTTTAAAAATAGAGATGAGCAAATTATATGGTAGGGATATCAAGAAGAAGAAAAGTGGTCGGAGAAGTAGTATTAGAGAGAAGAGAGTACCTGAAAGACATCTTTAAAAAGGAGCGATTTGAACTGCATACGTGAATTCTCCAGGTAGACAAGGAATAGGGGGGAATAATACAAGCAGAGGGCATGGCATGTGTAAAGACTCATGGATGTGAAATGGGATAATGTATTCAAGAAAATGCAAGTACTGAAATGTTATGGGCACACTGGTGCAGGGAAGGAAGGGACGTGAAGATGAAGCTGGGTGAGTAGGCAGGTCTAGAAGAATATGTAGAAATTTGGAGCTTTATTGGAGGGAATGGTGAGCCACTGAAGAGTTTTAAGTGGAAGAGAGTGAATTCAGTGTTGAGATAAACTGAATTCCACTTCTTTTGATTGATTATCACACTGAATTGAGATAATCCAATTGATTATCACAGATCTGAAGCCAGAAAGCAGGAGCTTCATCCAGGTCTTCCACATAGGTGCAGGGGCCCAAGGACTTGGGCCATCTTCCAGTGCCTTCTCTGGCCATTAGCAGGGAGCTGGATCAGAAGTGGAGCAGCTGGGACTTGAACCAGAGCCCATATGGGATGCTGGAACTGCAGGCAGAGGCTTAATCAACTGCTCCACAGCACCAGCCCTAGGAGCATTTATTTAATGCCTTCCCAATATCTGTTTTTCTATTCTTCTTTTGGTAATAGCAGCTGATTTTTCTTGAGGGAATTACCTGTACCACAATGCCGCAGTCTCCTAAAACAATTGAAAAACTATGTTACTCTCTTTGGCTGAAGATCGGGCAACAGATCTGAGCAAGTCTCTTCCAACTCCTCCAAGAATTTTATTTTATTAGAAGTACTCAGGGGTGGAAAAACATTGCATTTGATCCACTTGGCATCAGCACCCTGAGGGAATGGCTCTGTACTTCCTTTTACCTAGGTTACCAAAGTTTCCTAGTTCTCCTGTTTCTGAAGCTAGGTATTCCCAGATCGCTTTTGGTTCCTGAATTTTTCCATAACCCTCCAGTAAATTCCATTTTTTGTTTAAGTAACAAATTCAACTCAAACCAGCTGCAGTATTCTGAGCTAAAGACTTAATTTACACATCACCTGGGGGATGACTTGCTTACTTTTACCTGCTAAGATTAGCAGAAATGTTGAACAACAGTTGTACTCCTACCAGCCTAGACACAGCACGTAGCTCTTTGTTCCCTGGATCTTGCTACTGCACCATGGTGCTGGCAAGAAACGAGGTCAAATCTGCATTGCTCTCAGGAACTAGAAACCTTCCTTACTCTCGTTGTCTTTCTCCCTCAGCCACCAACCTGTACTGGGAGGAATCTCTTCTTATGAAAGTCTTTTCCACTTTACATTTGTGGCCAAGACACTTTTCCTATGTTTAGTATGAAAACTTACCCCGTTCCCCAAAAATGTTCTCCTAAGACCTTGGAAGAACAACAAAAAAGACATATAGGCCTCTTCTGCTTTCCATCTTGCCCCAAAGGTACTCAGAGGCCATAAACTGTAACTGTGTGTTTGAACTGGGGGTAGGTTGAAGACAGAAAAAAAAAAGAGGGCACAGAGGAGAAAATGAAAATAAGTTAATATTTCAAAATACCCTAGAAGGGGCAGGCATTTGGCTGAGTGGTTGATGCCTCTTGGGATGGCCACATGCCATAATGGAGTGCCTCTGTTCCAGTTCCAGCTTCCTACTAATGCACACCATGGGAGGCAGCAGATAATGACACAAGTATTGTGGCTCAGCACTTGGGAGACCTGGATTGAGTTCTTGACACCTGGCTGTAGTCCAGCCTAGTCTCAGCAGTTGCAGGCATTTGAGGAATGAAACAGAGAACAGGATCTCTCTCATAAAAAGGCAAAATGCTCCAGTAGTTTACTAATGTAAACAATGGTACTTTTCAGCATATCTTTATTATCATTTTTTATCCTTTTTTGATTTGTTTATTCTGTTTTTGTTGGTATTTCACCCACAAACTATTCATTACTGTGTGCACTGGGTTGCTTTCCAGGTTACATAATGGCTTCTTTTAGTAATTCTAATGTAAGCAATGGTGTGTTTGTGTCCAAAGATGAACAATCTTCATGCATTTTCCGAATTATTTGAAAGAGCTGCTGGAAACCACACTTGCCATCAGGATGTCTATGGTACAGTTTATCTGTCCGTAAGACTGGCTTTTGGGTCACTGGCAAGGTTTGTCATTTACTCGTCTTTTTCATGTTCACCTTCTGACTGCTGACTTGCAAAGCTTTCTGTATGATTTTATGTAATTTCAAATCCAGATGGTAGGATGTATGGGGGTGCAGCAAATGACTGAGTGCTCTAACAGGTTTCTTGGCTGGCGTTTCTTACATCTCCATCTCTGCCACATTCGGCAATGACTTTCACCATGCTAAATAGATACTCTGATAGAACCAGGGCTCAAGAGAGATAAAATACTCTCCTAATCCTGATCACACTCCCATTCTCCATCTCACATGGTTTCCTTTTTTGTCACAAGAAACTTAAGAGCTTTACAGCATACAGAAAACTGAGGCAAAGAGAAAGGGAGAAAGCAGGACAGGAAACTGGAGAGAAGGCTGAAAAGGTAAACAAGAAGAAAGAAAAAATATCCTCGCAGTAGTCTGAAAATATTCAAAAGCAAAGAATTGGAATTAGTCAAGGACAACAAACTACTAAGAGTGTCACTTATGCCTGCTTCTTTTATGCATCTGGGTCTCATCCTCTCACCATTCCCCCTATTCTTTTCCCTTTCCTCAAGCCTTTCTGATCCGGCCATTTCAGTTGCATGTGTCCTGTGAGTGGCTATTCCACAGAAGTCATAACAGCCTTGAATGTGTTTTTTCAATACCCATTTTCAGTGATTGCCTCTTTTTACTTGGGTTCCTTAAATTAAACAGACAACTGCTTTCACCTGCTTTCTCATGACTAAGTGATGAAGTCAGGTCTCTTCCAAGGGACTCCCTGAGAGGATGAACAGAGGTAGAAATCAAGATTTGAAGCCACTTCTCAACCGCTACCCTTGGGACAGGGGTAGTTTGTATTCTGGGCCTCATTGAACCATTATCTACTTTTGTTTATGATATTTCTTTTTACTTGTGTATCCTTGGTAGTGTTTGAAATTTTTTGTCTGGCTTCAGCTCTTGTTTTTGCTCACGAATGTAGCTGATATTAATATAAATGGTAGGTTGCTGGAAAGCAATGGCAAAGAAAAGCTAGTTCATTCCTTTTGTTACAGGGTTGTCTTCTATGGAAGGCCACATTGAGATGAAGGCAGCATTATTTATGCTAACAAATGAGTGTGCTGTTCTGGTACTTCTCTCTTTTACTTCCTGATATAATAATAAATTCTTTTCTTCTTTCATCCAGTCAGCTTAGAAGGGAAGCTTGAAAGGTGGCTTCATCCAACGTTAGCATTTCTTTCTTCGGAGGCCTTGCTTTAATAATTACCCAAGCTTTGATGTCCATGTTTCCATATTTGTTGCTATTCCTTGATGCTATAGTTGATTTCCCTCATAATCTTTTACTTCCCTCATAATCTTTCCTTCCCAGAGGCAAAGGACATGCTCTGTACCTGACTGCATTATGAAACACCTGGGTTTGTCTGACCCACCCCTGTACAGGCTGCACCACCCACAGCATGAAAATGAAGTTGCCACCGACTGGAGGTCACCAATTCTCCTTTGGGTCCAGATGAACTTAAACCAATATGGAACCCCCACAGCCAGGCTCTCAAGAGTCATCTCCGAACCTCCTTGAAGTAAGTTTTCAGCCAGGTTATTAATTTTTTAGTGTTGGACTTGTAGATGCCACTTCATTGGGTCTTTAAAATTTTGATGCTATGCAGGGAAGCATAATGTCTCCAAAGTAGGACTTCAGGGAAGGAGGGTGATCATTAGCAGGCTTCTTTTCTGTTTTGTAAGAGCCTCTTTCTCTTTTGATGATATTTTGCACCCTGTGCCTTAGGAATTATATCTATTCTATTTTGTAGCAGGGGAATGAAGGTCAAGGATTAATTAATAAAATATACAAATTTTGTCTTGGGTTTTATATGGCTCATGGCTCATTACAATGTAACTTGCCTGAGTCCCTCAGATTACCCCACGTTGTTTGTTATTCATTCAAACATTGATTCGGCTGAGCACTTTGGAAATAGAGAGGGAGAGATTTCAACCAGAAGGTGAACTCCATGAGTACTGCTTCATCTCACTGCCCCCCAACCCAGCTCTCAGAATAGTGTCTGGCACATAGGTGGCAGTCCATAAATATTTGTGGGTGAGTGAATGTTAGTGTGGACTTTGAAAAAGATTTTACGCGGCTCACTTGGCTAATCCTCCGCCTGCGGCGCTGGCACCCTGGGTTCTAGTCCTGGTTGGGGTGCCGGTTCTGTACCAGTTGCTCCTCTTCCAGTCCAGCTCTCTGATGTAGCCCGGGAAGGCAATGGAGGATGGCCCAGGTCCTTGGGCCCTGCACCCACATGGGAGACCAGGAGGAAGCACCTGGCTCCTGGCTTTGGATCGGCGCAGCGCGCCGGCCGTAGCAGCCATTTGGGGGGTAAACCAACAGAAAAGGAAGACCTTTCTCTCTGTCTCTCTCTCTCTCTCACTGTCTAACTCTGCCTGTCAAAAAAAAAAAAGAATGAAAAGGAAAAGATTTTTATTTATTTGAGAGGCAGAGTTACAGACAGAGAGGGAGAGAAGAGAAAATGGTTTTTCATCTGCTGGTTCACTCCTCAGATGGCTGCAACAGCTGGAGCTGGAGCCAGGAGCTAGAAGCTTCTTCTGGTCTCCCATGTGAGTGCAGGGGCCCAAGCACTTGGAGATCCTTCACTGCCTTCCCAGGCCATAAACAGAGAGCTGGATTGAGAGGAGCAGCTGGGGCACATACTAGCACCTATATGAGATGCTGGTGCTGCAGGCAGAGACTTAGCCTATGATACCACAGTGCTGGCCCCTAGTGTGGATTTTTAAAAAGAGAAATTCATTTTAGAGTAAGAGATAAACTCTGTTTGTTGGGTATACAATTGTGAATATAATAAATTCTGTCATTTTAAAAAAGACCCTAGGAAGACTTGAAACATCCAAGTGTCAGAGAGATTTGTTACTTTACATTCAGAGTGGATAGACTCGTTTTTAAAGACTTGCTTAACTTTTTTGAAAGGCAGAGAAAGAAAGAGAGAGAGAGAGAGAGAGAGAGAGAGAGAGAGGTCTACCATCTGCTGGTTTACTCCCTAGATGGCTGCAACAGCCAAGACTGAACCAGGCTGAAGCCAGGAGCCAGGGGCTTCTTACAGGTCTCCCACATGGATGTAGGGGCCCAGACAATTGAGCTGTCCTCTGCTGCTTTCCCAGGAGCATTAACAGGGAGCTGGATAAGAAGTGGAGCAGCTGGGACTCAAACTGGTACCCTTATGGGATGCTGGCATTGCAGGAGGTGGCTTAATCCACTATGCCACAGTGCCAGCCCCATGGGAAGATATTGTACATTCCAGATTGGTTTTGCTCTAAAGGAGGGATGTGGTTAATTTCATTTTCTCATTTTCACTCGTTTGGAAAGTAAAGAAACTCTGATCCATAAAAACAATGATTGGTTTCATTTATTAGTCTTGCTGTATCTGTTTTGTGCCTATCTGTAAAGATTTCCAAGGCATTGGCTAAGTGGTCATATTAAACTCAGCTCAACATAGAGGTTGTGAGCAGAGGCAACCCTTGTGGTGGCTGGTCTGTGTACTGTTGCTCAGAGCTCCGCAGGCCATGCCAAACTGCCCCTTATTAGAGTTTCTGTGTTTGAATTTTGTGCTTGCTACGCCTCTATTTCTGTGTCCTTCTCACCACCAGCAGTAAAGCGATGGGGGAATTAATGTTGGGGCTGTTGATGGAGTACTTGACTGCTGCCTTCTGTCACCCACCTTTCCTGTCTACCCAGATCAAAGCCTCTGCCCTCCTTTGCTCCTCCACTGGCAAAGTCAAAGTGGGCGCCAAGTGCAGAGGTGGCTAGGTGCACTCCCTAGGTAGTAAGGGCACCATCCCCTTCCTTTTATAACCCCAGGAGCCATGGCTTCAGAGTGACTTTTTGGATGTGGTGCTGTGTCTGCAGCAGTGAGACCAGAAATTCTGTCTGAGGTTTTGGCCATTGAATGCTACACTATAAAAACCATGTAACACAGACTAATACTTTCATGTTGCAGTTGAAGTGTTATGAGATTTCATTTTATAAGAACCTAAATTCAACACATAAATCTCTCTCAGGACGTCCAGGCTTTGTTGTCCCCCCCCCCCCCTTATAACTCAGTCTGAGTTCATCCAAGGAGAGCATTTCCAAACAAGCTGACTACGTGTTCTAGTAGGAAAAACAACCTGATTGTAAATCAGGACTCAGTTTCAGATTGGACTTGGTTGCTAGCTAGTATCTTATCCAGGGTGAGTCCTTACAGAGCAGGGAATTAAGTGCACACAGAAAAGTCAAGTTTCTTGCCCTGAGCACACAAAATAGTCAGTGGCAGAAATCTGACATTTTTGCCATCAACTGTGAGTTTTTTGTCTGAAAAATTTCTCTCATTAATTTTTGGTGACAGTGATGGGTATAAAGGAAGCAAAAATTCTCATAAAATAGTGTAACTCTTATTTCTACCAAGACAGCCTACGATAGTCCTTGTGTATCTTGTAGCAAAATGTTGGTGGCTCTTATGCAGAGATACAGGTTGGTTGCTTTAGGATTAAACACTGGAACTCCTGGAGAAGAAGACCATCTTTTTAAAGAAACTTGTGCCTTCTTTTAAGGTTTCTTTCTGACTTCACTTTTAAAATACTGAATGTTCAAATTGTAAAGGAAGACAGAAAAATGTATTCAAGCAAGCATCAGTTCTAGTCGAGACTCTACATGGGTTTTGAGAACCTAATGGACAGGTAACAATAAATGTGAATATGGTCGCTCTCAGTTCCATACATACACTGTCTCCCTGCTTAGGACTGTGTGTTGTCCCAGTGGGAACTCCTCTTCCTTTGGGAGGCTGGGCTCTTTCTGGCTTCCTTATGTCTTTGAACAGTGTCACCATTCACCTAGGTACTCACATTTCCAACCTTAGTCATCTGTGACTCCTCCTCTTTCCTTGATATATTGAAATGGTCACTAAACTCCATGGGTTACTCCTTTGTAATATAACTTACATCCATTTTACTTCTTCATTCCTGTCATTTTTCACCCATGTCACAAAAATCCTATTTTGTGAGTGGTTTAAGAACATGGATTTGGAGTTATGTAGAACTGGATTTGAGTCTTAGCTCTGTCACCTACTGCCAATATTAATCTCTCTGACCCTTAGTTACTTTATCTGCAAAAAAGAAATAATAATTGTATTGGTCAAAGAGCAGTGAGAATTAAATAAAAGAATGTGTGTAAAATACTCAGTAAAGTGTCTAGCATATATTAAGTGTTCGACACATAATAGAAATGACTGTTCCTCCCCTATCCTACTTCTTGTTCTCAAGTTAGTTCTCCTAAAGCTGACTCTGATGCTTTCTCTTCCTTAACATCCTAAGAGAAGAATCATCATGAAATGGTTAAAAGTTGAGTTCTGTAGCTGGGTTGCCTGGGTTACACATACTAGCTATATGATCTTGAGTTCTCTACCTCAGTTTTCTTTTTCTTTTCTTTTTTTTTTTTTTTCAATTTGACAGGCAGAGTTAGACAGTGAGAGAGAGAGAGACAGAGAGAAAGGTCTTCCTTCCATTGGTTCACTCCCCAAATGGTCGCTACAGCCGGCGCACCGCGCCGATATGAAGCCAGGAGCCAGGTGCTTCCTCCTGGTCTCCCATGCAGGTGCAGGGCCCAAGCACTTGGGCCATCCTCCACTGCCCTCCCAGGCCACAGCAGAGAGCTGGACTGGAAGAGGAGCAACCAGGACTAGAACCCAGCGCCCATATGGGATGCCGGCGCCGCAGGTGGAGGATTAACCAAGTGAGCCACGACGCCGGCCCAACCTAGTTTTCTTAACTGTAAAATAGGGATAAGAGGATCTGCCTCAAAGGATTATCATGTGGTTCTTATTATTTAGAACTAATAGTTAATATTTTTCTATAAATAAAATTTTATTTATTTGAAAGGGGGTGGGAGGAGAGACAGAGAGAGAGAGAGAGAGATCTCCACCTGCTGGTCCACTCTCCAAATGCCTGCAATAACTAAGGCTCAGCCAGGCTGAAGCCAGGATTCCTAAACCCAACTTGAGATTCCTACATGGGTAGAGGAACCCACATAATTGAGCCATCACTTGTTGCCTCCAAGGGTGCACTTTAGCAGGAAGCCGAGCTGGGACTCAAGCCCAGGTACTTTGACATGTTATGCAGACATTTCAAGCCATTTCTTAACCACTGTTCCAAATGCCTGCCCCTAATAGTTAATATTTTAAGACATTCAGAATAGAGCTTTGCATAAATAAGCCAATGTTAGTCTTTTATAAATAGATTAAAGCCTACACTGGCTTCTTATTTTTGCTGTCTTAAAAATATGCTTAGTACTTCTCTGTACTCATTCCTGTGGTCTTGCTGTTTCTTCTGGCTGTACTGTAGAGTGGGTTAGTGGAAAGAGTCCTTCTACCCCAGGGAGAACATTGGGTTTTACGTATACGGCAGCTTTGATTTATTATTAGTAGGTGCCTGGAGATCTGTGTTGCCAAAAATTCTGAGGCTTTGTGTGGTTTTAGTGGGAAAGATTGGCTACTTGTTCTTCCCATGGGTCCTGGAAGGCAAAGCAGAGACACAGCTTTATATTTTCCCATAATAAAGAAGTCACAATGTTTTCATAACAAAACACAGTACAATAGTCAGGGCACAAAATACTGAAGGCTAAAGAAAAGAATATTTCATGACTCTTTATAAAAAGACAAATAGCATTCCTCTACTTGCTTTACATACTTGTCGTCATTTATTCTTCCCCAAGCCATTCAGTACTCTTATTGTCCTTGTGTCCTTTTACAGATGAGAATGCACAGGTAATAGAGGTTAAATAATTTGCAGAAGTCATGCAAGTAATAAATGGTAGAGGTGGGATTTGACACTTGGGCAGCTTCACTCCAACTTTGACTTTTGGACCACTATGCCAAGCATGATTTTAGTGATAGAAGTCCTTAGGTTACTTTGTAAGTAAGTTTAGAGGCCTCAGTGCAAGGAGACATTTGTTTCATCATCACTTTCAGGTAATTAATTCTTTTTTTTTTTTTTTTTTTTTTGACAAGCAGTTAGACAGTGAGAGAGAGAGACAGAGAGAAAGTCTTCCTTCTGTTGTTTCACCCTCCAAAATGGCCACTACGGCTGACGCGCTGCGCTCCGAAGCCAGGAGCCAGGTCCTTCCCCCTGGTCTCCCATGCGGGTGCAGGGCCCAAGCACTTGGGTCATCCTCCACTGCCTTCTTGGGCCACAGCAGAGAGCTGGACTGGAAGAGGCGCAACCAAGACAGAATCCGGTGCCCCAACTGGGACTCGAACCTGGGGTGCTGGCGCCGCAGGCAGAGGATTAGCCTAGTGAGCCACAGCACCGGCCTGAGGTAATTACTTCTAGAAGGGCCACATCACTGTTCAAATGTATATCTCTATGACAGCTTGGCCTAATCCATAAATTGCTTATGTCCCAAGCACTTTACTCAGCCACTTCCTTCATCTTTTCTGGAACCTGAGGGTTAGTGGTGGTGGGTGTGAAAGGGGCTCTAAGCTCCACTCCTACTAACACCAAGAAAGCCTTGTTTTATGAATTTAAAAATTGGAGTTTTAAATAAGATTTATTTTGAAGAAAGATCCCTGCCTTTAAGAAGTGCTTGAAAAATCACTGACCTAGGGAAATAAATGGACAGCATATTTTGAGGACAACTCACATTAAATATTCTTTCTGGTCAGTGAGCTGCCAATGTAACTTTGGCAGCAGAGTGTTCAAAATTATATCTGCAAGAAACTAGAGTGCAAATAATGTTTCCGCTATGGTCAGAAACACACTCACTAACAATGGCATGAAGGCAACGATAATATTCTCAAACAAAAACTTGAGCACCCAACTTGGACTCACATAATAGTCACTAGAAAGTTCAAAGACTCAGTCTTTCAACTTTAGACGTTTAAATGCTGAAACAAAAAGAATCAGGTCTTCTGGTAAGCTCTCATTTCCTTGTCTTTGTTGTTATTCAAGAAAACATGGTTAAGCTTTCTTATTCATGTATTATAGAACACAAATATATCTGGCTTTAAAGGATTTTTTGGTATTTTGGATTTTCAATCTTTTTAAAAAATACCCTGCTTTTTAATAACAAATCATGCTTAGATTATACTGATAACTGAAAAGTTTGGTGACATCTGCTTTTCTTTAAATTCAAATACACGTCGACATTGATGTCTCACTGAAGGTTGTTAGTAAAATGGCGCCGTCTTATTTGTGGCACCATCTATGCCCTGGCCCCTCTCACCACATTGCACGGTAGGCTTTGGTCCTAAGCCCCATGGCCTAACCACTGGTGTCAGCTCCACCCCCATCCTAATGGGATTCGCCGCTCCTACTTCGCTGCCCACCCCCCTGCAAAGGTTTAACAGGACCTGTTCCTGAATAGGTGGCTCTCTCTTACACTTTCCTCCTCTCTCTCTCTTTCCTTCTTCACTCCTTCAATTCGGTCTGTTGGGTTTCCCCCACCAATAAACCCTTTCCCTTACTCCTGTGTTTGGTGTGCTTTGTGGTGGCCTTACAAAGGTGACAAACTTTAGTCAGGCTCCAGAACCTCCATCTAGGCCCACTGATGCACTTTCTTAATCCACTTTTAGCAAAGAACTTTGCTAAATCAATTTAGCGAGAACCGCTTCATCCTTAATGCCCAATCATCTGAGATATCTGATCAGATTTTTCACCTCTACTGCCCCCTACATGATGCCTGGTCACCAGGTCTGTCTTCAGAAAAATTCCGTTAGAGTGGCTTAGCTAAAATGCTCCTTTCCTCTGGTGTTTCTTCTCAGTAATTTTCTGTGCACTGAACCTCAACCCAATCCTTAGCCATAAATTCTTATATGCTCTTCCTGTCTTCAGAATTGACCACAATCTCTCTCCTCCACCCATTGTAGTGGTGCCTATACCTATCTCAATGGTCTGAATAAAGTCTTCTTTACTGGACTTTAGCAAGTATCACTGAATAATTATTTTCTTTAACATGGGTAGAACTGAAAAGAATGTGACACCACAATTGGAAGAATGCCTCTCAGATTTGCTTGTAGGAATCCCAAGAGGGCTCTACTCATATCTAGTTCTTCTGCAGAACCAACTTCTGAAATGTAAGTTACTGAATCACCCAGGTTCCTGGATTTGCCTTCAGAAGTGTGTGTTAAAAATATATTATCTGTCTTCAAAAAAGGTACAAATTATATTAGTAAACAGTTAGGGGCATCAGAGGAAGTTGGACTGCGGTGCTAGGCGTTCAGAACTTAGAGCCAGTAGCTTGTTTGGCCTTGGGATGTATTGTGTAGTAGCAGACTTCCCCATCCTAATTATGATTCGCCTCAGGCAGGTGGCACTTGAAATGACTTGACTTTGGGGAGCACTCACTACCTGAGGATAGACTGAGTGGGCTTGGATGAATGCTAATGCAGGAGAAAGCCAACCGGTGTTAACATTCCATGTGGAGAGTCTGCCCAGTAGTAATCCACAGAAGGAATAATTGAGAATTGATTTTGTAAGCAAAACTCATTACTGTTGTCGATTTGCAACTTTGTCGAG
Source organism: Oryctolagus cuniculus (assembly GCF_051225735.1). Lineage (NCBI taxonomy): Eukaryota > Metazoa > Chordata > Mammalia > Lagomorpha > Leporidae > Oryctolagus > Oryctolagus cuniculus. The sequence goes on from NC_142873.1 coordinate 87,457,929, forward strand.
TTGTAACTCTCGTGTCGGCAGTATACCTCGTGAATACTTTTATCACTATGAGGAGTGAGTTAGTAAGACATTGATAGCAGGAGAAGGGGAATCCGCAGGCCTCACCATTGGCATGGCTGGCCGAGGCCTGGACTCCTTCAGACTCCATCTAAAAAATGAAGTAAAGACCTTTAGCACTTCAAACCTTGTGGAGTTTAAATGGTGATAAGAAACTAGCCACTTTTTTACATTTCAAATTACCTTTTAAAAAGTATAAAAGTGTTCTTGAATGGGCCATCAAAGAAGGAGGTACCTTTCTCTGAAGGGAGGAAAGAACTTCCACTTTGACTATGACCTTGAACTCAAGAGGCTTCCATAGCCTTGGCAGCTCAAGACAAGAGCCTTGGGTGATTACTGACATCATAAATAAGAATGTCAATTGTTAAATCAACAACAGGAGTCACTGTGCACCTGCTCGCCATGTAGGATCTCTGTCCTTAATGTGTTGTATTATGCAAATTAATGGTAAAACTACTACTCAAACTGTACTTATACTTTGTGTGTCTGTGTGGGTGCAGTCTGTTGAAATCTTTACTTAGTATATACTAAGTTGATGAAGAATGGGATGGGAGAGGGAGTGGGAGATGGGATGGTTGCAGGTGGGACGGAGGTTATGGGGGGAAAAGCCGCTATAATTCAAAAGTTGTACTTTGGAAATTTATTTTTATTAAATAAAAGTTTTAAAAAAAAGTGTTCTTGAAAGAAAATCTTGGGAATTTCCTATGGAAGGCAAAAGCCTGACCTGAAACAAGGCTGCATTTTCAGGAACACTCAAAGCAGAATGCCTTCCAGTGGAGTTCTGTCAAGGCAGCAGTGTTGGATTTCCTGTGACATCAATTTTTGGGCAATGAGATAATGAGTTTTGGAGAAGTCACACCAGCAGTCATGTGGAGAAATTATGCTGGTTTTTTTTTTTTTTTCTGTAGTGGTTTTGGGTATGATGATGATTCATACCTGCGACTTAGTAAAGAAGCAGAATCTTTAGTTTTTCTGCACAACACTGCCTCCTTGTGTAATAGGAATTATTTTCTCGTCCATTAGCATGTAGTGTATATATTCATATTTGTATATTTACTATTTGAATAAAGTGGCTTCAACAATGCAGCACAGGTGGGGATCTCTGTGAGGAAAAGCCCTGGTGCCAGTGTTATTAAATTTCCATTGATAAGACCAACTGTGTTTTAATGCATGCACTGTTTGTTTGCCCAGTTTGACATTATCTGTGTTTTTTGCTCTTATTCTTTATTCTTCTTGCTGTCTCTTTAACTTGGTGGAAAGGAGCAGAGAAAATGTATAGAAAGAAAAGCACTACTTTTGCTACTTAATGTGTCATCTTGAATGGTTTCCTGGGAGAGAAGAAAGAAACCTTTGAAAAATGAAAAATCTGCTAATCAGAAGGTTCAGTTTTTACAGATGGGCTAATTTCATCAAAAGCAATTTGCCTAAAGTAGTAAAGCTTAAAGAATTTAAGTTACATATTTTCTTACCCTTTTCTGACTTATTCTTGGGCAGGAAATTGGTGCTGTCCATTCATTCACTATTGTATCTGGGTGCATTTGTTAGGTCTCAGGCACTTTCTAAGGGCTGGAGAAGAAAACAAACACTCTGTCCTCTAAGCTTGTTTTCTAGTTAAGGGTGGGGCAGGGCAGATAAGACAGTTGTTAAATAGTGATAAGTGCTAAGGAGAAAAAACAGAGAAGTGGGGGAGGAATAGTACAACATATCTAATGTTGTACATATATAATGTTGTACTACCTATTGCAGGGTAGCTGGAAAGGCCTCATTGAGGAGGTAGAATATGTGAGTGAGGGTTATGCAGCAGCAGCAGAGAGAAAGCCCCAAGAAGACACAGGAGAAAAAGGTCCGCATTAACAGGAAGCTGGAATCAGGAGCAGGGCTAGGACTCAAACCCAGGCAGTCCAACACGGAATATCGCCGTCCATCTTAACCTGCTACCTCCCTAGCACACTTAACAATTTCCTTTTGAAACGCAGAGAGACAGAGGGAGATCTTGCATCCATTGGTTCACTCCCTAAATCCCTGCAATAGCCTGGCTGAAGCCGGGAGTCTGCAGTTCCAGGTAGGTCTCCCATGTGGGTGGTAGGGACCCAAGTATTTGAGCCATCATCCGCTGCCTCCCAGGATTGAGCCCGTTCTTGGATTTGCAGATTCCCTCAAGGCACCCTTGCATACAAATTGCAGCAGAGACGTGAAGACTACAGTCCTGTGGAAGATGTTGTGCTAACACTAAAGTGGGAGCTCTCAAAGACACCCCTGGGCACCCACCCCATCCCCACACTCTATCAGTTGCTGAAGAGAAGAAAAGCCATGACTTCATACTCACAAACACGTTTCAATATCTGTGCATTCAGCTCACGCTTACTGAATACCTACTATGTCAGCTGCTGTGATGGGACATGGGCCATTCACAAACCAAAGGAAAAGAGCCCAGTGAACGCATGACTCGTCCTCAATTTATACTTTTCCACTCATACCAACTTTACTCCTGTCTTCAGACGTCATCCAAAAACAAAAACGAACCCCGGCTGCACAAAGCATCACAGATACGAAAGGGCGTCTTAGTTCTAAGTTGGCCACAGTTTTGCTTGTCACCGTCTTCTCTCTTCCTCGGGCTTAGGATAGTCAAGTACTTCTTCCTCCCCCACCCCCCCAATCTGTTCCCAAAGCTCTGAAAGACGGACTTCATCGTGTCTGAGCATACACGCTGCTTCTCTCTCATTAGCCAAACCTGTTTTCTTGATACAAGCCGGGTACCCAAGCCTCTGAGGAATATCTCTGTCAATTCCAGGAAGGATTATCACCTGTGCTGCCTTCATTATGTTTCCCTGGAGACTAGAAATAGTTCACACTTTCTGTTGAATCTGGACTTAGGACCTGTCTTGGCTAGAATGGAATTTTCCCAAGCACTCCAAAGCCTCATTCAAAGTTCTTCTCCCTTGCAGGTCTTCTGGGGCCTCCGGCAGCCCCTTGACTGCCTGTGGTCTTCCAGGGTCACTTGATAGCTCTCTTCCTACTAAGAAGACTTTATGCTTCTCGGGGGCGCCTTTCCCCTTTCAGCATCTGGAATCTTCAAAGAGAGATTTTTTTTTGAACAAATGGATTTTTGGGAATTTCCCCAAACCATAGAAAATTGCAGTGTTCTACCTATAGGGTAACTGCTTCACAAAATTATAATTATAGCATGTTTTGGTAACTAGGAATAACCTTAGGGTTTATCTGCTGGTTTTTTTGTTTTGTCTTGTTTTTTGTTTTTAAATCATCAGGATCTCTCCTGAAAAGAAACCTTACTTGGAAACCCAGTTTATAAAACAACTAAGAGCAGAACAGTGCTAGATGATGGGCCAGTGAGTCCCTACCACCCTCTCAGATCTCACCCCTGAATTCCCAGGATGGCCAGCAGACACCACAGAAGCATTACTCCACGGAAGACCTCTCAAATCTGCTTGATTTGCTAGATGTTTTGCTAGAGTTTCACTTTATATACTGCCTCCTGCCCCTTACAGGGCTGGCTGATCTCTGTCTTCATGAACTTGAGACTACTACCCACCAGACCCAGCGTTTGGTGGGTGAGGTGCCAGCCCCTGGCAGTCCCAGGCTTAACAACACTTTGCAGCAGTGAGTGTCATGAAACTGGGTTTTATTGATGACAGTCCTTGAAGATAGTCCCAAAGCCTATAGATAAGTGCTAAGTTTTTTCTTATTACAACACGACACTCTCAAAATCTTTAGCAAAAATAGAGACTTGTGAAAATGTTCTCCTTTCCAGTGACTGTGGTGAGAAAGCACTTCCCTGTGAGTTTGCAAAGACACAAAACATTTCTCATTCTCACTTCAGCTTTTGACCAGCAGACTCCAGCTGAATTTCCCTTCGTATCACTTGTCTCTGTCCTCCGGGGCATCCTGATTCATTTTCATTTCTTTAATGGTAGCAGAGGGAGGATTGGCAGGAGGCTGATGGTTGTGAGAGTTTTTGGAAAGGTGCATGTTAAAGAACAGATTGTGTCATTTTCATGGCCCACATGACAATCGAGGACAGATGATGATAACCAGGGAGGCCTGATGCAGGAAACTTAATTTAGCTTAGGATCCAATTATAAAACAAAATTTCATGTTAAATGGTGGGGGAAGAGAAAGGGAACAATTGGAAGGCTCCTATGCATTTTACAGCGGACAGCAGATCTTGCCATCTGATAAGATCACACCCCTAGGAGGCAATGGGATACAGAGGAAAGCACATAGGCTTTCAAGTCCATCCTTCGTGGTTTTTTTTTTTTTTTTTTTGTCTTTAATTTATGCTCTATTTCCCTTCTTTCTGTCCTTCCTATGTTGACAATATTTTTAGGCTCCTAAAATATGCTTGGCACTGTTAGCTGCTGGGGACACAAAGCCGAATTACACAGTAGGAAGCTGCCAGGCTGGGGAGCATTTGCAGTCCATCTTTGTCATGGACCAGCAACTGACTTTGGGTAAATCACTTATTCTCTCCGAGCTTCAGTTTCACCTCTTATGAAACAGGAGTAATACTAACTTCTCTCAGTGTGGCAGCAATGCAGGAGAGTTAAATGAGATAATACATGCAAATGACTCCCACCTCCTGCCAGGTGCATAGTTGGGGCTTAATAAGTGAGGGCCTATTGCAGATCGCTGTCCTTATAGTGATTATAACCTGATCTTCAGGTTCCTCTTCCCACATTCCTTAGGGTTTTGGCATCTGGCTCTTAGTTCACTCTGCCTCAGAGAGCCTCTTCAACCAAGAATTGCTCCAGCCAGAAAGCCTGAATCCTCAAAGCCCCTAACAGACGCCAACTTCTCTACTTTGACCTCCCTCTCCCCTATACTGGCTTTGCAGTCCCAGCAGCCTCTCTGGTCCCTGGATTCCATCTTAGTTCTCCGAACGGTTAGCCCCACCCTCTACCCTCAAACTCATCTTTATGCTCCTCGCCAACTTCATTTCCTTCCGTGTCTTTCCTGCAGACCACAGCCAAACGTTCACTGCTACAGGCTCCCCAGAACATCGCCCTCAGCCACTTGCTTGGCTACGACATTCTGCAACTCCGAATGCACCCAATGGCTTGCTTTCTCTTCTCCTGTCTTTGGTTGACTTGTTGCTGCCAGAGAAAGCCCATCAGCCATGCCAGTGCTCACCTCCTTCAGTGTCATGCTTCTGTTTCCACTCTTCCAGTCCCTGCATTATGGCTTTTACAAGTGTTTACATCATTCTTCCTTTTCTCCTATAGCATCTGCTCTAGCATAAAACCTTGTCCAGTCTCCTTGCCCTCACCTCCACACTGAGCTTCTGGAATCAGCTCTCGGCATTTAGAAGTCAAGTGCACAGCCTTCCCTGCTTCCACCTGCGTGGTGAAGCAGGTAAATTGCTACTTTTTTCAAGATTCAGCTTGTGCTCTTGATCCTTTCTTCCCGCCCAGTTTCTCTTGAACTTGGTTGGGCTAACTGTTGCTTCCCTCATCTGTTTCTCCCCTTTTAACGGCTCATTGTTAACCCTCAAACATGTTCAACCAGTGGATCTTAAGAAAGTTTCTTTTGCTCCAATTTCTCTTCTGGGTGCCACCTTGTTCTCTCTTCTACTTCACTGCCAAATTTCTTCATCACTCTTATTTCTCACCTATCATTGAAATTGTCACTGAATTTGCACTGTCATCCTCACTGCTAGACTGCAACATTTTTGGGGACACCAGGGACCTCCTCAGTAACAAAGCCAATGGTTCCTTCCAGTTCTCATCTTCCTTGACCTCTCTTTGACTTTTGACACAGTTGACTTCTTCCTTCTTTAAATTCTCCTCTCTTTTGGTTTCAGTCTGACAATTCTCTTAGTTTTTCTCCACAGTCCCCAAGCATTCTGTGTCAGTTTCCGCTAAAAGTTCATCATCTGCCTACTTTGTAAATATTCGTAATGTCTCTCAATGTTCAGCCCTCTTCTCTTCATTTTCTACATTCTGTCTTTAGGATGATCTCACTCATTCCCATGATACTGATGGTTTTTAAATCTTCAACTCCATGCCCCAACCTCTCTCCTGCACTCTACTCCCTGTGGCAATACCTAATTGGCTAGGTTGCAGGTGTCTCACATCCAGCAAGGCTCACCAGCCCTCCATAACCCAACCAAGCCACTGCTAACGGCTTTAATGTCAGATGTATTCAGTAATTCCCACAGTGAAAGGAGTGAGGACCTTGATAGGATTTTCTCTTTTTCTCTCAGTCCTTCGTTACAAGCAACTGGTAATTAGCAAACATCACTACTTAATATTATTATAAGCAATTTCCTGCCCCAAGCCTTTCAAAAATTAGAACGGTGTCCAAAGAGCTTAAATGATCAAGGTGAAAAAATGTCTTAAGCATTAGGCTCATGCTGAGTTAAAAGAGAGAAATTATTAAAATAGCTCCCAGCAATAAGAAGCCTGGTACCTGTGTGAATTTGCCTTGTGTCTCATCACATGTATCGGAAAGAAAACTTCTTGTATTAAAAAATAAATTTCTGATAGCATTGGAATACACTTTTGCAGGCAATGTCCACAGCTATTTGTTAAAGATGTCTGACGGCCTTATTTGTTTTGTTTCACCTGAAAAAAAAAAAAGGCAAAACAAAGCAAGCAAACAAAAAAACCACTGCCTGGGCTTCTTGGTCAGCAGGGGGAGCACTATTACCTTGCTGGGGAAAATTTTCACCAAGGCAACTGTATTTTAATATAGACCACATCCTAGCAACGAGGAGGAAAAGAAAATGAGACAATCGATACATTTGCTCCCTCCTGGTTGCAATATTTAAAAATAGCTTGATTTTTTTTTTTTTTGCCTTTGTAATTGAAAAGTGTTTTCTCAGGAAGGAATTACCTGCTGTCTTTTCATCTTTGCGTCCTTCCTTTCAATCACTTGCTAATTAGGGAGAGAGGCTTTTAATCCCGGATGTGGTGTCTAAAATGGGTCAGGAAGCTGGTGTCACGGCCCCTGGTCCTTATTCGAGGCCGCGTCTGTCTGACACGGAAGCGAAGGCACTGCTTGGCTCCTTTTACTTAAGCTGCTCAGCCCTGCGAGAGAAATCAGTCCAAGTGGATTTCTGTCGGAAATGACCTTCTATGTGAGTGAATTGATTCGAGGAGATGGAAACAGGGATATGGTGTCCTTCTCAGACTCGGCTGGACTGGAGCCTGGCAGGCCAGGGGGACCGGCCTTGAGAAAGGGAAGCATGAGGAGGCTGGGCTGTCATCTGGAGTCCTTCTGGGATCTTGAACAAAACGTTTCATTTAACTCTGGAGCCATGGCCTCTTTTCTTAGGAACATCGCGCTTTTACGAAGGGAAAATGATCAAATGGATTCGAAAACACTTCGAAAACTCGGAAAATATCTACACAATAACTTACACTAAAGGCTTAGCTTGGCTCATACATACAGGTTCAAAATGGTGCCATACAAGGGATCTTCGAAAACCTTCGGGCAAAATGTGTGTCATGAAAAAAAAATGCATCGATTTCAAAGGCTTTTTTTTTGCACAGAAATACACTTTAATTTAATTTTCCATGAACTTTTTAAAATACCCTCATAATACCCTATATATAAAGAGAGTGTATATAGCTAAGTAGGTAAACTTTTATTCATATAAGATACATATATCTGAGAGAAATCTATACACAAATGGGAGATATACAGGTGAATGCAATTCTTTCTGAATTATACTGTTTATAGAAATTACTCTACTCACTGAGAATAATAATAGCTCAAAGGCAGAACTAATAAAGAATCCAGTACTCTTGATAGGCGTTTACTTCCTAAAATTCTTATTTGATAAGGAGGACTTGAAGTCACTTATTTTTCAAACACATTTTCTAAGAGAAGGATTAGAGAAGATGTTCGAACAGGAGCCCATTCTCCATGCCTATCCTTATCTAACAAACACACTGATTAAACACTCTGCCGGTTCACTTTCCCTCATGTCATTTATACCCTGAATGGAAGCATAGCATTACAATATTTTTATAAGCACTTTAAGAGAAATAGAAGTATAAAGGGAAATCTAGTTTGGCACCAAACTATACACACACACACACACACATATATATATACACACACACACACACACACAAAATTCAGTGTCTAAAGTGGCTGTTTTTTCCCCCAATACATCTTTCTCTTTTTCCAAGTGACAACGAATAATTTAACATATTTCATTATGGTTTTAATTGTTTTAAAGTAATGAATTTTTAAAATTTTTTTAATTTTTATTTTTTTTTGACAGGCAGAGTTAGACAATGAGAGAGAGAGAGAGAGAGAGAGACAAAGGTCTTCCTTTTCCATTGGTTCACCCCTCAAATGGCTGCTACCGCCGGCGCGCTGTGCCGATCCGAAACCTGGAACCAGGTGCTTCCTCCTGGTCTCCCATGCGGGTGCAGGGTCCAAGGACCTGGGCCATCCTCCACTGCAGTCCCAGGCCACAGCAGAGAGCTGGCCTGGAAGAGGGGCAACCAGGACAGAATCTGGCGCCCCAACCGGGACTAGAACCCAGGGTGCCGGTGCCACAGGCAGAGGATTAGTCTAGTGACCCATGGCGTGGGCCTAAAGTAATGAATTTTAAAGACAACAAATGGAATAACTTCCATTATAAAGTGCAATTTAACATATTTGATCTATGACTGATGAACTCAGAGACCGAGAGTGAGGTGGGTGCTAATGAAGTCAAAGTAAGAAGTTTAGTTCCTGTGAGGTTCAGGCTTACTTATTACTATGGCCACAGATACAGCTCTAAGCCTAGGTAATTATTCATCTTATAAAGTATTATTGCTGTTCAGATCTGAGACAAGGAATTAAATGTTACCTAAATAAAGTGAAATAATCTTCATCAGTAACAGGTAATCAAGTTTCTTACCCTTCTTCTATTAGATTATAAAGTAGGGTATTCCATGTATTTTAATTAAATCCTACAGGAAACTGATATTATACCAGACAAAAAGCTGAAATGCTGTGAAAAGTATCCTGGACAGAAAATTGGACACACTGTGTTTAATCCCCAACTCTTTTCTTTATCAGCTTTGTATAGTTTGACAAGTCACTTAACCTTTCCCAGCCTAGATCCCTCGTGGGAGTGGAGAGAGAAATACCTATCTCCCGGCTTATTGTAGGGATTAAATGAGTTAATATATATAAAGTACTTAGCATAGTGCTTGGCACATAGAAAGTACTCAATAAGCAGTAGCTATCTTTAGCCTCATCATTATAATTCTTATGTAAGAGGTATTGTTAGAATTAAATGAATACTGAATACAAACCACTTTTTTCTTAGATTGTAGATACTCTGTATACTATTGAGCACTAGACTCATATAGAATTTTACATGTCACTAGGAGGAAATGATTTCTGTAAATCATTGAGAAAAGTTTAAAGTTGATTTAAATTAGATTAATCTAAAATTCACATGGCAATATCATGCACATACTGATATAAGGGTTTTTCAAAGATATTTATTTTATTTATTTGAAAGAGTTACAGAGACAGAGAGAGAAATCTTCCATCTGTTGTTTCACTCTCCAAATGGCTATAATGGCCAGGGCTGGGCCAGGCCAAAGCCAGGAGCCAGGAGTTTCTTCCAGGTCTCCCATGTGGGTATAGATGCCCAAGAACTTGGACCAGATTCTGCTGCTTTCCCAGGTGCATTAGTAGGGAGCTGGATTGAAAGTGGAGCAACTGGGACTTGAACTTGCTCCCGTATGAAAAGTTAGCATTGCAGGCAGTGGCTTTACCTGCTACATCATAACACTGCCCCCCCCCATTAAAATTCTTATGTACGAGGTATTATTATAATTAAATGAATACTGAAGATGAACTGCCTTCTATCTTGCATTGAAGATATTTTGTATACCATTAAGCATTATGTTCATGTTAAATTTTATCATGTCACCACGAGGGAATACTTTCTTTTATATCATGTAAAGAAATACAAATTTGATTTAAAAATAAATTAATTGATGATTTATTTAAAACTCACATGATGAGTTGTTACATATCATACACAAGCGGCTATATGAGACTACCACTTCTGGATAAGATGTAGTAGGCAGTCCAGGGATGCCAACACTTCCAGTGCTACAACTGGAGTAGTCTGGAAAAATGGCGTATTTTAAAGGCATCAAGTGTCTGCAGAAGTAGTGAGGATTAGATGAAGTAAAATTCCAGAGGGTAAACTCCTTTCCAAAGTGAGCTGACACTATTTGATATTTTGTCACGAGGTCATTTGCTGATTGAAAGGTTTGCCTAGACAGGCAGTCTCTGCTGGAGTAAAGAAAAATCGGTAATTCTTGCCCAGTTTTAAGACAGTGTGAAAAATAAGGAGAACATTCAAACCCGTGGTGGATTTTCCCCATCACACATTCGTGGAGTTTGGGTACTGCGCAGAAGGCTTTGGAGCTAAGGCAAAAGCTCGTGGAGGGGGCTCTGTGTCCCTAGTTCTGCCATGCTTAGGAAGCAACCTGCGGGAGCCCTCATCTGCATGGTGAAGTAACGCAGTCTGAAGAGCTGGACTGGAACGTATGAAAGGCAACGCTGGATTTCCTGGAACTTTCAGGGCTAAGAAGGTGAAGACTCCTAGGCTCACAATCGTGAACCCAGAAGGACCATACCCTATGAACAGAGGCACATCAGAGGTAGAGCAAGTCTTAACAAACTGAAACCCAAGCCCAGCACACCTCTGTTCCTCGAAATCACCAACCAACATCCTATTTTCTCTGCCTAACAGAGGAAAGGTTGAGGCCTCTCTGGTAGCAGGTAGTGTTTGGAATCGTCATGATCTTTTTTTTCACATCCAATGTCTTGCATACAACACAAAATTAATAGGCTTGTGACAAGGTGATACGATATGGTCAAAAATCAAGAGAAATGGTAGATACTATACACAGACACAGGGAAGATCTAGATATTAGTCAGCATCTAAGAACTTAAAGATAATTCAGGCTATCCAGTGGAAGCCAGCAAAGGAACCAATAATTCTAATACAGAGCAATTACTTATGACTGAGCTATGGATTGTATAGGAATATCCTTAATAGAGAGAAATTTCCCCCTTTTCTCTCCCCTTTCTTGGGGGTGGGGGAGCAGGTTGTTGGAAAGAGTAGGAGGAAAGTAGTCTGTGGACTATACACCAGGAACAGGGCCTTGTGGATCATAAGCGAGAGTAAATCTCCAGAATTCTGGAAAAGTGGTGGTGAGGAACATCATGTCGGCCGTCAAATCCGGAATACCGCAGGGGGCAGGCATTGAGCACAGTGGTTAAGATGCTGTGTGAGATTCCTAAATCCTGGACTGGAGTGCTTGTGTTTGAGTCCCGGCTCCATTTCCGACCCCAGCTTTCTGCTCATGAATATCCTGGGAGGCAGCCCGTGATGGCTCAAGTCCTTGGATCCCTATCACCCGTGTAGGAGAACCAGACTGAATTCTAGCTTCCTGACTCTTGCTTCACCCAGCGATTGCAGGCAATTTGGAGAGTGACTCAGTGGTGAGAAGATCTCTCTCTGTCTCTCTGTCTCTGTCTCTCTCTGTCTCTGTCTCTCTGTCTCTGACTCTCCTCTCTTTGTAATTCTGCCTTTCAAATAAAATAAATTAATTAAAGAATTTTCAACAAGTGATTTTAAAAAATATTTTACCTAGGACTTTGTTTTCTTACACAACATATTCTGACCATGATTTGACTTTTCCTGGATGACTCGCTTTGGACATCCTTCATTGTCCAAGGCTGTGAACGCCACCATGCCCCCAGGAGTGGCTGAGGTCTGCAGGGCTGTGAGCCCGATGCTAAGTGGCCCCAGAGAGCTGTGCTCTTGGAAATCTTGTGCTTTCCTGCCCTGTGATTTGTTACCATCCTGCTGTGGTCCTTGTGTCCTGACTGCCTTACGACTCACGTGTTGCCCTCACCTTGTATCAGCCTGTTGGATAAGGGCCATCCCCAAAATGTAGGCAAAGCCAGGGGGCAGGGGGGACAGTTTGCTGAGCCTCCCCAATAGTTTTTCAGAGCCATGACCCAAGGGAACTCATGCCTTCCTGCTTCCAAGTCCCTGCTGGGCCAAGGAGGAGGCTGAGGTTAGCCATAAGTCTGACTTCTTGGGAGTAGGCACACAACTGGCAAGCTCTGCCGCTGGGGCTAGCCTCTCCTGGGCCCCCAGAGTCCTTCTTACAAAGTTGTAGGGACCTCAGTCATCAGGAGGTTCCAGTTAAAAATCCTCATCTGCAGCTGGTCCTGAGCTACTGCTAGAAATGAATCGTGAATCCCAGTGATTTTGTTTTCGTTTTTCTGCCAATGGGCCAAATTATTATTATTGTTGTTGTTGTTATTGTTATTATTTAAAGATTTACCTGTTTATTTGAAAGCCAAACTTACAAAGAAAAGAGATTTTCCTTCTGCTGGTTCACTTCGCAGATGGCCACAATGGCAGAGGCTGAGCCAGGCCAAAGCCAGGAGCCAGGAGCTTCATCCGGGTCTCCCACGTGGGTACAGGGGACCAAGCACTTGGGCCATCTTTCGCTGCTTTCCCCAGGCCATAGCAGGGAGCTGGATCAGAAGTAGAGTGGCTGGGACACAACCACTGCCCATGTGGAATGCCAGTGCTGCAAGTGGTGGCTTTACCAGCTGTGCCACAAGGCTGGCCCTGGGCCAAATGATTTGATCCCTGGTAAAAGTGGCTTGATTTTTACAGCTTGTTTCTCTACTCTCTAGGAAGCATGTACCCTGGACACATAGTACCCCATAGTTAGAAGCTTTGTCTACCCCCTGGAGGAACTATCACTTCGTTCCTGCCTGCGTGGCCACCTGCACATGCATTCGCACGGGTGCCCAGAGAGCAGGGGCAGGAGGCGGGGGAGGGAGGGGCTCCTGCTTTCCTTGCTGCCAGGCCCTCAGGCTGATGGCTCTGCTTACTGCTGGGGCGATTTGACTTTGCATCCTCTGGTCCCTTTCTTATTTTTGAGGTCTTGAGTAGATAAGAGGGATCTGGCTCTTAGACATTCAGGATTACAAGCCTCCAAATGGATGGCTCTGCTTCTGGAAGAAGTGATCAGAATGTTCTGTCATCTTGAAAGTGCCTGGCAAAACTCCAGAGGCAGAGGGTTTTATATCTGAAACAAGATACAGATGGAATCCCAGTTTCAGAGACAGATGTGCTGGAGTCAAGAGCCTCGGTAGGAGCCTCCCTCGTGACAGTCAGCTGTCATTGCATTACCAAAGGCAAACATTGCCATACGATGATTATGTAGCAAGACCCTGCCTATGAAGGATATGATGGCTGTTAGGTCTTCAAGAATGAGGGCCTGGAGGTCGCAAAAGTCAAAATAGCCTACTCTTCCGCCCCAGAGTAATCTTCCCCCTTGGGTGTTACAAAATAAGCTTTGTGGGCACAGTAAAATCCACTTTCAGGTAACATAGTGGAACACTGAAATACAAATTACTTACATTCAGTTAAAATTGATCCTTTGTATAAACACACACGTTTATACAGATGTATAGGAAACCATTTGAAAAAGGTATGTAAGACTATTAAGAATAATTTTGTATAGGTGATGACATAAGTGCATTGAAAAGTAATTAATTTAGTTATTGTTTATAGCCATTGTGTATATTCCCACTAAATGAGGGTCTTTTTGCTTTTAAACTTGCTAAACTTCTTATTCAATGAGCATTAAGCCTTTTTTACTGTAATGTAAATTTAAAATACATTATCTCAAAAACTAAAAAAAAGAAAGGGAAAAGGAAGCAGGGTGGGAGTGAAAGAGGGGGAGGGAGGGAGGGGGGAGGGAAGGAAGACTGTTATGTTCTTAGAATTGTATCTACAAAATGCACGGAATCTTAAAAACTAATTAAAAATTTAAAAATTGATATCAAAATTAAAAAGGTAAATGCAAAAAGAAAAGTAATTAATTGACTTTATAGAGGTATAATTCACACACAATAAAATGCACATGTTTTAAGTCAAAAGTTGAATGAATTTTGACAATGTGTACAAATATGTAGCCACCAATACAATCAAGCATTAAACATTTGTATCTCTCCAAATTTTTTGTGCTCCTTTTAATCAATTCCATCTTCCCCAGCCCCAATCATTGCTCTTTTTTGAAGTATTTTGAATGTTCTACATTTTGCTTATCTGTGTATTATAACATTTTTCAATTACCATGTATTTCTTTTTATTTAAAAATTTGGAAGTAATTTTAAAAAAAATAGGAAAGAAATGAAAATTGATAAGGCAGCATGACGTATAATAGAGCTAATTAATATATTCAATATATTTATTTCTCCTCCACTTCTATTTCCCTGCTTTCCTGCCTATTTCTGAAAGACCCAACCTCCCCCACACTCCAGTCACTGGACTGGCCCAAGGCTATCAGACTATCCCTACCTCCAAAGCCAGCCTTCCCAGCCCTTCCTGAATCAGTCACTCCCATAGATTAAAACAATCTTTTCACTGAAAATAGAAAGAAAAGTGATGGCCCTTTTTTCATAAGGTTTTAGAAATATGATATTGACATTGATTTATTATTTGGGGCAAGCAATCATTTAAATCACTCCTTTTCCTTCAATTCTGTTTTAAAGTTCTCCTGATAATTCAGTGATAACTGGATGTAGAAGAAGGTTGACTCAGTCCAAACATATCAGAAAGATTGCCTTCTGGGGAGAGCTGTCCTGCCAAACCACTGGAAACTTCCTGATCCCACAGGAAATGAAGAAAAACTGGTGAATGACAGAGATAGGATCTTGGGATTAGATTAGGATGCTGCGGATCTCACAAGCTGGTGGCTTCCCTGCCTACAAAGGTTGTGAAGAAGATCCTGGACGAGGCACTGGGTACACAAAGTACTTCTATGAAAGCCAAAACAAACGATCAAATATTTATTGAACACCTGCCTGCCTCGTATCCAGATACAAAGTCCTCCTTTGTAGGAAACCACCAGGCATGCTTCCTATGATGCAGCCTGACCAGAACACACTGGCATCTTGCTGTCCTCATCCTAACAGGGAAGGGATACCGTACAGGCAGCCTGCTTACCCTGTGTAAGAATGTGGCATATATTACTTTTCTTACTAGTCTCCATTTTACAGATGAGAAGGTCAAGGCTTGGAAGATGTAAGTCATGTGAGGTTGCCTCACTGGAAAGGGGCGGAACTGGAATGTTAACCTCCAAAATCCTGCTCTTCTGGCCCCCTGCTGGGGTGCAGCAGTGCCCTTTAGCCTGCATGTTCATGTAGCATCAGGAACGTCTGTCCTAAAAGGGTTCAAAAAGGGCTCTCATGGATGTTTGTAAGGCTTATTATGCTCTGGCTGCTGCTTCTCGGAGAGTATTTGTTGTGTTCATTTCCTCTTCATTTCTCCAGTGTGAGATAAAGTAAAAAAAAAAAAAATGGTTTTTGTTTGTCTGCTATGGAGAAAACCCTACTGCCATGGAAAAGGGAAAGGCTTAAAGGTTTAAATACATAGCATTTTCAGTCCCCTTTCCCCATTTACACTCAGCTGTTGGACAGGTTTCTTGGTGGAGGCGGGTGTAGTTCACACAGAATGTGTGCTTTCCCCCCACCTGGGACGAACACGATCAACTGCTTTAGTGAATATGTGTTGTTCCCACGGTTTAAAGGGAAGGGAGAGGAGGGCTTCAAGTGCCAGGCACTGAGCTCTTCCAGCCCTGCACGTATTCCCACTATTAAGGTTCTTGTTTTTCAGTTTAGAAGCTGGTTTTGCGAGGTTAAACAGCGTCACACCCTGGTAGTTACCACAGGTCCGCAGAGCCAGGGTTTGCACCCAGGCGGGGTGCCAGAACTGTGTCCCCAGCAGGGTGCCCTTGGCGTGGCATACTTAATAGATTCACTTGAATGTATATATCAGCTCCTCAAAGAGCGTCACAAACATTGTGAGGAAACAACAACACAACCTCAGGCAATAGGGCAGGGTTACCAGGAAGGATGGAGTGGGGTTAGGGACAGTCCGGGTCGGGTCTTGAACTCTGTTACTGCCTTGGGCATGACGCTATTGTTGATGCTTTAGAGGGAGTTACATGGCACAGGCCACGGCCTGCTGAACACTGATATTTGTATTGTTGGGCTGCTGTGTGGATTTTGAAAGCCTTTTCTAAAAAGAAGTGTCAGAAAGGGTGGAAAGAATGGGACTAGGGGATGGTCTTTTAAAAAAAGTAATTAGAAAAAGAAGCATTCTTTTGACTAATTGAGTTTTTTTTTTCTTTTTAGATAAGATTTGTTTATTTATTTGAGAGGCAGAGTTAGAGAGACAGAAAACAGAAAGGTCTTCTCTCTGCTGGTTCACTCTTCAAATGGTTAAATGGCCAGAGCTGGACCAATTTGAAGCCAGGAACCAGGAATTTCTTCCAGGTCTCCCACACGGGTGCAGGGGCCCAAGCACTTGAGTCATCTTCCACTGCTTCCCCAGGTGCATTAGCAGAGAGCTGCATGGGAAGCAGAGCAGCTGGAACTCCAACCAGAGCGTTAGGATGCCAGCATCACAGGCTGAGGCTTAACCACAGCGCCAGCCCCCGCATTCAGTTTATAAGTGATTAATTGGAAAATGCTGGTGAGGTGGTTACAAAGTCATTTTAATCCATTTACGGTACTACCTCATACAGGCTCAATCTGGTTCTATCAGGTTACAACTGGTCTGTATGGAGCATGACTGTTCAGACCACAGGCATATAGGTCACAGAGGCTGTTTGTTTACCATGAGGACATTTTTCATCTGATTATCATCAGTCAGCTACCTGCAGGGCACTAGTGACAAAGGAATCCAAGTCAGTGAGCATGCGCAAATCCACTGCCATTCTTATACGAAGGTTTTCAGACATCTTGCCAATCAATAATATGATCTTTTTATGGTACCCAAGCAAGTATTCATTGAGCATCTATAATACGTTGGGTTCCTGTTATGGGAGTAACTATATGTAGTAGATATTATTAATTTAGGCATAAAATCCAGACAGTGTTTTATGAATGTCTCTCATAGTGACCCTTTCCTGTTTCATTAATTAACAATCTTAGGTCAAGACCTCATCATTTCACACCAGGATAATTCTAAGAGCCTCCTAAAATGGAATGGAATAGTGAAGAATGAGCTGTTTTAGAGCTGAAAGGGTATTATTTGGTTCAAGTCAATCACAGGGCTTGGAAAGACTTTACACTGTCACCTCTCGCAGTATGCATCTATGACTTTGAGATTACCCAGGGGTTGTCCACTGAGTTTAATTCATTGCCTGGCTTTAATGTCCGATCTGGCATTGTGACCCCACCCTACCTGCCCAAGTCTCATTCTTCTGTTACCAAAAGCACATCCACTCCTTCAAGCCCAGCTGCTTACAGTTGTTCCCTGCTGGTGTGGTACTCAGATCTCCTTTGAGGCTCTGCCAGTGCTGTTCTTTCCTTCAAGAGCACCTGTCCTCTGTTCCAATTAAATCCCATCTGTTCTTGAACACCTCTCAATCCTCACCTCTTCACCGGAGGTTTCTTGATTGTTCCAGTTTTCATTAATCATCCTTCTTTGAACCCATAGTACACTTGTAATGCATCCCACAATTAAGTGCTTGATTATAGATTTTCAGGACTGAGAAGGACTTCAAGATCATCTTCAGTCTATGCATGAATCCCTTCTACCACAGCGCTCCCGAAGAGCTTTTGCATTGCACCCAAACACTAGCCTAGTGAGATCTTACCATCTTTAATATTCATTCATTTATTCAGCTGATATTTGCTGAACCCCTAATGTTCCAGATGTTATACTAGGGGCTGGGAATTTACCAGTGAACAAGATACAAACATCCGTGTATCCTCATAAAATATAATATCAAATAGTGGCAAATACTGAAAGAAAATAAAAATGTTTTGTGTTAGAGAGTGACTGGAAATGCTAATTTAGATAAACAAGAAAGGTCTCATAAAAATACTTAAATTAAGGTGTTAATGACAGGAAGGGGCCAGCCATGTGCACATCTCTGAGAAATATTTTCAGACAGCAGGAAGAGCAGATGCTTGACTTTGAGGTAAGGTTGAACTTGGACTTAAGGAACAGGTAGGATGCAGTGGTTCAAGTGTAGTGAGTAGGTGGGAGAGACATGGAAGATGCAGCTGCAGAGGGAGCCTGGGACAGAGACTGTAGAGTTCAGAGTCCACGGCAAGAGGTTTGGACAACCCGACTTGTGTTTAATTGCAGCTAAACCTGGTTCACTCTATTTTCCATTCCTTTACCCTTGCTCTGCTTCTAGACATCAGATATGAGAATACTTCAAAAGTTCATGGAAAAGTGAAATAAAATATGTTTTCATGGATACAAAAAATATTTGAAATCTATTAATACTTGTTGAACAAGTATAAGTCCTCTTCCACAGAGCAGTCTTTTATGTGTTTGAAGATACATACTATGTCCCTAATGAGCCTATTCAAGGATAAACACTTCCATTTCTTTATCTTATTCCTTCTACTGTTTGAGGAGCCATCACCATCCTGGCTACTTTATTCTCCCCCAACCCAATTCCATTTCATTCCTGTAATCTGCATAAAGGTGGCACCTAGACCACTGACATAGGATATAGTAGACTGAATTCATCACTATTTCTAACATATATTCTGTTCATATAACTCAAAATTGTATTTGCTTCTTTTTCCAGCCAGCCCACTGTTTAGTTATATTGAATTTTCTGCTCGAAACTCTACTGTATCATTTTGTACATTATCTGCTACTAAACTGTTTTCCCTTTAACCTTTATCTCTGTCATGATCATTGTGTTTTGTTTGTACATTATCTGCTGCTAAACTGGTTTTCCCTTTAACCTATATCTCTCAGATGATCATTGTGTTTTGTTTTGATTCAAAGGAAAAACATTGCCTTTATCCTTATTATATGCAACATTATCTGATTTAACCCATTTTGTCAGCCTTTCAAGATCCCTTGGGGTGCAAATTTCATCATCTATGGCTCTGCTGTTCCTCTTACCTACATGTCATATACAAATTTAATAAATGTATTTAGCAAATACTAACCAAGGTCATCTAAAAATGTTTTTGGAAAGAGGGCTAAGGACAGGGTCAACTGTAAGATTTGTAGGGCATAAGGGCAGAGGCTATCTGTTTTGTTGTTTGTCACTCCTTCTGGTCATTACCATGCCTGGTACAGGGTACGTTTGATAGAGTCAATTGGAAAAAGTATTTGGGCTCTTTCATGTCGCATTGAGAATTTCCTTTCAAACTGACACAAAGCCACTGTTATAATACTTTGCACGATGCCTAAATTCATTGAACTATGCTCTTTTTATCCAATGTTATCATCTTGGCCATAAAGATATCAAGAAAGGCATTTGTTGTGTTGCTGCCCGAGAATACTGTTCCTACTACTATTTCATGACCCACCAGTCCTATAAGTCTTGTCAGAAAAGAAAAATTAAGTACTTAGAGATTCCTGCTTCATAGACCACCTGCTTTGTGTGTGTACCTGTGCAGTCTAGTGATTGTTTTTCAAGCTGTTTTAATCAAATTTGTTCAAAATCCACTGAAGCAGCATATTGTGCTGAGGATTGACTTTGACATCGCACTTTGATTCAGCTTTGAAAATTAAAATAGTGTTTGTTATTTCCATGTTTCCTCAAAATCATTGCTCTTGCAGTTTTCACCATCATTTATTAGACCTGAAAACAGGATCTCATTGTAAGAAACCCTGTACTTCTTAAAATTGGTTTGCAGAAGTCTTGATTTAGCTCCCTTTACCCATTTCTTTGCCTTCTTACTTTGAATATCATTCACCTCCAACAAGAAGAAAGAAATTAGTGACTTTTTTTCACAAATTACTATTAGCTCTAATATAATCCCCATCCAAATATAAGGATAAAACATTTTTTTAACAACCTTAGCATTTTGTGTGATCAATAGCATTGACGTTTTTGCCTTGATATTATTGCTACATGTAAAGGTTGGTGTCATTATTGTGTTTTTCCTTGTTTGTTGGACTTTTTCTTCCATAACTGGTACAAACAGGTTGTACATGTTCTTGAGAAAACAGGCTGTGTAGTTACATTGCTTTCTCTAGAGCCATTATCCCAGTCTTCCACAAGGTGACATCACATAGTCAGAATTTTGTTTTCACCTTTTGAGCTGCATTCCCTTTCTGAGCCTCCTGCCACTGGGTCATATTTTGTTTTGTAGCTCAATCTCAGTCTTTTTGAAATTTGGACTATCTTGAGCTTTACTTTGTTTTTAAATTAAAATATCCTATTAACAATAATTATGTATGGGGTACAGTGTGACTTTTTTGTACTCATAAAAGTAAAATTGAATAATTTTCAACACTTTCCCATATTTGTCTCATATGGAGATATTACAAATGTACACATATATACTTTTTTCTTGAAAACAGAAATATTAATATCACATAATGTGGAATTCATGATAATGATCATAACATGAGAAAAGAAAGGTATATTGTCATGTAGATGGTGTAATTTAGTTAAGACAATACTTACAACTATCTATATTCTGGCTAATATGACATTCCCACAATTTTTATACTCTATATATTAGCTTCCTCATTTAAGGGAACACGTGATATTTGACTTCCTGTGTCTGACTTATTTCACTTAGCATAATGATTGCCAACTCCATCCATGTTTTTCCAAATGCCAGCAGTTCATTTCTTTTATGATTGAGTAATATTCCATCATGCATATAAAACAGTTTTTGTATCTAGTCATCAGCTGAGGTACTTCTATGTTAGTTCCGTACCCTTGCTATTGTGAGGTGGGCTGCTATAAACATGGAGGTGTAGGTTTCTCTTACATATGCTGACTTCACTTCCTTTGGATATCTAGCCAGAAGTGGGATAGCTGGGTCATATGGTAGATCCATTTTTAGTTTTTTGAGGACTCTCCAGACTGTTTTCCATAATGATTGTAACAACATCATTCCCATCAACAGTGCATTGTGCTGCCCTTTTCTCCATAACCTTGCAAGCATGTTATATTTTGATTTTTGAATAATAGCCAATCTAATTGGAGTGAGGTGACACCTTATTGTGCTTTTATTTACATTTTCCTGATGAGTAGTATCTGTCAGCCATTTGTATTTTTGCCTTTAAATGTCCTTTGCCCAATTCTTACCTGGATTGTTTATTTTGTTGTTGTTGGGTTTCTTGAACTCCTTACTTTTAAAAAAAGATTTCTTTATTTATTTAAGAGAGTTACAGACAGAGAGAAGTAGAGGTGGAGAGAAAGGTCTTCTATCCACTGGTTCACTGCATAAATGGCCGCAGTGGCTGGAGCTGGGCCAATCAGAAGCCAGGAGCCAGGAGCTTCATCTAGGTCTCCCACATGGGTGCAGGGGCCCAAGCACTTGGACCATCTTCTGCTACTTTCCCAGGCCATAGCAGAGAGCTGGATCAGAAGTAGAGCAGCCAGGATTCGAACCAGTACCCATATGGGATGCTGGCCCCTCCTTGATCCATTTTGAGTTGATTTTTTTTAACTTTTATTTAATGAATATAAATTTCCAAAGTACAGCTTATGGATTACAATGGCTTCCCCCCTCCCTATAACTTCCCTCCCACCCGCAACCCTCCCCTTTCCCGCTCCCTCTCCCCTTCCATTCACATCAAGATTCATTTTCAATTCTCTTTATATACAGAAGATCAGTTTAGCATACATTATGTAAAGATTTCAACAGTTTGCACCCACATAGAAACACAAAGTGAAAAATACTGTTTGAGTGCTGGTTATAGCATTAAATCACAATGTACAGCACATTAAGGACAGAGATCCTACATGAGGAGTAAGTGCACAGTGACTCCTGTTGTTGACTTAACAAATTGACATTCTTGTTTATGGCATCAGTAATCACCCTAGGCTCTTGTCATGAGTTGCCAAGGCTATGGAAGCCTTTTGAGTTTGCCGACTCTGATCTTATTTAGACAAGGTCACAGTCAAAGTGGAAGTTCTCTCCTCCCTTCAGAGAAAGGTACCTCCTTCTTTGATGGCCCATTCTTTCCACTGGGATCTCATTCGCGGAGATCCTTCATTTAGGTCATTTTTTTTTTTTTTTTTTGCCAGAGTGTCTTGGCTTTCCGTGCCTGAAATACTCTCATGGGCTTTTCAGCCAGATCCGCATGCCTTAAGGGCTGATTCTGAGGCCAGAGTGCTGTTTAGGACATCTGCCATTCTATGAGTCTGCTGTGTATCTCGCTTCCCATGTTGGATCGTTCTCTCCCTTTTTTATTCTATCAGTTAGTATTTGCAGACACTAGTCTTGTTTATGTGCTCCCTTTGGCTCTTAGTTCTATCATTATGATCAATTGTGAACAGAAATTGATCACTTGGACTAGTGAGATGGCATTGGTACATGCCACCTGGATGGGGTTGAATTGGAATCCCCTGGTATCTTTCTAACTCTACCGTTTGGGGCAAGTCAGCTTGAGCATGTCCCAAATTGCACATCTCTTCCCTCTCTTATTCCCACTCTTATATTTAACAGCGATCAATTTTCAGTTAAGTTTCAACACTAAAGAATAACCATGTATTGATTACAGTATTCAACCAAAAGTATTAAGTAGAACAAAGAAAAAAATACTAAGAGGGATAATGTATTAAGTTGTTCATCAACAGTCAGGGCAAGGGCTGATCAAGTCACCGTTTCTCATAGTGTTCATTTCACTTTAACAGGTTTCCTTTTTGGTGCTTGGTTAGTTGTCACCAATCAGGGAGCACATATGATATTTGTCCCTTTGGTACTGGCTTATT
Organism: Oryctolagus cuniculus; assembly: GCF_051225735.1. Lineage (NCBI taxonomy): Eukaryota > Metazoa > Chordata > Mammalia > Lagomorpha > Leporidae > Oryctolagus > Oryctolagus cuniculus. The sequence continues at coordinate 87,480,740 of NC_142873.1, forward strand.
TCACTCAGCATAATGTTTTCCAATTTTTATACAGGATGTAAGATAGCCTGCTTCAGACTTAAGTGTGTGAAAATCCAATTTTCCCAGCATCATTTGTTGAAAAGACTGTCCTTTCTCCATGGAATTTTTTTTTAGCATGTTTGTCAAAGATTAGTTGGTTGTAGATGTGTGAATTTATTTCTGGAGTTTTTATTCTGTCCATTGGTCTACAAGTCTATTTTTATGCCAGTGCCATGTTATTTTGGTTTGTAATATTTCTGTAATGTTCCTTAAAATCTGGTATTGTGATGCTTCCAGCTTTGTTTTTATTGTTGAAGATTGTGTTGGCTATTTGGAGTCTTCTGCATATCCATGGGAGTTTTTGAATTTTTTTTTCTAGTTCTGTGAAGAATGTCCTTAGAATTTTGTTGGGTACTGCATTGAATCTATACATTTATTTGGGCTCTACAAACATTTTGACAATATTAATTCTTTCACTCTGTGAACATTGAGTAGTTTTTCATTTTTTCTGTCTTCTATTTGTTTCATTAAGGTTTTTATTTTCATTGTAGAAATTTTTCACATCCTTCGTTAAATTTATCCTAAGGAACTTAAATTATTACTTAGTCATTATGAATGGGATTGTTTTTATAAGTTCCTTCCCAGCCAGATCATTGTTGGTGTGTAAGAAAGCTATTAACTTTTTTTGTTTTGATTTTGTATCCTGCAACTTTGCTGAGTTCTCTCATCAGGTCTAATAGTCTCTTGGTGGAGTCTTTGGATTCCCCTATATACAGAATCATGTCATCTGCAAACAGGGATAGTTTGACTTCCTCCTTTCCAATTTGCATACCCTTGATTTCTTTTTTTTTTTTTTTTTTTTGCCTGATTGCTCTAGCTAAAACTTCCAGAAAAAACAGTGAAAGTGGTGAGAGTGTCTGGCTCCAGATCTCTGTTGAAATGCTCCCAGCTTTTCCCTATTAAATATATAGTTTCCAGTCAAATGCAATCTTTTTTTTAAAGATTTATTTATTTATTTGCAAGTCAGAGTTACACAGAGAGAGGAGAGGCAGAGAGAGAGAAAGAGAGAGAGAGAGAGAGAGAGATATCTTCCATCCGCTGGTTCACTCCTCAACCGGCCGCAATGGCCACAGGTGAGCAGTTCCGAAGCCAGGAGCCAGAAGCTTCTTCTGGGTCTCCCAAGTGGGTGCAGGGGCCCAAGGACTTGGGCCATCTTCTATTGCTTTCCCAGGTCATAGCAGAGAGCTGGTTCGGAAGAGGAGCAGCTGGGACTAGAACCAACACCCATATGGGATGCAGGCGCTTCAGGCCAGGGCTTTAACCTGCTGGGCCAGAGCGCTGGCCCCAACATTACTTATTTTTAAAACACTCTTTTGTGTTTTCTTGTTGGGTGAGTAGGATTCAAATTCAAAATCTACCAGAATTATTTTTTTTTACAAAGATTTATATATGTATTTATTTGCAACACAGAACATCAGCGAAAGGGGGAGAGAGAGAGGGATGCCATCTGCTGGTTCACTCCCCAGATAGCTGCAATAGCCAGGGCTGGGCGAGGTCAAAGCTAGCAGCCAGGAACTCCATCCTGGCCTCCTACATGGGTGGCAGGGACCCAAGTATTTGGGCTAACTTCTACTGCCTTCCCAAGTTCTTGAGATGGGAATCAGAGCAGCTGCAATTTGAGCCAGTGCTCTGATACAGGGTGTAGGTGTTCCAAGTGGGTGCTTAGCCTGCTGCACTATAGCACTGACCCCCAGTGCTACCAAATTTTTTTTAAAAGATCTTATTTATTTATTTGAGAGGTAGAGCTACAGACAGAGGATGAGATACAGAAAGGTCTTCCTTCTACTGGTTCATTTCCTAAATAGCCACAATGGCCAGAGCTGAGCTGATCTGAAGCCAGGAGCCAGGAGCTTCTTTCAGGTCTCCCACGTGGGCGCAGGAGCCCAAGCACTTGGGCCATCTTCTGCTGCTTTCCCAGGCCATAAGAGAGAGAGCTGGATCAGAAGACGAGTACCTGGGACATGAGCCAGTGCCTCTATGGGATGCCGGCACTGCAGGTGGAGGCTTAGCCTACTACACTAAGCACAAGCCTCAGCTTGCCTGATTTTTTCAATGTCAGTCAAGCACTTGGCCCTTCGCTGCATGCTTGAGCATACCCAAATATGAAAAAAAAATCAGGACCTGGAGAATTTCGATGAATTGCCCAAAGTCATATAAATAGTAGGTAGCAACTACAAGGACATAAAGAAGAACATAGGAGAAATGTGACCAAATAGTATGGAAGTACAGAAGTAATGCTTTTTCTTAAAAAAAAAAAAAAAAAAAAAAGAAGAAGTAGAGAGGGAAGTCTTTGTGAAGGGGTTGAATTTTAATCTATGAGCTGACCAGGCAAGCCACTTCCATGTACAATGGGAATTGACTAATCTAGAAAACATTTCATTCCCTCTATTCTCATCTTAGTTATTTATGAAAGTTTATAATGTGTTTATGATATGTAAATATAAAGTAGATAAATCACCACTGATTGGAAAATAAAATAGCAAACCCAATAAATGTGTTTTATCTGATGGTGGGTGGATTATTGCTTGTAGTTTATAAAGAATGGTTCTAATGGAAGAAGGCCTAATAGCAATGCTTTCAATGATAGTACTCATGTATGCATCCTTTCAACAAGTTTAATTACAGTTCTCATGATATAAAACTAATCCTTGAAATGCTTGATAAATATGCTGATTCTGGGTACAAATGAATCCTCCACTTCGGAGAGCTTGGTGTGGGCTCCGATTTAGGTCTCCAATACATGTCCAGTGATTTTTGGTGCTCTTTTGGGAAACACACCATTTGGAATGATCCTGGTAAGAACTGAAGTAAGATCTTCGAGATATCTTAATTGCTCTGATGTTGTAGACATGGTAAGGAAGGGAGCAGTTTGAAGGAAGCTCTTGCCTTTTTCGCTGCCAGGTTTCTGTTAGCAAGTGTGTCTTCAAATGTTGAGCCATCCAGGCTGCAAAAATGTCTAGGGTTTAGAAGGAGAAACACAGTGAGTATGGTATTTACACTGAGAGAAATCAGGGAATATATCCTCAGGAATATATGTGACACTTGCTATGTCACATGCGCAATAATAACAGTGTAATTGATAGTTGATGGGAGACCATTTGTGCTTGCTAAATTGATATGAAAATAACATTGTTATCATTACGATGATGACACTGGTGTCTGCAAACGTCTTCTGTTCCATATAACCAAGGGAGCAATGTGTACTTTTGCCCTGAAAAGACCATTGGAAAGAGTAAGCCTGGAGAAGTAATCATGTCATTTGGGGACTCTATGCCTCTGAAACAGGGGCTAGTTCCTGGGGGGTCTTAGGAAGCCATACTAAAATGGATTACATTTAGATTTTTCTAAAATAAGTGGGGGAATTTTTAAGGGTATGTTAGTAAGGAATTAACAGAAACTGATTGATGATCATAAACATTAGTTGAGAGGGAATGTGCAGTATGAATTGGGAGGGAGGAGTTACAGAGGAGAGAAGCAAAATACAATGTCACTGAGACAATAAAAACAGGAGTGGTTCATCATCATTTAAAAAATCATCTATTATTTTTCACTTTATGTTTCTGTGTGGGAGCAAACTGTTGAAATCTTTACTTAATGTATGCTAAACTGATCTTCTGTATATAAAAGAGAATCGAAAATGAATCCTCATGTGAATGGAAGGGGAGAGGGAGTGGGAAAGGGGAGGGTTGCGGGTGGGAGGGACGTTATGGGGGGGAAGCCATTGTAATCCATAAGCCGTACTTTGGAAATTTATATTCATTAAATAAAAGTTAAAAAAAAAAAAAACAGGAGTGGTCTTAGCTGTCGCAAAGAATCTGGTGATAAGGTAAATGTCAGAGTCATTAAAGATCTGAAGTTTACTGAAAAATAAGGGGTCTAGAATGTGTGGGCAAGTGTAGAGAGTACTAGAAAAGAAATAGAATTGTGGAGGATGGTGATGAGATGAGCTTAGCCTGCTGGCTCTGATGTGGTTGTACCACCTCTGCACAGCAGTATTCCACTTGCTGTGGAATTCATCAGTCAGTGCAGAGGTCTACAGTGGATCCAGAATCAGGGATCACCTGACACCTCATTGGAATTGGCCAGCTTGGGTATGCAGAGTGAGATCAGAAAAGATAGAGGATGATATGGCAACCCCATCACCTAAAGAGTAGTCACAAGAGGATGACCTGCAAAAGAGAATGGAAGGAGAGATGTGGCAGGGGCCGCAGGCCCAGCAGGGGCTCAGCCTGTGAGTTGTCACTGACTTACGGCTCTGTGGTTGTGAGATACTTCTCTGGCTGAATCAGCAATGCTGCTATTCAGATGGAGAAGGCAAATGTTTGAATGGATCCTTGACTGCCCTCTTCCCTTTCATTCCTATTTGCTCTTTTCTTTGCTATTGATCTTCCCCCAAACAATTAGAACATTTGCTTTAAACAATCCATAGTGAGTCCAACAGCAGGGTTATATAGCACATTGTCTGGGGATGGTCTTTCATACCGTCCAGGAAAGAATCAGACTTTGCAAAATGGAGGAAACTGTGTCCCTGGGCCGACCGCAGTGTGGCGACACGGCGGACGGGACTCTCCCGGGAGCTGGCCGTAGTGCAGAGCTGGGCCATGTGGCTGAGCTCCTGGAGAAGGGTGGCTGGGATGGAACAGCTATAGATGTTTGGATTGCACACCAGGAGCTGAGAAGCTGAATCGAGACAGATAAAGAAATTTTGAGAATTTAGACACAAATGGAAATGCCTGTTGATATTATATGTCATGTTGTGGTTTAAAAAACAAAACGAAAGAAAAAACTCAAACACATTTGAGACCGTACCCAACCCCTATAATGTAAAGGCAGGACCAAGCCTTTCATCTGTCTCCCTTAGTGCAAGGTGTCCTTGCCTGCCTTTATCAAGAGGAATTCTCTGGATTGAGAGAGTTGTACAGCTGGCCCTACAAGGTTCTAATCGCCAGACTCAAGAAACCATTTCCCTCTCCAGCAAGGCTTTGTTAGCCAGTCTTGTCCAGAGGCGTTTGTTTAGGGGAATTCCAGGTGCAGGAAGGGAAGTTCCAGGTCTGGAACCACTTATGTAACCTGCAGACCACTGAAGCCCACCTGGCCACCGTAAAATTCCCTACAGAGCACAGCATCCCTGACCAATCAAAGGAAAGTGATGAGCACCAGTGATCAACCAGGAACTTGGACATGAGCTGAACATGCTCCTCTCAGCCCCATTTACAATCTATAGGAAGCTTCACTTCTAATCCTAACCTTCCCGGGGGAGCCTGGGAATTAAGCAAAAGCTGCCCAGATCGTGTTCTGCACTTAGAAATAAACACCCACTATATGGCAATGATGTCAGTGATTGACTTAGTGCCTGTTGGGTGGGTGAACCCAGCTTTTGGGGTTCTATAGCAGTACTTCCAACTAGGTTGATTTGTTGGTTGGCAACACTGTCTTTAAAAAGGTAGCTTTTAAGTTACTTTTGGTTAAAATAACCGGCACCCAAGGAGTACCTCCTACTTTCTAGACTTTGTTCCGTGAGTTTTACTTGAATTTACTCATTTAATCTTCCTAAAACATTTGATTAGGTAAATTCTATTATCATTGTCCTTATTTTATAGATGAATTAAATGAGACTTTATGTGATAACATGCAATGTTATAAAACTTGTAACTGATGTAGTTGATAACCAAAACCAGGTAATCTGGCCTTGGAAGTCATATTTTTTTCTCCAATATTTGCATATAGAAAAGTACAACACTCCTTGTACTGATCATCTAGGATCAAGAATCATCACAGGCCGGTGCCGCGGCTCACTAGGCTAATCCTCCGCCTTGTGGCGCCGGCATACCGGGTTCTAGTCCCGGTCGGGGCGCCGGATTCTGTCCCAGTTGTCCCTCTTCCAGGCCAGCTCTCTGCTGTGTCCCAGGAATGCAGTGGAGGATGGCCCAAGTGCTTGGGCCCTGCACCCCATGGGAGACCAGAAGTACTTGGCTCCTGCCAACGGATCAGCGTGGTGCGCCGGCCACAGTGCGCCGGCCATTGGAGGGTGACCCGACGGCAAAAGGAAGACCTTTCTCTCTGTCTCTCTCTCTCACTGTCTACTCTGCCTGTCAAAAAAAAAAAAAAAAAAAAAAGAAGAAGAAAGAATCATCACTATCAGCTTGTACACCTATCTACTCTATGCTGTTCTGCTCTCCAATTATTTGATGAATTCAACTGGTTAGATTAGAGCTTGACTTAGGTAAGAGGCTCAATGTCCTTCCCAAAAGGTGGAAATTTGATGAGAAACATTCTCTAAACCTCTAGACAAGTCACTCTTCAATGACTGTAGCAAATGCCTCAGTAAAAGGTGATTGACTAAACAGTGTTCCCACTTTCCCTCCTTCTCCACCATAGTTTGCTAAGTCTAAGTATTTTGGTTTTTTTCTTTTAAACTTGAAGATCATCTAACAAGAAAGTGTTATATTGCCAGTGTATACAACATGTGGTCTGCAAAATTTAAAAAATGAAAAACAAGATTGAGTGCATATTTAAAAATCTGTATTTCTCTCTTTTTTTTTCTTTCTCTCTCTCTTCCTTCCTCTCTCTCCCTCTCCCCCCTCCACTCCTTCTACTTTCTTGTGAAAAAACCAAGATTTCTAATTATTAGGCTTGTATTCCTGTAGCACCACAATACCATGAAGTGGAGGCCTTTATATAGAGCTAAGGAGGGGTCAACAGCCTAGTTTTTCACTCTTCCCCACTTTGCATGCAACATCTGTCTAGATTGCTGGCCCAGGAATACATTTGCAACTATTGCCCCTGATCCACTTCAGTGACTTCATGGGTACCCCAGGACCTGAAGCCCAATAAATGAGCCTGCCCAGTGTCTCACCATGGCAAAGCCCTTCGTAGCTATTAGAGCGTCTATGAATAGATTAACAAATGAGGGGACATCTTTGTTTTACAATTCAGAGCCCTTCTTCGAGCTTGCTTTCTCTTTTTTCACATCCCCTAGTGTTACCTATGGCTTCATACTGGCGGTGCTTGAAAGTTATGCAGATGCCGCTTTGTCCATTGCGTCTCCCTGTGGTCGGATAAGCATAGCCTTCTTCTGGAATCGGAGGAAACCGAGGAATAGAATGAATCAGCCAGAATCCCTGGGCTCCGTTCCACAGCAGTAAGCCTACCAAAGATATATTCCATGCAGACACATCAGAAAGACAACACTCCTTTTAAAACAGGGTTCAAAGCTGCAACAGGCAAGTCTGTTTATGCTTTGGGCTAATGTTTGATTAAGCTAATAATCACGAGGACCATGCTCACATTTTAAAGATTTCAAAAACAATTCAGGCACATAGCGTGTTTCTCCATTACTGATAATAAGTCACCACAAAATGGGAGCCAGGGCAGCCACCCTGTGAAGAGTTAAGAGGAATTTCATGTTGAAACTACAAGGAAAATTTGTTTTGGCAGAATGCAAATTTGCTAAATTGGAATTTGACCTTGTAAAGCTATCCAGTCACCTGGCAAGCTTCAGATAGTGTCTACTGCTAAGCAGCTAAGCCAGTTTCAAAAACTGGCTTAAAACAGAGCTAAAAAAGAAAATATGAAATGAAGAAATGTGCTTGCAGTATTTTGTTTTAAGAAACTGGTGTTCATTTATTGCCAGAAGAGTCACTCAGTTCTACAAGCCTGATAAAAGAGGCAACGAGGGGAAAAAAGGAAGCCTTGCTGAAGTTTCCTACTCAATTACGTTTTGCAAAAACCTCCAGAGCAAAACAACATGAAAGCCAGAAAGGAGAAAAATAAAAAAGATTTTCATCATTTTGTGACATGGGAAAAAATGCCTGTCCAGCAGGCACCTACAACTATTTCCGTGTTTGCAGATCTCGAGGGATAGATTTGGTATGGTAACTGGACTTTCCAGTTTGCATTTAACCATGCAAATTAGTGAATGTAAGTCAACCCATTCATGTTTACCTTAACATTAGACTGGAAACCAAATGCGTACTAGCTATTTCTTTTTCAAACAGCAACTTCTCAGAGTTGCTCTTTAGGTTCAAGGCCTATGGTGAAGGGGAAAATGTTGAAAGTTGTGTTGCTTATCAGCTGGATGACCTTCAGGTGCTCTCCTCCGCTCAGCTGACAGTCACACTTTGCTGAAATCCTAACCTTCTGGATTGAATGTCGCAGCATGATCCAGCATCTGTTGGCAACAGAACCAACCTGCCCCTCTCCCTGACTTGTCATTAGGCCTCATTCTCTTTCTAGCATTTTTCCAAACCCTTGTAGCAGCTAATAAAGGGGAATAGGAGTAATGGTTGGAGGTTGCTAGACGAAAGATTGGAGAATGTGGCATGTTATCAGAATTGCTGGTTTCCACCTAAGTAGGGCCATCCAAAGTTTTAAAGGCTCATGACTTTCGACAGCCATTGCAGATCGTATTCTAAATCAGAGATTGCAAACTGGCAGCCCATGGGCCATAACCAGTACATTTTGCTAGACTTGCAGAGTGTTTTTAAACCTTTAAGCTTCTTGCCAACATGTAAAAACTGGAACAGTTTTCCATAAATACTAGTTTTTAACATTTCCTGAGAAATTGCATCCCTATAAGGCAAGTGAGAAATAACTGCCCCCTTTCAAGTGAGTGTGTATCCTGTAGTCACCTGCTACTTCCATCCACTTCACCTGCTGACATTACCGGCCTGTCCCCAAAGGCATTTGTGTTTAGGACCTTATGGGGAAAATATATTGCCACAGAAAGTTATTCATGAGTGTGAAGTTGAAAAAATGTTCAAAAATAGCCATTACACTTGTTTCATAAAATGTTTTAAGAAACATTTTTAGAAAAAGTAGAAAAGATCAAGTATAGTTATCTAATGGGTTATTAGTATTACAGATTTTTTTGTTTACTTACATTTTGGAATTTTCTCTAATGCATATATATACTGCATTATGTATAAATGCATAATGATAAGTTAATATAATAAAAATTACTATATAATAATAATATATAACATAATCTACAATAGCAAAATTGCTATTCTATAAAACAATTTAAAAGTGCTTTTTTTAAAAAAATGATTACATTAAGAAGTGTGACTTTTACTCAATGTAAATAGCCAATCATTCTGGGGCCGATGTTGTGGCGTAGTGGGTAAAGACGCTGCCTGCAGTGCCGGCATTCCATAGTGGCGCCAGTTAGAGTTTCAGCTGCTCCACTCCGATCCAGCTCTCTTCAAGACCTGGGAAAGCAGTGGAAGATAGCTCAAGTGTTTGGGCCCCTGCACCTGCATGGGAAACCCAAAAGAGGCTCCTGGCTCCTGGTTCCTGGCTTTGGATTGGCCCAGCTCTGGCTGTTGCGGCTGTTTGGGGAGTGAACCAAAAGATGGAGGATCTCTCTCTCTCTCTCTGCCTCTGACTCTCTGTAAATCTGCCTTTCAAATAAATAAATAAATCTTAAAAAATAGTAAATCAGTCTGACTACACACACTACACATATACACATACATATACATACAAATAAACTTGCGGTATGTGTATGTGTATGTATGTTTGAGTATTCTCAATAGTCAGTAATTTGATTTGTGCCCTAAAACATATACGTGTGTGTGTGTGTGTGTGTGTGTGTGTATAGAGAGAGAAATAAAATGGGGTTCCTGAGAAAGGGATTTCCATGTCAAACTGTATAGTTATATTCTGTGATATAGAAATCATATTTTTAAACAAAGCATTAAGAATAAAAGCTATCTTTCTGGTATGAGACTATTCAAGATGAAATGTTTAAGAAAATGTTGGTTTTCAATAGGAAAGAGAAACTAAGAGCCTCTGTCATACCTTTGGTGTGTCCGTACTTTCTGCTGTAATTCACAGATTTAGGGACTGCATCATTGTATATTAGATAGGCTGTACGGTTACTCTGCAGGAATATATTAGGGTTACAATGGCATAAGTCTTCCACTCTCAAATGCTCACAACATTTCTACCAGCTGCTCAGCTTGCAATACAGAGCTTTCATTAATACACATGAGAAGTCATCCGTTCTCCTGGTGGGCAGTTTCCCCATTGATATGAACTCTGTCCCATGCGTAACAGGAGGAAAGGAAGTCCATTCCCAACCATGCATGGCTTCAGCTCATGTGACAGGGCCCCCATGAATTGTGGATCTGTGGTGAAGGTAGTCTTCCTTTTTTTCTTGATTATTTTGGAGCCATGTTTCTGATAAAGAAGCCAGTGTATGATAAAACAGTACTGAATTATTTGTCCAGGAAACGAGGTCGAAACAATCAAGCAGGGATTACACCTGTTTTTTTCTCCATTGATATTACAGGCTGTCAGGAGCTGATTTCCTCTGCCCACTTGGTGCTTCACTGCTTGGTCATAGCTTTGTATTTAATCAGGGTTTCTCATTAGCTGCTCTCCCTTGCCTCCGGATATTGGATAATTTTTCTGTGATCAGTTTCTCAGTGTCATTTCATTTTTCTAACTTGATATTCCTGCTTGGAAAAGGTGGTGAAATTTAACGTGTGATAGTGAATCTCCTCTGGTAAAGTAAAATACAAGTCCATTCTGCAAAGAGTTAGCCAAATCTTTGAGTCAAAATAAAGCTACTATTTTGATAGTGTCTGTTGGTCATACTTTGGAAATTTACTTACATTTGTTCTCGGTGGTTCCATTTCATTTGTGTCATGATGCAGTGACTTTTCTTGAAGCCAGTAATGTTGATATTAAAACAAAAAAAACTCAGTGACATAATAAAAACAGGAAAGGACAGCCCTTTCCTTAAAGAAAAAACAGCCCTTTTCTTATCTCTCAGAAAAAAACTAATAATTGAGTCATTTGCAGTCACTTCTTTGACATAATTTTAAAATGTACAATGGAGTCTGTGTAGCACTCTGGCTACCATTTAGGAAAAACTGCTTTCTCACCTTCATTTCCCTTAATTGACTATAGCTACACAATGGCATGTGTGTCATCCTTCTCTAGAGAACTCGCACAGTTATCTATGAGCTACCAGAGCTGTACGTAGTAATGAGACCATTTGTGTGCCTTCAGGGTGCAATGTGGAGGGGCTCTGAGAAGATCTGGTGAGGAAGTTTATGTTTCTAATAGACAGTACTTATTATTCCAACCAGGACTATAACAGCCAACTAAAGCTGAATGTGCTGTAGGCCTGGTAGGAAGAGAGTTTATTGGTAAAGGAAAAAGATCATGCATCTTAAGAACAGGGAGTGGAGCCGGCGCCGTGGCTCAATAGGCTAATCCTCCACCTTGCGGCGCCGGCACACCGGATTCTGTCCCGGTTGCCCCTCTTCCAGGCCAGCTCTCTGCTATGGCCAGGGAGTGCAGTGGAGGATGGCCCAGGTGCTTGGGCCCTGCACCCCATGGGAGACCAGGAAAAAGCACCTGGATCCTGGCTCCTGCCATCGGATCAGCGTGGTGCGCCGGCTGCAGCGGCGGCCATTGGAGGGTGAACCAACAGCAAAGGAAGACCTTTCTCTCTGTCTCTCTCTCTCTCACTGTCCACTCTGCCTGTCAAAAAAAAAAAAAAAAAAAAAAAAAAAAAAGAACAGGGAGTGGGGTCGGTGCTGTGGCATACCAGGTTAAGCTTCTGCCTGCACACCGACATCCCATGTGGGCGCCCGTTGGTGTCCTGGTTGCTCCTCTTCTGATCCAGCTCTCTGCCTATGGCCTGGGAAGGCAGTGGAGGATGGCTCAAAGTGCTTGGGCCCTGCACCCACATGGAAAACCCAGAGAAGGCTGGGTGGAAGACCTTTATCTGTCTCTCCCTCTCTCTGTAGCTCTACCTCTCAAGTAAGCAAATAAAATATATTTTTTTAAAGAATAGGGAGATGCAGGTGTGTGCCTTGGACCTTGCTATTGCTTTAACACATACAGTGAGCATTGTTTTGACTGTTGGGTGTTGAACAAGAAGGGTACAGTCTGTGCCCCTCAGTCTAACGGTGACTATACTCACGTGGGTGTGGTTTATAGTACACATAGTTTGAGAATTGTTATTATGAGGGCGTATAGAAGGCTCTTATTTGCAAAGGCAAAAGAAAGGAAATAATTCCAAATGACACCAAGCTATTGAACTTGGTCACCTTGACATTTAGATTTAAAACTAGTTGGTCTGATCTTACATTCTACCCTGTTAGGTGTTTGATTGCAGGCCAGGGGATGGGGGAGTTAGGGCAGTGCTGCCATTTCTGGTGCACAGTTTAGCTTCCAAATAACTCTGTCTCACCTGGATATCGCTCACTGTTGTTGCTCGCTTCTTTGTCTCCTCCCCAGTAAGACATGGAAATAGCCCCTTTCCTGTCATTTTCTTCCCACAACCAACCAGTCAGGGCATTGTGTGTGAGTGGACTTCACTGAACGTAAGAAACATTTAATGGTTTTAGGTCACCACTATAGGGTCAGGAGAGATCCCCACTACCTGCCACCCTCCTCCCCCAACCCCCAAGCTCTAATGTGGGCTCTTTGGCTTGATTAGGAACTCAGCTAATTCAAGAGTTGATTGAGAAAAGCACATTTTATTAAATTTACATATACATGGAGATCTTCCTCAAAGAGTGAAGTCTGAAGAAATAACCAAAGCCTGATGCCTTTATACTTTTTAGACAACAAGCTGTCAATTTGTGAAGGAATGACAGAAAAAAGTGGCTCTCTGGTCTGGGGCAGAACATTTTAAGGACCTTACTAAGCATATACTGGGGAGGGAGTATTGAAGATAGTGGAAGAGAAGGCTCATTGTAGGCCTGGTTACTGAGCTCTGGGGATCAAGGCTATTTTCTGGTCTTGCTATATGAAGGACATTCCTTCCCAAAGAATCTTTACAGCTTGTTGCATTTAGGAAATAATGATAGGCCAAGTGACCATTTCTGAAGTATAGTTCCTGGAAGAATTTTACTATGAAATAATCAGTATGCCAATTTGGCGTATTTTGTCATGGCGCAGCCTTAACTCCTTCACCATGATGTCCCCTTCCAATTTCCCTCTGTTTTCTTGCAGTTTTTTTTTTTTTTCCTTCCACATTTTTGTATTTTGCAGAGTAGTTTAATTCTTTCTCCTTCCTAGGCTCTGGAGCGGACTCAGTACCTACACAGATCATTATTGTATTCTGTCACACTAAGAACTGTCTACTCCAGCCAAGGTAAAGGGCAGAGGCTTTCCAATGTCACCATTCCTCTTCCCTTCCTCTCAGTCCCTGTGATGGAGAAGACAACAACACAGCATTTATCTTCTTATCCATGGGCTATGCTCCTGATCCCCACTGTAGCCTTAGAAGGCAGAAGAAGCTATAGGCAATTTTTTATTTTACGTACTAGTATGTTTATTTGAAACAGGGTTGCATATAGTTGGGACTAAATATTTTTTAAAGATTATTTATTTGAAACTCAGAGAAAGAGAGAGAGAGATTTTCCATCTGCTGATTTACTCCCTAAATGGCCTCAATATGCAGGTTTGGGCCATGCCAAAGCCAGGAGCCAGGAGCTTTATCTGTGTTTCCTATGTGGGTGCAGGGGCCCAAGTACTTGGGTCATCCTCTGCTGTTTTCCTAGGTGCATTAACAGGGAGTTGGATTGAAAGTGGTGCAGCCAAGAGTCAATTGGCACCCATATGAGATGCTGGCATCGCAAGTGGAGGGTTTACCTGCTACACCACAATGGTGGACCCAAGATGAAATAATTTTTAAAAGCACCCAGAACAGTGCTTGGCACATTACATGCACTCATAAGGCTACAACCCAGTTTTAATTTTGTAGCTTGTCTCTGAAGTCTGGTCTTAATGACTGGTGAATAAAATGACTACTACTACACACAGTGACAGCTCCCTACACATTTTGCATAAATACTCAGACTCACATGTCCAGTATTGCTAGAGGCCAAAACAGTATTGTGGGCATTAAATTGCTCGACATGTGCAAAGGTCAAGCACAGAGCCCATCATATTGTAGGAATGGAATCATTTTATAGATTTGCTTCTCTGTAAGTTATTGTTAGGACATGAATACAAAAGTGTAATTGGAAGCTGGTTACTGGTTGATTTTCCTAGTCACCCTTGTTTGGAAAGCAGTATCTTGTCACTGAACAACAGATGGCTCCGGAATATTGGGAAGCTGCCAGCAGGCCTACATAACTAGCTCTCTTTGGCTGGTTAGCTCACTGCCTGATGAAGTCCAGATAGCAGGATTAATCTCCATTCAGGCAAGTTAGTTCGCGAACCCTGAAGTAGAGGTCTAGTTGTCAACCTATCATTTTGAAAATAATTAATTAAAAGGAATACCTTATCCTTGTATCATCACCACTCATCAACACCGTGGCACAGACAACCCATAACTCAGGGTCTACTGGTCATAGATCTATGCTGCCTGGCAGCAGGAGAGGGCTCACCCCCAATATGACTTTTAGGTGGATAGGTTAGCAAGCACTGAGTGGATTGGCAGAAGGGTTGACAGCCAGAAGACTTGAATATACAATTAGTTCACACTTTACCTAGTGATATCACTGGATGTGATGCCAAGTGGACCAATAATTTGGCATCACTGTAGAGTATGATGACTGTTTCCCAAGCTATCAGTCAGACTGATTCAGACAGTTGTCCTAGGCTAAGTCTGAGCTGGCTTACTTCCAGTTACTGGGACTGGAAGATGTGCAGATAAAATAAGTTTCCATAGCTGTTCTGGAAGCCTTGAATTCTGTTTTAAGTATTTTATGATTCAAATGAATGATGAAGTACCCCATACCTCAGAGGCATCTGCTTCATATAGCTGCTGCAGTGTTCTTCCCAGAACACTCTTGGTGCTGTTCATTAGTTGCTTACTTCTCCTCCAGCTTCTAATGGTAGAGTCTAGGTACAGGTATTCTAACCCCGTCTCTCCATCTTCCTTGTCTTGCCTTTTAGGTAACTTATAAAAGGTAAACCTAAAAAAGAAAATGATTGCTAATCACTAACATCTGTTGACTGCTTTCCTGGTGGCTGTCATGTCAAACTCTTAAAGGCACCTCTACTTCATGTTTCACAGAAGACCTCTAAGGGAAAGGGTTTGCTCAATCTGTCTTTCTCTTTCTCCAAGTATCTATACATAGACAATGGCTTTCTTTGCTGCTTGCACAGTCCAGGAGGCTGCAGTGGGGAGAGGCCATGGTCCAGCCCTAAACTAGAGAAAGTTTAGATGCTCTTTGTCTGAAAGTGCTCTTTGCAACTGGTTGGCTGAATTGGGATTTAGGTTTGGGCTTCAGAGTACATGGGCGCATCCTGAATCTTGGGCTTAAGTCATGTTCTTCAGCTCAGTTTATTAGAATGCAAAGTAGTGATGATTCAGGGCCAGGAACAGCCAACTAGGCCTTTTCTTTCCGTCACTAGTGTTTCCAGTATGTATAGCTACTTTGGACGGCACTTGGAGCACAGGCGGGTAGGCCTGTATAGCACTGTCATTCTTGGATCCCATCACCCAGAGGTTCTCAGTGTGCTCTTTTCACACTTTGAGCTAGCTTGTTCTTTCTTTGTGGAAGCTGCCCTGTGCATTGTAGGACTCCTGGCCTCCACCGATTAGATGCCAGTAGTTTCCCTGAGTGTTTGATGATGAAAAACGTTCCCAGACAGTGTCAAAAGTCTTCTCAGTTAGGAACCATTGTCTTAGCCAATACTTACTAATTGCATGCTTCACCATTAACCTGTGAATGCTCAGTCAACCCCATAACATCACACATGCACTATTACCACGTAATAGATACCCCTAAGAGCGTCACACGCTCCACGAGGGTCTTCTCAGGGACACATTCCTGTTTCAGTCGACTCTCTCCTGCCCTGCTTTTCTTTCTTCTTCACAGGGCTAGGTCCTCACGTGTGGCAGGAAACATGAAATTCTCCGGGGTTAACGCGACGGCCTCCGCTGTTTAACTTTCTCAGTAACTTGTAGCAGCTGGGCCACAAGTTGCTTATATTCTCTCCTACAGATATTGCTGAGTAACATGTCTGTTGCCATGTGACAAAAATAAATTTGACATGTCTATCACAATTTGGTGGTCCAACTCTGAAGGGGCTGTTGGACTGTCAGTGTGCATTTTTAAACGTTTTCCCTGAGTGACTGTCTCCAATAATACACTGGAAATTCCTGAATCCTTTTCTAGCTCGGGCTTCTCTTAGAGGTTCAGATAAACCTAAACACAAAGGTGTCTCAGAAACCTCTAACTCCATATTTTGAAACAAGTTTCATATTTTGCTCTAAATCTGCCCATCCCACGCTATTAGAGAACCTAGATTCATGCAGTCCCTCCCAGAAGCAGAAACTTAAAAGTCAGCATTCCCTTTCCCTTCCTCCCACTCTCAGCAACTCACCCATCACCAAGCCTTCTTTGTGCCCTCTCCTCTCTGTGTCCACAATCGCTTCTTTCACTTTGGTTCACACCTCTCCCCACCTGCAATGCTGCAAAAGTTCCATTGGTCTCTAAGCCAGTGGGCTTCCAAAGATGCGAATCTCACCATATCATGTTCCTTCAGGAGCTCTTTCCATGTCATATCCAAACCCTGCACTTAGCACAGGAAGCCCTTCCTGACTTAGCCCTCACCAACCTCTCTGGCTTCACCCACTGCCACTTCCCCAAGTTCTCCCAGAGCGCCAGCATTACCAAACTGCTTGCAACTCCAAACTTGCCATGTTGCTCCTGGCCTCTGTATACTTTCTCATTTCTCTTCCACTGCCTTGAGATACTCTTGGGTCTCCATTCGTTTTCTAGCTACTTCTTGACTGCTCTTAAAACATGGCTCAAAAACTATTTCCTTAGAGAAGCCTTCTGGGTTCTATACCCCTCACTACTCCCCCTCTTCCTCACCACATAACTGAGCTACTTCAGGGCAGGAACAATGTTTTATTCCCATTCATGCATTTTCGAAGCTCAGCACAGAGCCTGGCGTTAAGTTGCGAAAAGATGAAGTAAGGTTGTACAAAGCCAAATGCCAAACATAACGGCAAACCCAAACACCAAAGGCAAGAGTGAAAAATTGAGCAAAGTTTAGAAAACCCGTGACTATAATGCGACCCTGGGTTTAGAGTCTCGAATATTGCACAAGAGGCCGGTGACCTCCCACTCGCTCCAGCACCTGCCTGTGCTGCCAACCAAACCAAAGGTAATCAAACAGGGCCGCGTATGGCCACGGCTTCCTGCTCAGTCCCACAAGGAGACGTGCGTGCTCCAGTTTTAGAAAATGTCACGTGCTTTTTCTCCTTGGTGAGTCTCTGAAAGGATGTTGGCAGAGTTCTGTCAGGAAAAGCCACAGCGGAAATGAAGGGAACTGCCAACTGACAGAAGTTGGCAGCTCAGTGCCACTTCCGTAGCTACCAGCCTTGCCCTGCTCAGAGCAGTGAGTCAGGCCGGAGAGGGGCTACCCAGTTCTTTCTCGGGGGGCAAGCTCATTCATTCAGCAGCCTACCCTTGCCTGCAAAATTGGCCCATTTGCACACGAACTTCCCTTCTTTGTGAAGAGAGGAAACAGGGTGGAAATTCTCCTTAGGATTAGCGCGGTGTGCCTCCTATGTGCTGGCTTGCTGTCGGCGCGCCCAGCCCTACCTCTCCTTACCTACCAGTCCACAGCGTCACCTTCTTCATTTCTGCATGCGATGGTTGTTGCCTCCAGGAGCCCAAAGAGGCCAAGGAAGAGCAAAGCGAGGGTTGTTCTCATTGTCATTTTCTGTCACCTCTGTCCCAGGCCGCAGTAGGAAACTTTGCCCGCAGGTTGCGGACTCTGAGGGGCAAGTCTCTCTCAGGCCGCGCCGGCTGTGACGCTGGATGCGTGGCCTCTGGCGTTTGCTGGTCAGGCGTTTTCGGAATGGGACGAATCCCGTGTAGATGTGTGATTCTGTCACAACGTGTCAGCGTGACTCCTGATGCCTTTGTGCTGAATTGTTGACTTTTTTGCAGAGGAAACAAAAAAAAAAGTTCCAGAGAGGAAACAAAGGGATATGGAGTTAGCTCTTTGGAGTGAATATTGTGCAGTAGGAAGTTCAGTGAGCAGAGGAGCTCCATGTAGATAAGTTGATGCTGAACTAATTATAATTCGTGGTTCTTCCCTCCTGATTAACTCTTTGTGGTTGAGCAAATGCGCGTGGTTCACACTTTAAATGGAAATGAACTTATGTCTTAGCAGTCATTAGATCCGTCACTTATAATACTCTTTATATTAAGGAAATAGTTGCTAAATGGTACTTCAAAGGGCTGCTTCAAAGTTAAAGCAAAGTGAATCGCATTTTGCCAGAAATGTTTACATATCCTCCCCACCTCTCAGGGTTTAGCCACTCAGAGTGGTGCTTTCCTTAAAAGAGGGTTTAGTGTCCAGTTGGCTGCTGTACAATCAGGTCAACATATCGATCGTCCACTTTTCAGGTTAAATAAAAAGTGTTATAAAAATCCATTTTACACAAACTACTCTTTCTTATGCTTGAAACTGAATCTGAAGTTGAAAGCCCAGGGAAATGGACCATAGGCATGGCAACTATAAAAAGGTGAGACCAATCTCTTTTTGGAAGAGGGAAGGGCAGACAAATTTATGAAAAGAATGTTTTTAAGAAGATTTATTTATTTGAAAGTCAGAATTACATTGAGAGGGGAGAGAGAGAGAGAGAGAGAGAGAGAGAGAGAGAAAGATCTTCCATGCACTGGTTTACTCCCCAGGTGGCTGCCATTCTTCCAAGTCTCCCATGTGAGTGGCAGGGGCCCTAGCACTTGAACCAGTTTCTGTGCTTTCCCAGGCATATTAGCAGTGAGCTGGATTGGAAGTGGAACAGTTGGAACTTGAACCGGCGCCCATATGGGATGCCAGCATTGTAGAGGGTGGCTTAACCTACCACCCCACAGTGCTAGTCCCTGAATAGAATTTTTTAAAATGCATGATGTCTGATTAAATAATAAATGATAAAAATATGATATAATAAATATATGATATAATAAATAAATGTTGATGGATTTTTAAAAATTTTAATTATATGTATTTATGGGGTACAGTGTGATAATTCTTTGTGTATTCAATATGTGACCAAATTGGATTAGTTAACATTTCCTTAAGTATTCTTTAAATAAATAAACTGATTATATGTTTAAATTTTTATTTATTTTATTTATTTGAAAGGGAAGGGGGAAGGAGAGAGAAGGAGGAGAGAGAGAGAGAGAGAGAGAGAGAGAGATTTCCCATCTCTTGGTTTACTCCCAAAATGCCTGCCAATGGCCAGGCCCAAACTAAAGACTGGAAGCTTAGTCCAGGTCTCCTCTTGGGTGGCAGAGACCCAACAACTTGAGTCATCATCAGTTGCTCACCAGGGTGTGCATTAAAAGGAAGCCTGAATCTGGAGCAGAGCCAGGACTTGAACCCAGGCACTCATATATGGAATGGGGGGAGTCCCAAGGCAGGTCTTAACTGCTATGTTAAATGCCTGCCCATAATTAAGTATGAAAAATAATTTATTTTCATTAAGAATGATTGTCCTGATGGCTTTTCCCTCTGATTATGGATCCTGGTTATATTCACTTCGTGGACCATTGGATATTAGATCACCTCTGTGCACAAGCTTGAAGATTCTTTAGTTCATAGTAAGAGGGAGTGGCTTGTGGCCCCATTTCTCCTAAGGCAGAGTTTTGTGAGGAGACTGGACTACCTGCTCACATTACCTATGGTGCCTACAACAAGGGCCAAAATTCTGAGCCTCATGCAAACCTGCTGAGTCACAATCCTTCCAGTTGGACTCAGGAACCTACTTTTTTTTTTTTTTTAAGATTTATTTATTTATTTGAAAGTCAGAGTTACACAGAGAGAGGAGATGCAGAGAGAAAGAGAGAGAAATCTTCTGTTGGATGGTTCACTCCCCAGATGGCCGCAATGGCCAAAGCTGTGCTGATCTGAAGCCAGGAGTCAGAAGCTTCTTTTGGGTCTCCCATGTGGGTGCATGTGGGGAGCAACTGGGAGCAACTCGGACTGTTACTGGAATTAAGACTTATTCTATGCATCTGCTCTCCCACAATATGGCGCTGGGAGAGGAGGAAACAGCTTCTACACAGCTGCCTCCAGTTCAACCAATAAACAGCAGGACCTGCTCCTGATTGGAGGAGAGCAGCGTACTCGGCGTGTGGGTAGCAGAGTTGGGATTGGTGGAAGAGGACTATAAAGGAGGAGAGAGACAACATGCACCAGGAACATCTATCTGAAGGAACACCTGTGCAGCCCCCAAGAGAGCCGGCTGGCGGTGTGCCGCTCCCCCGCGGAAGTGGGGAAAGTGGCAGGGGGAACCGCCCTTCCACGGAGGTGGAAGGGATGGTAGCCAACCCGGGAAGAACCAGCAGCAAACCCGGGGAGGGCCGAGCAGACAAAAGAACAGCGCAGGGTCCTGTGTCGTTCCTCCACGAAGAGGGGGAGCGACATAATGGTGTCGTGACTCGGATAGGAAGCCTAGGCAGGGTCTTGTGTCGTTCCTCCACGAAGAGGGGGAGCGACAGGTGCAGGGGTCCAAGGACTTGGGCCATCTTCTACTGCTTTCCCAGGCCTCAGCAGAGAGCTAGATCGGAAGAGGAGCAGCAGGGCTAGAACCGGCGCCCCTATGGGATGCCCATGCTTCAGGCCAGGGCGTTAACCCACTTGCCACAGCGCCGGCCCCAGGGGTCTACTTTTCATAGCTTATTGGAGACGCTGGTACATAGTGTATCTTGAAAGTCACTGCTCTGAGGCGAAGACTATGCTATCTCTGGTAGATCCATAGCTTTAGTCTACAAGAAGCAGAGCAAATAGGCTAAACCAAGACATTTTTCTTATCATTCCTCCACAGATATCATTTTGTTTTATATATGTTGTTACAATGTTTAGAAAAACCGATTTCCACAACTCCAAACTTTTTGTCAATTTCAAAAAAAAATGAAAAGAAAAAATTTTTATGACATGGTTTACTTTTCTATATTAGAGTAAAATATAACTAATATTTTTATGAAAGTTTTTATTATTACAATGGTAACCACTAAAAACACCAGGTGTAGGATTCATTGATCTATTGACAATATAAGTTACTTGTTTTCAGTTGTGTAGGCTAAAGAGAGTTTGCTGAATAAGGTTTAAGATAATTCCCATTTTCCTTTCTTCAATGCATGCTTAAATTAGTGCCTGGTACTAGTAAGTGCTTCATAAATGTGAGCTAGGATCATTCTTAGGATAACCTGACCCCTTCCTGTGAGGTGGGCTGGGGAACATCTGTATTAAGATAGTGTTTGTTAAATCCAATTTTATTTCAAAATCTGGAAAGATACTTTTAGATTGGTTTCTTTTAGACATCACTTACAATAAACTCTCTTATTGTCTGTTGTTGGCTGACCTTATCATGCTGGTTGTCAGTCAACAAGCTTTATTATACAATCATTGCTGTTGGCCACTGTTCCAGACTTTGAAGGGTCCCAGAACTCTCAACACTACTCCTAATCTTAAATTTCAGTCTGCTCCTTTTGAATTAACACAGCAAAGTTAATGTTGTGGGAAGAATCCTATGAATTCAGTGCATGAAGAAAATGCAAATTGAACAGGCTGTTTCTTTTTCCCCCCACAAGATCAACGGTTTTGGAAGCCTAGGTAGTAGATTATGGCTCCTTCACAACTCAACTTTAAAAATAGAAGAAAATGCTCTGATTGTAACTTGGGCAATTGACTTCTTCACTTGGTAATGCGTTTCTTATTTTATGGTTGAAAGTTTGTATTCATTTATCTAATGATTCTGGAAAATACATCTTGTTCTTTTCAAATAGTGCCTCTTCCACATTCTCTGTACCTTTCTGGCTTAGTTTATGTCTCATAGATTTTAGTTCCTTGTGTGTCTGCATTCATCTTTGACTCTTTATTTGGATCTATCTTCTAGTTCCTAAATTCCCTTTTTGGCAACACCAATCTAGTACTTAGTCTGTGTCTTTCAAACTTTTTTTTTTTTTTTGGACAGGCAGAGTGGACAGTGAGAGAGAGAGAGACAGAGAGAAAGGTTTTCCTTTGCCGTTGGTTCACCCTCCAATGGCTGCCGCGGCCGGTGTGCTGCGGCGGGCGCACCGCGCTGATCCAATGGCAGGAGCCAGGTACTTCTCCTGGTCTCCCATGGGGTGCAGGGCCCAAGCACATGGGCCATCCTCCACTGCACTCCCTGGCCACAGCAGAGAGCTGGCCTGGAAGAGGGGCAACCGGGACAAAATCTGGCGCCCCGACCGGGACTAGAACTTTGTGTGTTCTAATAGCCTAGTGAGCTGCGGCGCCGGCCTCAAACAGTTCTTTATAAGATTATTTTTCAGAGCCGGCGCCGTGGCTCAATAGGCTAATCCTCCACCTTGCGGCGCCGGCACACCGGGTTCTAGTCCCGGTTGGGGCGCCGGATTCTGTCCCGGTTGCCCCTCTTCCAGGCCAGCTCTCTGCTATGGCCAGGGAGTGCAGTGGAGGATGGCCCAGGTGCTTGGGCCCTGCACCCCATGGGAGACCAGGAAAAGCACCTGGCTCCTGGCTCCTGCCAGGATCAGTGCGGTGCGCCGGCTGCAGCGGCGGCCATTGGAGGGTGAACCAGCGGCAAAGGAAGACCTTTCTCTCTCTGTCTCTCTCTCTCACTGTCCACTCTCCCTGTCAAAAAAAAAAAAAAAAAAGATTATTTTTCAAATTTTTGGTTTTGATTATAAATTGACAAATTAGAGTTGTATGTTTCTGAATTCCTTCCTGGGTTATGTTTAATCTGTGTCTTCATCACTTATTAATGCATTTATAGAAGTTCTATTGATTTTATTCAACAGAATTTAGTCTCCTGTTTTTTGATTATTTTCTCAATCTTTTATTTCTGTAAAACTTTAAAATATGTTATTTTATGCTTTTGCATTTAACTAAAATATATGAAGTCCTTTGCAGGTCAAAATTTGCTTCCTGATATTTTTACAACTGTTTCCTGTGCACTTTGCTGTTGTACATACCTTTGGTTTTTAGCTATGAATTCATGTTCCTTAAAGCTTTAACCATGAGAATTATTTGATATTGATATGAAGTTGGATTTCTCTAGACCTTGTCTGTGCTGGCTTCAGCAAAATTCAATCATCTTTGGAGGGCTCCTGGGAGAGAATCTGCTAGTTTTACTTATTTATTGTAAATAGCTTTTCGGAGTATATTTACATACTGTAAAATTTATCTAAATTCACCTTTGTTTTTTATTCAGACTTTCACAAGACTATTGATGGACTCAGTAGAATTCAGAATGTTACAAACTAAAGGAAAAATTGATGTACTAGTGGGAGGAAGGGGAGAAGACTTGAATTATTTTGACAAAAAGGGATGAGACACACAAATGACTCTGGTATTTCTAGAATAAAGAACTCATGAGAAATGTGGTTGAAGGAAAACATAAGTATCATGAGTAGAAGAGAACTAGAATTTTTTTTTTTTTATTTGACAGATAGAGTTAGACAGTGAAAGAGAGAGACAGAGAGAAAGGTCTTCCTTCCGTTGGTTCATTCCCCAAATGGCTGCTACGGCCGGCGCTGCGCTGATCTGAAGCCAGGAGCCAGGTGCTTCTTCCTGGTCTCCCATGTGGGTGCAGGGGCCCAAGCACTTGGGCCATCCTCCACTGCCTTTCCGGACCACAATAGAGAGCTGGACTGGAAGAGGAGCAACCGGGACTAGAACTGGCGCCCATATGGGGTGCCGGCGTTGCAGGCGGAGGATTAACCAAGTGAGCCATGGTGCTGGTGAGAACTAGAAATTTGTATTTGGTTAGTTTCTACTCATCTTCCAAAATGTCTTGAGAATGCCAGTCCTTCCCAGAAGCCATCCTTGGTCTCCAGTCTGGCTCAGATACCAATGCAACACCAGAACTCATGGTGGGTTTTTTTTTTTTTTTTCAATCAGAACGATAACCACCATGTATTACTGGTTAACTGGTTATTTTTTTGAATCTTCCTCTAGAGAGCTGGGGTCAGAAAAGTCTGAGCCAAATTGGCCCATTACTTATTTTTGTAAAAAAAGTTTTATTGGAACACAGCCACATCCACTCTTTCATGCATTATATGCAATTGCTTTTTTGTTATAATGGCAGAGTTGAGTAGATGCAACAGAGACCCTATGGCCTGTGACGCTGAAAATGTCAACGAGTTGATTATTTCCTGAGAGGGTTTGGTTCCAGTGTGTAATCTGTATGGGCAGAACAGGTTCTGCCTTGTTTATGGTTGCATCTGCAGCACTTGTCACAGGGCTCATCACCTAGAAGATTCCAGATAAAGTCAGGTGAATGTATGGCTTGAATACAAAAGGTTTCAGAGACTTCTATTTTGGACTGATGTGGAATTTAAAATGAATTAAAACTATTAAGAGAAGAAACTAGAAGTAAGTGTGTAGGGAGTAAAACCTCATTATAAAGAATTTCATTGCAATGTTTGTAAGTCAGGGAGGCAGCTGGGTGCAGTGGGAAGACCTGAGATACTTGCTGGGCCCTGCCGCTCACTAATCATGTGCTTCCGCCCCAACAGTCTAACCCCACTGAGCTGCAGCTTCCTTTTCTAAGCGTGGGACTCATGACTGCCACCTTCACAAAGTGTTCTCAGGGTTCAGATGATCTCAGGTGCTCTCAGAGGGTAGGAAGTACATGGAAAGTGGTTATTACGAAAAAACAATGCAGGAATCTCAAAATATTTTTGCATCAAAATAAGCTCATATTTTCATTATATTTTCTACAAACTTTTTGAAGTACCCTTGCAAGTGTACAGCCCTGGCATGTAACTCATGCAAATTAAATACTTGTTTCTTTCTTTTTACTTTTGTAATATTTTATTCCAGAATAGTTTTAAATTTTCAAACAAGGGTGAGCATTGTGGCGCAATGAGTTTAGCTGCTGCCTGCAATGCTGGCATCCCATGTGGGTGCCAGTTTGAGTCACAGCTCCTCCACTTCTGATCCTGAACCCTTCTTATGCACCTGGAAAATCAGTGGAGGATGTTCTAAGTCCTTGGGACCTGCCACCCACATGGGAGACCCTGATGAAGCTGCTGGCCCCTGGGTTTGGCCTGGTCCAGTGTTGCTTCT
This sequence comes from Oryctolagus cuniculus, assembly GCF_051225735.1. Lineage (NCBI taxonomy): Eukaryota > Metazoa > Chordata > Mammalia > Lagomorpha > Leporidae > Oryctolagus > Oryctolagus cuniculus. The sequence goes on from NC_142873.1 coordinate 87,505,823, forward strand.
TCCATGATCTGGGGAGTGAAATAAAGGACAGAAGATCTCTCTCTCTGTATGTCTGCCTCTCTCTCTGTAATGTTGCCTTTCAAATAAACAAAAATATTTTTTTCTTAAAATTTATTAAAGATTTATTTATTTACTTGAAAGTCAGAGTTAAAGAGAGGAAGAGGCAGAGAGAGAGAGAAAGAGAGGTCATCCACCCACTAGTTCACTCCCCAAATGGTCTCAAAGGCCAGAACTGGTCCCATCCAAAGCCGGGAGCCAGGTGTGTCTTCTGGGTCTCTTACTCGGGTCCTTGGGCCATCTTGTACTGTTTTCCTGGTCCATAGCAGAGAGCTGGATCGGAAGTGGAGCAGCCAGGACTTGAACCAGTGCCCATATGGGATGCTGGCACTGCAAATGGCAGCTCTACCTGCTATGATACAGCGCCGGCCCCTAAAAAATTTACAAAGCAAAAATTATCAAGTGGTAATACAAACAATTCCCATATAATGTTTTCCCCATTTTCCCTATTAACAGCTCATATTAGTATCTTTGGCACAATTAATGAATTATGCCCAGCTTCTATTTATTTATGTATTTACTTATTTATTTATTTAGTACAGCTCCTTTTACCCATCCTGGGCTCTGGGATTCAACATTCTGTGTTCAGATTGAGTTCTTTTTTTTAATTTAGGTCCCACATATAAGGGGGGTATCTGATATTTGTCTATGTCTGGCTTATTTCATGTAACATCATGGCCTCCAGTTTTATCCATTTTGCTGTAAATGACAGGATTTCATTCTTTCATTCTTTTTAAACAGTAGAATAGCATTCCATTGTGTATTTATACCACAATTTCTTTACCCATTCATCTGCAGATGAACGCCTGGGTTGAATCCGTATCTTGGCTATAATGAACAGAGCTGCCATAGACATGGTGGACCAGTATTTCTTTGATAAGTGAATTCACATCTTTTGGATACATACCCATTAGTGGGACTGCTGGGTCATAAGGCAGTTCTTTTTCAGGTTTTTAAGAAATTTCCATATTATTTTCCACCATAGCTACACTAATTTACATTCCAACCAGTGCTGGTTCTTTTGAAATTTGGTGCCATTTCTTCCATGACAGTTATTACGTTTTCCTTGCAGGTACACTAAAATTAGTCCTTTATAAGCTAGTTTTAAATGGCCACAAAGAAAGTCACATTTCTCATGTTTTCAATGGTCCTTATCCAGAATCCCAAATGAGTTGCCCAGCTGTTGAAGATATGAAGCCGAACTGTTGTCTGGCCCCAAAGGACAATCACTCTTTATTCTCCACCTGCTTCACAGCTTCATCATCCCCATCATAAACACAGAATCCATTTGAGCTTGGAATTCCCTCTAATTAAAAAAATGAGTGTGGTGCTGGAAGTCGGGATGGTTTGGGTAGTGCCATCATCTTTGTGTTGCTTAAGTTCTGCCTAGTGTGCTGTCTGTTCAGTCTCTGCAGGATTTCTTCTGATATCAACCAGCATATCTGTCAACTGTATGACTTGGGGTAGCTCAGTTAACACCTCTGAGCTGGTTCATTTTAAAATGGGAATTCTTTCTACAAATTCACAGGACTACAGTCAGGAATAGATAAGGTAGATTCCAGTGAGTATAATGGCATTTTTAAAAAAGATTTATTTTATTCATTTGAAAGAGTTACAGAGAAAGGTAGAGACACAGAGAGAGATCTACCCGCTGGTTCACTCCCCAGATGGTCGCAATGGCCAAAGCTGCGCTGATCCGAAGCCAGGAGCCAAGAGCTTCTTCCGGGTCTCCTATGTAGGTGCAGGGGCCCAAGGACGTGGGCCATCTTCCACTGCTATCCCAGGCTATAGCAGAGAGCTGGATTGGAAGAAAAGCAGCTGGGACTTGAACCAGTGCCCATATGGGATGCCAGCACTTCAGGCCAGGACTTTAACCCACTGTGCCACAGCACCAGCCCCATAAATGACATATAAATGTACGTTTCTGAAAGCATAGCCAGTTCCCTTCTGTTGGGATCAGAGTGCTTTCTTTCTTTAAAAAAATTATGAAAAATTTATTTGTTTATTTAAGAGAGGGAGAGAGAGCTCTCATTCACTGACTCACTCCCTAAATGCCTAGGACACCTGAGGCTGGGCCAGAACTGAATTCAGGTATCCCACATTGGTTGTAGGAACCCAGTTATTTGAGCCATTACCGCTGTTCCCAGGATTTGCCATGGCAGGAATCTGGAGTCAGGATCCTTGAGCTGGGATTCAAACCCAGATGTCTCTATTTTGGAGGTGGACATCTTAACTGCTATGTTAAATGCCTGCTCTCCAGGGTGCTTTCTTTTTATTTTTTAATGAGTGGAGGGGCCCACAATCAAAGGGGGTGTCAGAATGTGATGAGAAAAGGCATGTCATCTGGAGACACATGAATGGGCTCCCGTCCTTCCTCTGTCCCCTGGTAACTATTTGACCTTGGAAGATGATCTAATCCTATTGTCTTCTTCCCTTTGCCATATTTGGATTGTAATGCCTACTTCACAGGGTTCTTATAAAGGATTAGAAAGAGCATGCAACTTTCATGACATATACCATACTCCCAATGCAAGGTTGCTGCTATTATTTTATTTTCAAGACTTATACATTAAGAAGCAGACATGTTTTGATATATACATTTCAGTAAAATTTTCTTCCAACTACATGTTTGGAGGACTCTGTCAATTCTTTTTTTTTTTTTTTTTAAATGGATTCAGTTATTTATTTGAAAGTCAGAGAGAGAAACTTCCATCTGCTTGTTCCTCCCCAGATGGTTGCAACAGCCAATGCTGAGCCTGGCCGAAGCCAGGAACCAGGAGCTCCTCCCAGGTTTCCCACATCAGTGGCAAAGGGGGCTAATGGCTTTTTGCAGACCATTAACAGGGAGCTAGATAAGAAGTGGAGCAGCCAGGACATGAACCAGTACACCACAATGCCGGCCTCATCTATCAATTCTTTATTGTGGATTTCTTGCTCCTCATCCTAGAAGGTCTTATGAACCTTGGTCTAGGGTCCTTGTACTAAACCGATAGCCACAGTGGAGAGACTGGCATTTGGTGATGAGTTTCTGTTTTTGGTAACTGGCAGAAGAACAAAAACAACTGAGCACCTGCAAATGGAGTCTTCATTAGGTAACCTTTCTTCCTACCATAATCATGCAGATGATTTGTACTGTTCTTGAGACATCTGTTTGACAAATCTCTTCAGAGTCACACTTTGAATGTAATGCATTTCCCCTTTGATAGCAATAAGCCATTCTACAGGTTAAAGCAACATGATATTTTTCTACTGGATATCAATATTTTACCATCTAACATTTAATAAATCCTAGGCAGCCAAAAAATATCAGTTCCCTCTAGGTTATTATTCATGTTTATTGGTATTATTAATGTGTATGGTTAAGATCCACCAAGGTGATATTAATATTATTCATAGGAGTGCTTGCCTCCTTGTGTTAATTCAGTATTTTTCTTTGAAGTCTTTTTAAAAATGTTATCTTTTTCCTTTATTCATTTGAAAAGCAAAGAGATAGAAAAGAGAGAGACAGACAGAAGGTGAGATCTCCCATTCGTTGGTTCACTCCCCACATGCCTGCACCAGCTGGGACTTTGATATGGGATGTGGGCATCCCAAGTGGAGTCTTCACTGCTGCACCAAATGCCTGTCTCTCTCTCTCAATTCATTTTGTTCACCAAGGCCCAAGGCAATAATCAGGCTAGGAGAAACCTGGTCACAGAACTAGAAGAATGTCTCCAGCACATTCCAAACACAGGAGGGTGGGCTGCCTTCATGCACAACTCTTCTTCCTGTCCCGGAATGTTGCAACCGAATATTTATGCATATGGATGCGTCCTACATAGCTAGAATTTTTGTTTTTTTTTTCTATTTTGGAGGATAGAGATGACTCTTACAGAAACTCTTCTAAGACTTGAGGGAAAATTCCGGTTATTTAAAACTTTAAATCTATAGAAGTTTCACCTTACTTTGTCTAGCATTTTCCAATAGTTTCTCTCTAATTAAAATCTCTCTATATAAACACATATTTGGTGACCACACACTTATATCAAACCAATATTTCTATTTAAGTATTAGAAAAATCTAAAATTACAAACAGCAAACTTTTCCAGCACAGTAGATAAATTCAGTGGTTGTATTATAGCAAACTGAGATCAAAAACACAGGATCACAGCTAAAACAGGCCACTAGAATAAAGATTCTGTGTAAAAAAATAAGTAAAGGTGTGCTTGAGGTTTAAGTATTGGAAATATACCATAATTTATTTTTACTTCTGATAATATTTAATGACATAAAGGCTTGTGGGCAGTTCCATGGGAATTTGTATTTTCTGAAAATAATTTTGAGCACATAAGTGACTCAAACAAATCTTATTTCTTTTCCTTATAAGGTCCTTGTAGAGAAAATATAGACTGGTATAAGTGGGGTCTTCCTTTACTCCTCCACCTCATCCATAATTTGAAAATGTGAACCTGAAGCTGGATTAATAGAGTAACATAGCTGAAGCAATGTTTTTCCTATTAAAATAGGAATGACCTACTTTTTTTTTCCTGAAATAATTTGCAACATGAAGGAGCTTGTTCCTTGGACAAATAATTCATGAGAATTTAGAAAGCATTGTTAAGTGCTGTGGGAATATAAAGATTCACCTTCAAGACAGCCACACTGGGGTTATTAAGATATACACACAAATAAGGATAATAAAGGAAGACAGTGACCTACATAGCTAACGCCTATGCATTTAAGCACTTTGGATATTCAAGGGCTGGAGACTACATTTTCTCTTGAGAGCATCAGGAAAAGCTTTATAGAGGAAATCCAGTGTGGAAGGAGTCGTGGTATATGGGGAAAGGGCATTCCAGCCAGAGGGAAAGTGTATCGCTTGGTGGCTAAAGTCACAGAGAGACTTGACATCAAATCCTGGTCCTATGGCAGAAGAAATATACTGATTTCTGCAGTGGTCCTTATATGTAAGTGGGGAAATTCATTTGGTATCTGGTACATGTAAGTATGAATGTAATACAGAAATCCACTAACAACAGATGCTGGTGAGGATGTGGGGGAAAAGGGACATTAATCCACTGTTGATGGGAATGCAAACTGGTAAAGCCACTATGGAAGTCAGCTTGGAGATTTCTCAGAAACCTGAATATAACCCTACCATACAACCCAGCCATCCCACTCTTTGGAATTTACCCAAAGGAAATTAAATTGGCAAATAAAAGAGCTGTCTGCACCTCAATGTTTATTGCAGCTCAATTCACAATAGCTAAGACATGGAATCACCTAAATGCCCATTAAAAAAAACTAGATAAAGAAATTATGGAATATGTACTCTATAGAACACTATACAGCAGTAAAAAACAATGAAATGTGGTCATTTGCAACAAAATGGAGGAAACTGGAACACATCATGCTGAGTGAAATAAGCCAGTCCCAAAGGGACAAATATCATATGTTCTCCCTGATTAGTGACAACTGAACACTTAAAAGGAAACCTGTTGAAGTGAAATGGACACTATGAGAAGCAATGACTTGATCAGCCCTTGTCCTGACTGTTGAGGAACAACTTACTATTTTATTCCTTTTCGTGCTTTTTTCCCCCTACTTAATACCATTGGTTGAACTCTTTAATTAACACACAATTTTTTTTGACAGGCAGAGTGGATAGTGAGAGAAAGAGAGACAGAGAGAAAGGTCTTCTTTTGCCATTGGTTCACCCTCCAATGGCCGCCACGGCTGGCCCACTGCGGCTGGCACACCACGCTGATCCGAAGGCAGGAGCCAGGTGCTTCTCCTGGTCTCCCATGAGGTGCAGGGCCCAAGTACTTGGGCCATCCTCCACTGCCTTCCCGGGCCACAGCAGAGAGCTAGCCTGGAAGAGGGGCAACTGGGAAAGAATCCAGTGTCCCGACAGGGACTAGAACCCGGTGTGCCGGCACTGCTAGGTGGATGATTAGCCTATTGAGCCACGGCGCCGGCCAACAATTATTCTTATTCATTTAAATTTAACAGAAAAGTGATCCCTGTTAAATATAAGAGTGGTAATAAGAGAGGGAGGGGATGTACAGTTCAGCACATACTCACTCGGATTTACCCCTAATGGTAGAGCTAGAAACGTGCCAGGGGATTCCAATTCAATCCCATCAAGGTGGCATGTACCAATGCCATCTTGTTAAAGTGATCAGTTTAAGTTCATGATTGATCAAAAAGATAGGATTAAGTGTCAAAGGGAATACATAAATAAGACCAGTGTCTGCAAATAATTGATAGAATTAAAAAGGAGAGAATGATCCTACATGGGAAGCAGGATACACAGCAGACTCATAGAATGGCAAAAGCCCTAACCAGCACTCTGGCCTCAGAATCAGCCCTTAAGGCATTCACATCTGGCTAAAAAGCCCATGAGAGTTTGGCATGGAAAGCCAAGACATTATGGCAAAAAAAAAAAAAAAAAAATGACCTAAATGAAAGATCTCTTGTGAGTGAGATCCCAGTGGAAAGAACAGGCCATCAAAGAAGGAGGTACCTTTATCTGAAGGGAGGAAAGAACTTCCACTTTGACTATGGCCTTGTCTAAATAAGATCGAAGTCAGTGAACTCAAGAGGCTTCCATAGCCTTGGCAGCTCATGACAACAGCCTCAGATGATTACTGACGTCATAAAAAAGACTGTCGGGCCGGCGCCGCGGCTCACTAGGCTAATCCTCCGCCTAGCGGCGCCGGCACACCGGGTTCTAGTCCCGGTCGGGGCGCCGGATTCTGTCCCGGTTGCCCCTCTTCCAGGCCAGCCCTCTGCTGTGGCCAGGGAGTGCAATGGAGGATGGCCCAGGTGCTTGGGCCCTGCACCCCATGGGAGACCAGGAAAAGCACCTGGCTCCTGGCTCCTGGCTCCTGTCATCGGATCAGCGCGCTGCGCCGGCCGCGGCGGCCATTGGAGGGTGAACCAACGGCAAAGGAAGACCTTTCTCTCTGTCTCTCTCTCTCTCACTGTCCACTCTGCCTGTCAAAATAAAAAAAAAAAAAAAAAAAAAAAGACTGTCAATTGTTAAATCAACAGCGGGAGTCACTGTGCACTTACTCCCCATGTAGGACCTCTGCCCTTAATGTGTTGTACTATGAGAATTAATGGTAAAACTACTACTCAAACAGTACTCTATACTTTGTGTGTCTTTGTGGGTGCAGTCTGTTGAAATCTTTATTTAGTATATACTAAGTTGATCTTCTGTGTATAAAGATAATTGAAAATGAATCATGATGAAGAATGGGATGGGAGAGGGAGTGGGAGATGGGATGGTTGCAGGTGGGAGGGAGGTTATGGGAGGAAAAGCTGCTATAATTAAAAAGTTGTATTTTGGAAATTTATATTTATTAAATAACAGTTGAAAAGGAAAAAAGAAAAATTAAATAAAAAATTTAAAAATAAACATGCATAGAAGCCAGAAAGTACAGCATATGGGTGAAGATATTAGCTTATATAAAGATTGCCCTCAGTGTGTATAAGCACCTAGAATTCATTTAAGTGGGTTTGGCATAGGGGTTGAGATGGATGCTGCTTGAGATGCCCTCTTCCCATATTGGAGTATCTGGGTTTGAGCCGTGATTGTGTTCCTGACTCTAGTTTCTTGCTGATACACACCCTGAGGGGCTCAAATGGGTTGTGTCCCATGTGGGAGACCAGGATTAAGTTCCTGGCTGCTGTTTTCAGCCCTGCCTGTACCCAAGTGTTTCAGTCATTTGGGAAGTGAACCAGTGAATGGGGTAATCTCTCTCTCTCACTCTTGTTCTCGCTCTTTCTTTCTGTCTCTCTGTGTATCTCTCTGCCTTTTAAATAAATCAAATAAATTTTATAAAAATTTTAAAATGTGATTAATATTGACAAGAATTTTTTTATCAGTAGCATATCTGTAGCACGAAGTAATGCGTATCTGTATGACATCTACAGTTTTTCTTATCAAAAAGAGAAGCACAACTCTCCCCACACTTAGTGATGGAATTGATATCAAAATGTTCCAACCACCACGTCTGGTCAAATTGGCAGGCCCGATAATGGTGATAGTAAACATTCACTGATACCATGTACTAGTCACTGTTCCAAGCATTTGCCTTCAACTGCATGATGACAAGAAAAAAATAGGTGTTATAATTATCCTATTTTACAGATCAGAAAGGAAAGGAGCAAAAAGATTAAGTACCTTGCATAGTGCCATGGAGCTAGCTGGGGATGGAGTCAGTTTAAACTCAGGCAGTCTGACTCCAGAGCCCATGTGCTCTTGACCTTTACAATGATGTTCCATTGCATACATGTGGCTGCACACCGACAATGGCAAAGCTCTCTCCCTCCTGCTGTCTCATGGCTATTTCTTAGACCATGGCAAAGTCAGTCTAGCCAAAGTGACCCTAACAGTTTGGCCTCCAGTTGTACAGAACAATGGTTCTTAAACTTTTATGAGTCACGAACCAACTCTTTTGGAATATAATAAAATCTGTGAGGATTCTCCCCAGAAAAATCCACCCTTTCATCCTCCCCCCAAACACAGGAGGCTCAAGTTACAACTGCTGGAAGTACACAGTCCTGCCTCCCATGTCTCAACTGGACCATCTGAGGTTTAGAGACTCCAGGTTAAGAACCTCTTAGCCCCGTAGTGACAACCTAGTCACTTTCAATATGGCGCAGAAGCAAGAGGACACTCGATATCTCATTATAGAACTGAAGATTCATGAGTCACTTCAAATCCTTGTGAGCTGTCTTCAGCATTACTTGCAGACTGGTGATGGGTGATGTTTCTCCAGCTCTTTATAGTACAAAAAACATATAGAAAAATGATTTTCTTTTTTGGATAGAGCCAAGCAAAGATTTAAAGATGGATTCCTGCAAATATTTTGCGCACAGTCTTACCCCAGGAAATTGAGTTTCCTTTTGTAACTGTTTCTCAAAGGACAAGCCTGAGGAAGGTCAAATTTGCTGGCACCGGTGATCATGACTTCAATTAGGTCAGTGGACTCGGGGTAGGCAGGTGGAAACAGGCTTCGTACCAACAGTATCCCTTTGGTTTTATCACCCCAGCTCTGGAGAACACTCTGGGTGTGCATGTCTCTTGTCATGGGAAGACTCCTTAGATGGAAATTTTTTTTTTTTTTGACAGGCAGAGTGGATAGTGAGAGAGAGAGAGACAGAGAAAGGTCTTCCTTTGCCGTTGGTTCACCCTTCAATGGCTGCCATGGCCGGTGTGCTGCGGCCGGCGCACCGCGCTGATCCGAAGGCAGGAGCCAGGTGCTTCTCCTGGTCTCCCATGCAGGTGCAGGGCCCAAGCACTTGGGCCATCCTCCATTGCCTTCCCAGGCCACAGCAGAGAGCTGGCCTGGAAGAGGGGCAACCGGGACAGAATCCAGTGCCCCGACTGGGACTAGAACCCGGTGTGCTGGCGCCACAAGGTGGAGGATTAGCCTAGTGATCCGCTGCGCTGGCCTAGATGGAAAATTTGACGCATAATTATTTATCAGTGACATTTATCAGCTAAGATTTATTGAGAAGCTACTATCTGACAAATGCTTTTTTTAAAAAATGTTTTTCTCATGTACTCCTCATGTCAATCCTGAGAGATGGACATTATTATTATTCCCATTTTGTAGATGGAGAAAGTTGCCTCCATTCAGCCCTAACAGGTGGAGAACTAGGATTCCATCTGGGCTGCCTGACTCTAGAGCCCGAAGCCCCTTGCCCCTCTCAGTGTGCTGTCTCTGTCCCACCTCCCTCAAGCTGAGAACAAGCGCTGTATTTTAGTGGGTGGTTGTCTTAGACAAGGATCTCTGCACTGCAGTCTGTGTTACATACAATGGCATGTTGGTTTCTCTGGATGCAGCCCTGGGGGAGGACAGCCTGGCCTCTAGTCTGGGCCAGTATCTGTTGTCAGGGCCTCCTGAGAGGCATTTTTGGGTGTCCCATGTGGGACTGGTTCTATCCTGTTCCAGGCACGGATGGTGAGGTCCTTTTTGCTCTGACTCATTTCTGGCTAACCTGGATTACTCGAGCTCTGCCCAAATGCCAAGCTTTGTCCACCATAGTGGGGCTCTTGCTAAGAAGCACTGACCACCCTGGTACACATCTCGCGTGTAGCCCGGGGGTGCTGTGCTGTGCTGGCGCGTGGTCTCCTTAGCAATGCAAGCACTTTTGTGCTGCACCACGGGCTGTCCACACTCAGTGCTGCTCTTCCTGGGCCCTTGTTCTCTGGCAGCTGTGCCTATGATCTCCAGGCCTAAGCTCCTTTCCCCACTCTCCTAGGAAAAGAACTTCCTGACGGGGATCTGAGCTGCAGTGGCTCTTCCTGTATTGCAGTCTTCTGTGTGTTTTCATGAACTATAGCGTGTCACCACACAGGCAGTGGAGGTGGCGGTGGCACCATCCATTCAGTCATGACACATCTATATCTATTAAGTACCTATTTATGTTCCAGGCACTGTGCTGAGTGCTGCCGTTGCCATGGTGACCAAGATAGACCCTGGTTCATAGTTTACTGTTTTTGAGTGAATCAGACACATGAACAGGTGATTGCAATACAATTTGGTGATGTTTCTGATAAGATGATAACAAGTATTTTGAGAGCAGGGGAAAGGGGAGCCGGTCTCAGACTGGAAGGCCTGAGACACATTATCTGGGGGAAGTGCTGGGTGAGTTCTGAAGGAGGGTGAGAAGTTACACTGCAAAAGAGGTTGGTGGTTGGGAAGCGAGGAGGAGAGTGCTCAGAAAGGAAGGAATAAGCAAGTCAGAGGCCTGCAGGCAGACGGAGTCTGGGCAGCCAGAATTAGCTCAGGATGGCTGAAACAAGGTCGAAAATAGGATGTGGCTAGATAAGAAGCTGGAGGGGAGAGCAGGTGGGGGATGGGAAGAGTGGCTGTTGTCCAAGCATTTTCTGCACTATGGAGGCGCCACTTGCTTTCACAGGCTGAACAGCTGCAGCCTGCATGCTGAGCGGTAGGGCCCGGGGCTGGAGAGTAACATTTATTGAGTCCGGCAGTGTGTTGGGGATGATGGGTGTGTTCAGAGTGCCTTGGTCCTCGACCCCAGGGGCCCTGACCAGCCAAATCCCTCCCTTCTTCTCTTGGTGGAATTCGTGTGCCTCAAGACCTGCTGGATTCTTCTTCCTGCCTCCGGCAGTGTTCTCCACCCTAAAACCAGGACCCATGGTTAAAGCCCTCTGCTGCCTCTGCTGCTGCCCCTTCCACAGCCAGGCTGGCCATGGCCATCATTGCTGGCATTGATCTTGCTGCTGTCTTGGCTATTTAAAGCTGAGCCAAGCCATTCATATTCAGAAGCAGGCCTACAGGGTAGAGGTATTATTGGCGTTTGTACAAATTGGGAAAGTACGGCTCGGAGGCATCAAATCACTTGTCACACACGCCATGAAGCTGTAAGTGACAGGACTGACTATGGACCTGGTCTGATTCCACAACCATACAACTGCGCCAGTTTCTGTTTAGGATCCCTCGGGTCTGCTCTTCTGGTTTTCTTACATACCCTTTTCTTGAATATTCATCTAGAAGGGTGCCTCAGATGTTTAACAGGTCAGGTAGAAAAGACCTAATTCAGACACTTCGAGAAGCCAGGAAGTGTTAAAGAAGGGAAACAGACAGCCTCACCCAGCTCCATTCCCAAGTTTGTTTATTTGTTTTTTTTAGTTTTTTTATTTATTTGAAGGGCAGAGTTGCAGAAGCAAATATGGATATAGATATAGATATAGATATAGATATAGATATATGAGAGAGAGAAAGAGAGAGAGAGAGAGTGAGTCTTCCATCCATTGGTTCACTCCTCAAATGGCTGCAATGGCAGAAGCAGGGTTAATCCAAAGCAGGAGCCAGGCGCTTCTTCCAGGTCTCCCATGCAGGTGCAGGGGCCCAAGGACTTGGGCCATCCTCCACTGCTCTCCCAGGCCACAGCAGAGAGCCGGGTCAGGATGCCCATATCCAATGCTAGCACTGCAGGTGGTGGCTTTACCTGCTGTATCACAGCACTGGCCCTAAGGTTTGAGACAGCCTCCCATCTCCCACTTTAAGATCATGGCCATAAGTTCCGATCTGGCCTGCTATTCTAAATTCCTCTCAGAGGATCTGGTGACTTTCTCTGCGCTTGGATGTTTAGGCAGCCCTAACATTTAGGTAACATCCTGAGTGCTGTTTGCAGGTGAGTTTCCTTCTTTATCCTCCTCTCCAGACCCTCCCTGTATGCTGTTTTTGGTTCACTATTATTTTTGTCACCTTCCTTCATTACCATTTTAATGTTCAATTTCCATGCTAACTAAAATAGATGCTTCTGTCCCTCTGCTCTCTCCTGCCTCTTCTCTCAAACACCAGCCAGGCCCGGAGAAAAGTCTGGTGGCTTCTACCAGAGGAGACGCGTTTGTTAGCTGAAACTCCAGTGTCAGACACGGGTACTAATGAGTCAGGCACCAGCTTTTATGCAGTGTCTCTCTGCTAACAGCACAGCTCTGCCTGCAGCCAGATGGCCCCAGCACTGTGCTTCTGAAGGTAATCTGGACTCTGTCACCAATTACTCTTCTCCTTCCCCGCAGCCAGTAGAAAAGGCAGTGTTCAAATCACAGGGCGTTTTCTCCAGAATAGCATTCCCTACCAAAAGGGCATATCATTGTTTCCAGCTAACACAGTCAAGACATTCTATAGAAGAAAAGCAGTTTATAGGGTGAGCACTCTGCAGTTTGGAGGACTCCGGGCTGAGAGCAAATCCTGGTTCAGTCCTTTACTAGCTCTGTGGACTAAGGGAAATCACATCATCTCTTTGAACCTCAGTTTCTCCCTCTGAAAAATGGGAATATTAGTCCACAGAGCTGTTACAAGGATTAGAGCAGCAAGATTTAAATAAAATAGAGGCTGGCGCTGCAGCTCAATAGGCTAATTCTCTGCCTGAGGCGCCGGCACACCCGGTTCTAGTCCCAGTCGGGGCGCTGGATTCTGTCCCGGTTGCACCTCTTCTAGGCCAGCTTTCTGCTGTGGCCTGGGAAGGCAGTGGAGGATGGCCCAAGTGCTTGGGCCCTGCACCCCATGGGAGACCAGGAGAAGCACCTGGCTCCTGCCTTAGGATCAGCACGATGCGCTGGCCGCAGCACGCCAGCTGCGGCGGCCATTGGAGGGTGAACCAACGGCAAAGGAAGACCTTTCTCTCTGTCTCTCTTTCTCTCACTGTCCACTCTGCCTGTCTAAATAAATAAATAAATAAATAAAATAGAGCAGCCTGGTTTTGACCCAGGAGATTTTATTATTAGTTGTAATTATTATCAAGGAAGCCACCTACATGTCTCTCTTCAGAAGGTCTGATGCATTTTCACTTCTTGGGATTCTCTGTGCCTACACAAGGCCCCCTATTTCCTCAAATGGCAACTTGCGGATGGGATCTTGCTCTCATAAATACACTGAATCTCACCTTTTGAATTACGTGATAAACAGTTGACAGCTTGCTCTCATTCAGCCACCTTCTGAAACATGATTGTGGTATCATTGCAGAATGAGGATGTGGAGTTTGTCCGAACCGGCTATGGAAAGGATATGGTAAAAGTTCTTCATATTCAACGAGATGGAAAATACCACAGCATTAAAGAAGTGGCAACTTCCGTGCAGCTCACTCTGAGTTCCAAACAAGATTACGTGTATGGAGACAATTCAGACATCATCCCTACAGACACCATCAAGAACACGGTTCACGTCTTGGCAAAGTTCAAAGGGGTAGGTGTCAGTCTTCTTGGACACCACCTGTCTTGGTGCAGAATTCACTATGCTATAGTATGGGCACGTGACTTGCTTATTTCCAGATTCTCTTACCTTTTAAGCTATTCTTACATTTAAACTATTTACAAAACTTTCTTCCTTTTTTTTTTGAAAAGATCTTTATTTATTTATTTTAGAAGTAGAATTACAGACAGTGAGAGGAGACAGAGAGAAAGATCTTCCATCTGCTGGTTCACTCCCCAAATGGCCTCAAATAGTGGGAGTTGGGCTGATCTGAAGCCAGGAGCCAGGAGCTTCTTCCAGGTCTCTTATGCAGGTACAGGGGCCCAAGTGCTTGGGGCCATCTTCTACTGCTTTCCCAGGCCATAGCAGAGAGCTGGATTAGAGGAGCAGCCGAGACTAGAACCGGTGCCCATATAGGATGATGGTGGGTTCACCCACTCTGCCACAGTGCCAGCCCCCAAATATTATTTCTAGACTAAAACCTTCAGACTTGCAGAGAAGTCTGCACCCCACTCCCATTTTTTTTTTAAGCTCGACTCTTGTTTTCACTTCTTGACTTTCATCTCATTACCATCTTTTTTCTTTTTGTCTTTTTAATATTTTATTGCAGAATAGTCTTAAATTTATCAAACAAAAATTGCAAAATAGTAATAGAGTTTCCATATACCCTCACCCCACCTCTCCTATTAGTAGCATTTTATATTCGTCTATTTTGTCACAATTAATGAAACACCCCTACTTTTCAAATCCTAACTCCTTTTATCTCTCTAATCTCCCAGCCTCTAGAAATCAAGGTTCTGAGTTCAGAGCTTTTTAAAGCGACAATCTTTTAGGCAGAGAATCTCACCTGACAAGTTTACATGATATCTCTTTTTAGGCTTATAGATGACTTATGGTCCTGATTTCGGAACCTAATGCATTTTTCTCATGCATTTTGTTGAGTCCTAACATTTACTTTTCTTGTAGAATTAGGTGCATTCACGGAAGGAAGTACCATTGCTTTTCCTGTTATTACCACAGAGGAAAATCTCAATTATCAGATACATTTGAAAAATAACTATCAAAATCTATTTGTCCAAATTTTAATGTCTTCCTAACTTTCTCAACTCAGTTGCTACTTGCTTTTCCTACATGCTAATCAACTGTGCTTTTGGATGGGACTTAGATCTGGTAAAAACTTGCATTTGAGCAATTCCATGCCCAGGTAGTTTAGGTGTGAGTGAAGCTCTGCAGGGCCACCAGCAGACTTCAGGGCAATACACACACACACACACACACACACACACACATATTATTTTCCAAGAAGCCTAAAAGGATAAGAAATGTACACTGGAAAGCTGCTTCTCCCTTGGTTTTACATGCATCCATAATGCATTAAATAAATGAACTAGTCAGAATATAATTTGTGTAGGGCCTATTTCTACCCTGGACCTCTCTTGCTAATCAGAATAGCCCAGCAAACATAGACAGGATGAAAGGGGAAAGAATCATTCTCTTAAAACGTTTATTTGAAAATACACCTATCTGGCGATAGAGAAGAGGGCCAGGCAGCACAGATTCTTAAATTTCTTTTTGTGTGTGACAGCTTTAAGACAAGTGATGGAATGAAACTACATGCTGAAAACAAGTTAAATTCATTCATTATAGGTAGAATGACCATGTAATTTCTTATCTGAGCCAGGACACTTTAAAGAATGAAATGGGATGCTATTAATAATTATTCTGATGGGGCTGGTATTGTGGCAGAGTGCGTAAAGTCACCACCTACAACAAGTCGGCATCCCTTATGGGCACTGGTTGAAGTCCTGGCTGCTCACTTCCAATCCAGCTCCCTGCTAATGCGCCTGGGAGAGCAGCAGAGGGTGACTCAAGTGTTTAGGCCCCTGCTACTCACATGGCAGACCCAGATGAAGCCCCTGGCTCTTCTATTAACTACACTTGGAGTACTAGTGAAAAATTTGGGTTAGGACCAGTACCTCTCTTGAGATTCTTTCCAATTCTGTGTTTCTCTCCTTCTGAAAAGCAATTGATCAGGAAAGAGAGCTCCGTAAATATTTAAAAAATAGTTTTAAATGGAGCAAGTATTTCTGGTTGCTAGCATTTTGTTTCTTTTTACAGATCAAAAGCATAGAAGTCTTTGCTATGAATATCTGTGAGCACTTCCTTTCTTCCTTTAACCACGTCGTCCGAGTTCACGTCTACGTGGAAGAAGTCCCTTGGAAGCGTTTGGAAAAGGTTATCTCACTTATTTATGTCCCAAGTTTAATGAAAGACATTGGGTTTATGGCGTATGCTGAAATTGTACTGAAAGCCAGTTTTTCCTAATTTTCAGAATGGAGTTCAGCATGTCCACGCATTTATTCATACTCCCACTGGAACACACTTCTGTGAGGTTGAACAGAGGAGGAGTGGTAAGAAAATATTTTTCATGCTTTGATTCTGCAAAAGGCACTTCAGAGTTGTTTTTTTTTTTTTCCTTTAAACAACTTGATTTATTAACATGGAGGAAACCATAGAGATTCTTAAGGCTTTTAAATTGTAAATGGGAATGAATATTGTGACTTTGAAGTACAGTAAAGAGTTATCTACATTTTGCCTTAGTATATAAAAATGAAATAATTAATTTTGTAACAAAATTTGAGGGCTGAGAGGGACTGTTCCTTCCTATTGTCTGATTTTGAGATGAGGTAAAAAGGCTCCGGCTAACAAAACTCCAAATCTCTGAACTTTCTGACCAATACATTTTGCATCATACCATGCTATAATTTTAGTAAGCTTTATAGGAAATCTTTACTAAGTAACAATCAAGTTTCTCAACATTTTATTTGCACAATAAAATCACTGATACTATTATAATTTCTATAAAATGAATTTCATTTAAAATAGCAATGCAAAAAAGTAATTTAAAATTTTTAAAAATAAAGAAGAATAGCAATGGCAATTATGCAATCTATTTATCAGGAAGTTTCAAAATTAACTGTGGAGCATTACTGTAGGCTTTGCTACTATTGATAATTAAACTTAGCAAGTAATAAAATTCTCAAAGCTTGTGTTCACTGATTTGCTGAGGTCATCAGAACAAACCTCAATAACTGGCTAAAAGTTTGGTTAGAAGATCTCCAGGACCCATAGAACCAAAGATGGTAGGAAGTCTCTATCCCAGTACAAAACAAAACTCAATAGTAATTATAAAGTGAGAGTGTGGACTGTGATCTATCTTCTTTGTCTTTTTTCCCTTCCCTCCCTTTTCCTTGTTTTGGGCCCTTGTTTTTTCTCTCTCTCTCTTTTTTTCTTTAGCTCTCTACAGTAAGAATTTGAGGTGGTATCCAGTAAATGTGGAGAATATTCCAAGGTTCATAAAATATAAGGACCCTTTTCATGCCGAATTCTTTCTCTCTAGAAAGTTCTAGCATGATAGCTTCATTTAGCACTTTTCACCATCTGTATTGAAGTTGAGACACAGCTAGTACCTTCTTGGTGTTTGATTAACAGTTAAAATATATTGTTCTACAACAGAGAATGAATAGTATTAAGCTTAAAAGCTGATTTTGTATCCCTTAAATGTGTAGCCATGTGATATCACTACCTGATGAGCTTTTTGCTAGTTAAAATGGAAATAACTTCCTTCCTCCTTCTCTTTCATGTGACTTTGGAGGAAAAAGAACAATTTTCTGATTCTTAGGTGGATGTTTTGCCACCCAAACCACACTGATTACACTCATTAAATTAGAAACCCCAAACCAGCTCTGTCCAACTAAAAGATAACACAAGCCACATTTGTAATTTAAAAAGTTTCCAGTAGTCACATTAGAAAAGCAAAAATAAGTGAGGGAAATTAAATTTGATAATATGTATCATTTAACTCACTATATCCAAATATTTCAGTATGTAATAAATATAAAAAATTATTAGTGGAATATTTTACATCTGTGTACATTTTAAATGCTGTGTGTATTTTATATTCACAACACATTTCAGGTCAGGCTTGTCATATTTTAAGTGCTGAATAGCACCAGGATGCTTGTGGCTACTATATTGATCAGCACAGCTCAACACGGACTTTCAGTGACTTTGGTAATTCTTAGCATGTTCTTCATTCTGCTTTTAGTTATGTAGGATAATAGCAAAGGCTCAAATTAGACTCCAGGAAGCAGAATTTCAAAAATGAGAGCACTTATGAAAAATGCTTATATAAGTCCTTCACATACTATTATTCAACAATTAGCTTTTGAGGACTTATTAGGCATACGAGGAGCTGTAGATAAAGAGATGAATAAGGCATTCTCTAACCCTACGGAGTTAATAGTAGATGAATAATAGGAGATAGACTTTTAAACAGGTTTATTGCACTATGAGAAGGTAAAGACCACGTGGAGGGATCGGGCATGCTATGAAACCAAGAGGAGCAGAAAACTAACTCTTCCCACAGCTTGGCAGCCAGGAGGAAATATTTCAAGGGACTTTTGAAAAATACTTCTGAACACGCTAGGCATAGAAAGGGAAAAAGAATTGTAAATAGAAGACGCAGGGTCCATAGAGGTAGGATTCACCAAGGAACATTTGCAGGGAACTGAAATAGGTTGAGCGCCTGCCTCAGGCTGAGCTCCATATGTGCAAGTGGTTCACTCAATCGTCGAGAGGACAAAGCATTTGAGAAGCAGCCACAAGTTCAGTGGGTCCGAGCCCTGGAATGTCAGAAGTGGAGATGAGGATGGAAGTGGCTGAGACTGGACACTGAAGGGCCTCCTGTGCCATGCTAGCAATTGTCCCGTCACTCACAGGTGGATTTGCACAGTGGTTCAGCCCAGAGGATTCAGAGTCAGAAGGGACTGGATTTGAGCTTGAGCTCCACTACTAAAAATTTCTGTGATTGGAAGCAAGGGACTTAGACTACTTCCATGAGTTTTCATTTGTAAATGAAATGCACCAGTTCTTCCTCTGTAGTTGTCCAGAGAAATAAAGGAGATAAATACTACAATGATTCTACTGAGACACTTAGCAGAGTACCTGGCACATAGGAAACATTCCTAAAATAACAGCTAGAATTACTGTTTGGAATGGCAATGGACAATGAGGCGAGGTCTTTAGTAATTAGGTGAGCAGTTGAGTGAGTGTGTGTGTGTGTGTGTGTGTGCGTGTGTGTGTTCATGCTTTCGCTCAGCAATCCTGACTAAGATTTGTCGAACAGTCTGGAGAAACAGGCCACGCTGAGACATTTGGAGCCTTGCTGCCCAGATGAACACGTGATGGTGTCTGGTGTAAGGTAGTGGAAGTCGAGGTGGAGAGACTGAGAGATTGGCGGGGGGCATTATGTGGGGCATTTGTGAAGTGTAACCGATCAGTCTCGGTGGTTGAGTAGGCATGGAAGGATAGAGAGCAGAAGGGGTTCCAGGTGACCCTGAAGTGGGAGAGCCTGGGAATGACTAAGGAGAATGCCCACAAGGAGGAAGTTTCCAGGGGGAAGCCAGTGAGTTTGGAATAACTGGATGGGGGTCTATTTGGAGACCATCATTAAACTGACAGTAGGTGAAGACGTACTAAGGAAGGAGATGATTCCAGAAAAACATAGACTGAGAGGAGGAAAGGTGAGAGTTCCAGGAAAAAATGCCTTAATTTCAGCTCTGGGCAGTTTAAGGAGAAAGAGACTGAAAAATGGTCAAGAGACAGAATGGTTGGGACAGTGGCATCATGGAAGCAGAATAAATATTTTTAAGGAACCAGCGATGATTATCGAGATAATAGGATGCATAACAAATAGTCCCCTGTGCAATGTCTCAGCTCAAGAAGCTGACTTTTTCATGGGAGTCTGGTCTGTGTTTGAGTGTCTAGACGTTGTGTGTGTGAGTTGAGGGGTGGAGGTGAGAATATGGCTCCTCTCCATGCAGTTATGCAGGAGCCCAAGTTGATGGCATCCTTACAGTCTTAAGCCTTTGTTTTTAGATTCACCTTGAGAGTAGCTCCTCAGATAGCCAGCACAGGAAGAAAAACTTGGAGGAACAAAAAAAGGGACAGAACCCCACAAGACTAGGTACCAGGCCTTCAAATAGCACATAGCCCTTCTATTGGCGAGAACCCAACAGCACTGCCATGGCTAAGTGCAAGGTGGGGCTGCCAAGTGTGGTCCAGCTGGGTATCCAGGAGGAAGAGGAAATTTATTTAGTCCCCCCCCCCGCTCCCAGAGGATTAAGAAATTTGGATTAAAAGAAGACTTGCAGAGAAACTGTGCGGTTGACAAACAGGCATCAATCGGTGACTTCCACCAGAGTGCTTTTGGCAGAGCTATGGAGGAGGAAGCAAAGTGACCAAAGACAGGGTTCTGCTGATCATGAAAAGAAAACAGGCTTCTTTTTATACCCTTGTTCTTTCCAGGAACTACTAGGGCTTGAGATCAGCCTGAATTCTAATCACCTGGCTGCTGCAGAGTGGAAAAACTAGCCACCACAATCAGGGTGAAGTGTTTTCTCTCTGCTGAAAGCTAAAAGCTTCAGGGGACTGAGATCATCATGGCAGGGTTCCCAGAAGCTCCAGCTTGACTCATCTAGAGTCCAGCCCCTCTCCAGTGTCATGCAGGGCTGGCAGGGACCAGGGTAGAGGCAGAGACATCTGTTCCCTTAAATGTGTGCAGCTATATGTGTGCATATGTATATGAGTGTGTGTATCTTCCAGGGCTATGTCTACAAAGATGTTTGTATTGTCTCTCTTTGGAGAGCTGGGACGTAGGCTCTTTTGGTAGAAAAGTTTAATTCTTAATTTTTTTATTATCCAAGAACTACGACCACAGATATTATGATGTATGTCTATGTTACAATCAGTGTCATAAGAAATGTCCTGGTGTAGTCTTAATTGAAGAAAATAAATCTCTCTCTCTCTCTCTCTCTCTCTCACACACACACACACACACACACACACACACACCCCAGTTCATGCAATGTGAAGGCTATTATTATAAACCCCTGAGTAGTGCCTTTGGTAAGAAGTTGTCTTACAATGATAAGACTTCTACCCCTTCAAACATGGGTCCTGGGATAGGCATTTGGCACAGTAGTTAAATGCTGTTTGGGATGCCTTCAAGTGCCTGAGTTTGAGTTCTGACTCTGCCTTCCAATCCAGTTTCCTGCTGATGCAAACCCTGGGAGGCAGCAGGTGGTGAGCCAAATACTTGGATTTTCCTAGCCGTGTGGGAGACCTGGCTTGAGTTCCTGGCTGCTGGCTTTGGCCTGGCCCATCCTGGCTGTTGCAGGCATTTGGACAGTGAATTAGTGAATGGGAGATTCATTCTCTCTCTCTCTCTCTCTCTCTCTCTCTCTTTCTCTCTCCCTTGCCTTTCAAATAAATGAATAATTAAAAAAAATAGGTATTTAATTACACAGTCAGCTGTGGAACTCCCAAAAAGGACTCTTGCCATCAGAATATGTAACTGAGTTTCTCCTCGTAGATTTAATTTATTCTCTCTTAACAACAGAGCAAATGTTTATGGAAACCCTGATGAATCTTGAGCATCATTTGAAGTCTTTGGAATTGTTCTAAAACTACCATTATGCTGTTTCTCCTAGTAGATTTATTTATTTATTTATTTATTTATTTATTTTTGACAGGCAGAGTGGGCAGTGAGAGAGAGAGACAGAAAGAAAGGTCTTCCTTTTTGCCATTGGTTCACCCTCCAATGGCCACTGCGGCCGGCGCGCTGCAGCTGGTGCACCGCACTGATCTGAAGCCAGGAGCCAGGTGCTTCTCCGGGTCTCCCATGGGGTGCAGGGCCCAAGCACTTGGGCCATCCTCCACTGCACTCCTGGGCCACAGCAGAGAGCTGGCCTGGAAGGGGGGCAACCGGGACAGAATTCGGTGCCCCGACTGGGACTAGAACCCGCCGCAGGCGGAGGATTAGCCTAGTGAGCCGTGGCGACGGCCCCTAGTAGATCTTTTAAAGCTACATTGTTGAGCTGTACCTTTAGCTGTTTCAAAATCTACTGGTTCCGTGGAGGAATCTGGAAGACAGAAAGAAACTTGTTCACTCAAAGGGATGAGGGCTGGTGTTGTGCTTGTGACTTCCCAAGCCCCAAGATGAGAATTAGTCTGTGCATGTGTGAGGCAAGCTGTTGGCATAGATGTCATATAGTAACTGGATCTTCTGAACTCTTTCTCTGTTGAACTGCATGCTTAGCTGAACCTTGATGTTATGGAGGTGGCTGCTACTAATTTGAACTAAATTGGTCCTAAACCTCTGTACTATTTGAATTACAGTGCACAGTTCTTTAAGCACCAAATTTCTCCTGTGCTGACATTCATTACAACAATTCAGCTAAGCCTGGGTAAAATAGAGGAATGGGCCTTGGAGATGAGACCTCAAGTATGAAACACTATCTTGTGGTGGCCAAAGAGAAAGTCCCCCACATCCACTGATGGGAGGGCAGGTTGGATAGGAAGATGGTTTTAAGGAAGGGAGCTGTTGAAATCAGAGTCCCTGGAGGAGAACACATTTAGGAGGTGACGAGGTGAGCAAATGGAAGAGGTGAGACAGGGGAAGTGTAAGACCAAGGACAGAGATGGCCACAGCCAAGAAGGCTGTTGATGTCCTTTAGATGTCAAGGTGTACTTCGGTTCCTTTATAAGAGAAGTTCTTGGTGGACACCAGGTCCTTTACAGTCCCTGTGATCATCACAAACGCCAGTTCACTTCCTTCCCTGTGTGTGATGTCATCTCCCCACACCCAGAATTGCATGGAGGGAGGGAGCTTTTGCATCCCTTGCATGAGTTACACTGACTCTCAAGGGTAAACGATATTTAATCGATCTTCATTTTTTCTAGCACTGTACAAGCTTGAGATTTTCCACTAGAATGATTTCATATAGTTTTAAAATATCCTCCTTTTAGCTATTTGTGTCCTTTTTGGAGGTGTTAAATGTGGAAGCAATTATCCTCTTCATGACAAGATTTTTTTTTTTCTCTTGGCTCTGTAAAGCTTTGTGCTTTGTGACACCTGATGCGTAGGTAAGAAATTGGGCTTATTTTCTATTAATTCACTGTGAGTTTTTCACTTGGAGAGCTAAAGGGTAGGATGTATGCTTCTCCGAGAGATAAACCACAATCTGTTAAGTGTGTGGGAGGACACTAAAAGCTAGAAAAGATTATATTCTAGCACAGTAAAGTATGAAAAACCTTCCTTTTGCATTATACCATAACCGTGGCAGAAAACTCAGAGGAGGGAGGATGCTGATTAAGTGGTTTCAAGGGAAGTAACCTGGAAAAGGACAGTCTTTTTGGTTGAATTACTTCTTGTTAGTCTAAATTGGAATCTTTGTTGTTGGGTGTGAGGTTTTGTATTTTTAGTTGATGGGCCCATGAATTTGAAAGCTTCAGATTCTTACAAGTGTTCAGAGAGCTGGGATGCCGCCAACAGAGAAGACAAAATAAGCTCTCTGATTTCATCCAGCGTGTCTAACGCGTGCCAAGGAAAAATTTTTTTTTAGCATTCAAAGAGAATAGTTTGTATTGTTGTTGATAAAATGAGGGCACCAGAGTAGATGGTTTGCTTTCTGCCCAAACTGTGCAACAGTTAATTGTGTTTATGAACGTGAGACATTTTATTCTGTGTGAAACTGATGCCAGAACAAATTTTCTTTTCTTTTTAAAGATTTATTTATCTACTTGGAAAAAAAAGATAGAGATAGAGATAGAGAGAGAGAGAGAGAGAGAGAGAGAGAGAATATCTTGATCTTCCATCCGCTGGTTCAATTTCCAAATGGCCACAACAGCCAAAGCTGGGCAGATCCAGAGCCAGGAACCAGGAGCCAGGAGCCAGGAGCTTCTTCCATGTGGGTGCAGGGGCCCAAGCACTTGGGCCACCTTCCATTACTTTTCAAGGCACATTCGCAGGGAGCTGGATTGGAAGAGAAGCAACAGGGACTCGAACTGGTACTCATGTGGGAAGCTGGCACTGCAGACAGCAGCTGTGTCATAACATCGGCCCCATGCCAGAACAAATTATATAAATGCAACCACTTTCTCCTTTTTCAGATTTGCATTTCTTTTTCAGCCAATCTAGATGTTTTTAAAGTGACCTAGCAGGACTGACACGATCCTCAGGTCAATAAATCTCCCAGGGACAGAAGTGGAGAGGGAAACTTGTCACAACCCAAAGAACTTTTGTAAACCTTGGAAAATATTTCCAGGTGACTGAAGTGGATAAGGAAAGGTTAATTCTGCTAAAACCATACTAACTTTCATGGAGCATTTCCTCAAAGGCACCCATTCTCCCAAGTCCTTTATGTGCATTGTTTTAGACCTGTATCCACTCTAGTAAATAGGTGTGATGACCATCTCTACTCCACAAATGAGAAAGTTAAGATAGTGAGAGGTGAAGTAATTTCTCCAGGGACATAGTGCTCTTAAACGGCGGTGGGGGAAGCAGGGAAAACACTAGGGTTTGAAATAAAGCATCTGAGTCCTAAAGTTGTGGATTCAACCCCCATGCAACGCTGCATCCAGGAATCCTTTTAAGATTCAGTCTCTTGGAAGAGCCGAAGTTCGAACTGCTCACATGGATGCTGATGATCAAAGCCAGTTACATAAGAGTTGAAGTTTGCCTTACTTCTCTTCCACCTTAATTTTAGTACCATTCCAAAGTTTCTGCTAGTCATGTAAGTGTCACTCCTGATTACAAACTCATGTTTCATTTCTATCGGATTCTGTTTTCTGGAAGGAATTACTATTGGAAGTGGATTCTGATATTAACTCGAAAAGACTTAAGGAGTCAGTCCATTGAGGGATCTCTGCATTTCAACAGGAAATTTTTATGGAATAAAAAGTTTTCAAGATACTCAAAAGCCATTTCTTTTTTTAAAAAAAATTTATTTATTTATTTGAAAGTCAGAGTTACACAGAGAGAGAAGGTGAGGCAGAGAGAGAGAGAGAGAGAGAGAGGTCTTCTATCCGCTGGTTCACTCCCTAATTGGCCACAATGGCTGGAGCTGCTCCGAAGCCAGGAGATAGGAGCTTCGTCCGGGTCTCCCACGCAGGTGCAGGGGCCCAAGGACTTGGGCCATCTTCTACTGCTTTCCCAGGCCATAGCAGAGATCTGGATCAGAAGTAAAGCAGTCGGGACTTGAACCGGTGCCCATATGGGATGCCAGCACTGCAAGCGGCAGCTTTACCCACTACACCATAGTACCTGCCCCGAAAGCCATTTCTAAAAGTGATGTATCAATCTCCATTTCAGACCAATGGGGACTGTACTCTCCAGGCTGGGGCCGCTGGTTGAGCCCCTCAAGTCACACTAAGGAGTGGAGGTAGCAGCCTTCTTGTCTCCTGGAAAGATCTCTCATAGCACAGAAATGGGGAAACAGTTAAAGGAAGGAAGAAATACTGCATAGATGGAGAATGATAGAAAACGGGGTAACAAAAGCATGGACTCTCGATGTGGTGCTGAATTTGAACTTCATGTCTGCTAGTTTCTAGCCATCTGATTATAGGTAAATGCTTAAAAGTCAGTTGCATAGAAAGCTTTGATGATTAAGTAAGACAGAGACTGAAAAGGCAGCAACCAAAGGCATGTCTCCAGACAGGAGGGTCTCAGCCAGCGTCAACACCATTGTCCTCTCTTCCACCACACTGTGAGTGAGAGCTGGGATCAGGAGGGGAAATGGGAAGGACTGATGGAGATGAACTGTTTGGAAGAGAAAGGTAGGAAATATGACATACTTATTCCTTGATGTGAATCACCCTTGTTACACTCATTCATTCATTCATTCATTCAACAAATACTGACTGCTTCTTGGATTTGAGACTAGACTCACTGCATTTAGAAATTCTAATTTTGAGGCACTAAATCCTTATGCATTTAGAATCTGATAAACCCAGCCAACTGGAGGCATTAAGGCACTGCTGATATTTTTCTCATGATCCTCCTTCAGATATAGTTTCCAATGAGAACTTCAGAAAATTAAGCAGTTATCATTTTCTGTTTAATCACATTGTCCTGCAACACTCTGCGCAAAACTCCTTATTTAATCAGAACATATTTAATCAGGAGATCTGCCACTAACCACTGGTGATTGCTCTTTCTGATATGTTCACACAGGCAACATAGAAAAATACCAAAATACAGTCATTATTTATGTTCTGAAACTCCCCGCCTCTTGAGTTAAGCAGACCATTTGAAACCACATGTGTTGTAAACCATTGACTTTTCAGAGCTTTCCTGCATTTCAGTTGAGAATCATGAGTCACATTCTTATTCTCCAATGAAGACCACAGATACGGTGATCCCTGCCACCTCTACCCCTTGAGTTTTAGACTAAACAGGTCAAAAGGGACAGCTACTAGACAGAGCTGACTTAGAGACTAAAAAGAGGCAATAATTCTGTCCTCACACTTAGCTTTGTGGGTTTGCCAAGTGCTCGCTGCAAGTCCCCTGATGGTACCAGCCTGCAACACACAAATAAGGACATGGTAATGTTAATTCCTGAATTTTCTTGGTCTTGTAGCTTTCTCACTACAAAGCGTCTAGACTTTTCCAACAAACATGCCCACCTCCTGACAACCTCAAAGGGCTGTTTCGCACATGCTCAGGAAGAAGTTTGCACCCACTGGGTATATCTGCTGCCCATTGTCTCTGTCCGGCATTTGCCATGTCCGTTGTTTTCCACAGAGCATCACTCTGTGGGCCCTCCCTGTGTGTCATTGGGTACCATGTTCTCTTCTGGCTTCATTCAGCTAATGTAGTTACAGAGTGTTCATACAGAGAGAATCTTGGCCCTTCCTAAGACTGTGCCCCACCTATCACCTGAGTCTTGAGCTGTAAGTGCTGGGCATGCAAGTAAACAGCTTCTTCAGATTAGGCCTGGCACCCTCCCCTGCCCTGTTAGCTCATGAGGATCAGCAGAGATAGAAAAGGACCTGGGTCATCCCCTCCACTGTTTCCAACTCCTCCTCCTCTCTGAAAATTACCCATGACCCAACTGCAATCCTTCTCCTTCGGTCAATAACCCCAAGCCTTCATGCATCAACTGAGGCAGACTTGTGAGCCATGTGCCTCGTCCTCCCAGTCTTTCTTTAGGTACAGGGAGGTCCATGCTATTATCAGTCCATGACATTGTCTAGTTCCATTGCCTTCCTAACCACAAAAGAATAGAGATGCCATCAGGGTCTGGTGTCGATTGGAGTTGTCAGCCCCTTGGCTCAGACCTCAGAAGACACAGGGAGACAGAAAATATGAGCAGGAAAATGGTTCTTTGTATATGCACACTGTGCCATGTTTCTGTGACTACACTCCTCAGGGCAGGTGTCAGTAGGAGGCACTTTTGTCTACGACTTCATCCTCTCCTACCTTTCTGCTTTAAACAGGACTTCCAGTCATTCATTCTGGAATCAAAGACCTCAAGGTCTTGAAAACGACTCAGTCTGGGTTTGAAGGATTCATTAAGGACCAGTTCACCACCCTCCCAGAGGTGAAGGACCGGTGCTTTGCCACCCAAGTGTACTGCAAGTGGCGCTACCAGCACAACCAAGACGTGGACTTTGAGGCCACCTGGTATGAATGTGTGTAGGACCTGGTGCTGGGGCAGGTGGTATCTTCCCTCTTCCCTGTGGCCAGAGTTCATGGAGTCCTAGATCTGAAAGGGAGACAGAGCTATTTCCTGCTATCCAGAAATCCTTTCTGTTTTTTGACTTATTAAATCAGAGGTTCTCAGATTTCATGTGCATCCAAATCACCAGAAGATTGTTCAAATGAAGGCCCTGTGGTTCAGGCCCAGAGGCTTCTATACAGTAGATCTTGGGGGGGGGGGCTGAGAATTTGCATTTGTTACAATTTCTCAGCTGATGCTAAGGCTGCTGGACCAGACTTTGAGGCTCACAGCATCAAGTGAAGAGAATATCTGGCTTTGTGGTGATGCAGAGTTAACCTAGGGGGACCAGTCTGCCCCAGTTTGCAAGTTTTCCTGGTTTGAACACCAAAAGTCTCATGTCATTGTAGA
The DNA here is from genome assembly GCF_051225735.1 of Oryctolagus cuniculus. Taxonomy (NCBI): domain Eukaryota; kingdom Metazoa; phylum Chordata; class Mammalia; order Lagomorpha; family Leporidae; genus Oryctolagus; species Oryctolagus cuniculus. Next base: position 87,533,568 of record NC_142873.1, read on the forward strand.
TGCCATGGTCCCAGGAAAATTGACACTATTGGTCGGTCACTCTAGGCTAAACTCAGAATGATATGATTTTCATAGATGTGCTTTGTAAATGACAAATGCTTTAAAAATGTCAAGGTATTATTACTATTATTATATCTTTGACAAGGGATAATTAGGCCTCTGAACTCCCAGAGTTTGCCTTTTGACTGGCAATCTCATTCCTTTGCTGAAGTCTAATTGTTAGGAATTTTCACCCAATGATGAGCTGCAATCTGCCCTCCCTCTCGGGAGCTCCCTCCCACTGGCACAGTTCTTCTCTGCTCCCTCTATTATGTGATAGGTTTTAAAATGCTTCTGGAATCTCACCTCATTCCTCTTTTTTCCTTTTATATTTCATATGTGCCCCATGGGAGCCTGCCATATTTATGGTGAGAAGAGTACAACATTGCACATGCCAACATCAGGGTCATAGGCTGGGGCTCCCACTAAAGAGAGGCACTTGGAGTGGGTCACTTAACTTTTATTTATTTATTTTTAATTAATTAATTTAAAAATTTTCAGCTTGTTTGACAGGCAGAGAGACAGAGAGACAGATAGATCTTTCATCTACTGATGCACTCCTTAAATAGCTGCAAGGCCGCAGCTGGGCCAGACCAAAGCCAAAAGTCTGGAACTAAATCTGGTCTCACATGTGTATGTCAGGGACCCAGTTGTTTGAGCCATCCTCTGCTGCCTCCCAGGATCCCATTGCTGGAAGCTGGATTGGAGGCAGAGTAGCTAGGACTTGAGAAACAGGCACTTTGATATGAGATGCAGTTGTCCCGGGTGTCATTGCTGCACCAAACACCCATTCCTGATTTAAATGTTACGCTCAGTTTCCTCATCTCTAAACTGGGGAAACTGATAGGACCTACTTTATCTCTATCAAGAATTCAGTGACAATCACAAACTGCCTAGCCCAGATTAGGCACAAAGTAAAACCCCTAATGTCACAATTCAAGTAACCAGTCGCACAGCTCAGTAAGATGCATTCAGTACTTGGGAGGCTTCTTCATCATGGCTTCCTCAAACATGGTGGGAGATGAAATACCCATTTGGTCCTGGTGCCAAAAGACAGCCCAGTGATACCCAATATGAAATGGTGTGTGTGTAAGGGAATGGCAAATGAGGGTGTGTGTGTGTGTGTGTGTGTGTGTTGACATTACAAAGTATTATTGTCTTTTAAAACCACCAATGAAATTGTTTTCTGGGGGGAGAAAAGTGCTGTACTTCTTTGCTCTATAAAGCGTTCCTAAAATACCATCCCATGAGAGTCCTCACTTCTCCTCTCTCTGTGTTTCAGGGACATTGTCCGGGACACTGTCCTAGAGAAATTTGCTGGGCCCTATGACAAAGGCGAGTACTCGCCCTCTGTCCAGAAGACCCTCTATGACATCCAGGTGCTCACCCTGAGCCGTGTGCCCCAGGTAGGTTGTGTCAGTTGCCATGATGAGGATTTAGAACCCTTGCTGTGTCTCCTGTCAGCTCTGAGATAGAGTTGTGAGTTAAAATAAGAAAGTGGGAGACACATGAAACATGACATCTGTTGTTGTTCAAAAGCTTGTTATAGCAAGTGAGAAGAGAGCAAAAAATGGAAAAATCTGTCCAACCCGAAAATGCAGGCCACTGCTGTAGTTCTTTAGTTTTGTTGAAAATTCTTCAAGTCTCTTCAGCCTGTCACTGATGTAAGCCTCGTGTTCAGGGTACTTGAATGCTTGGAGGGAAAGGTAATGAGATGGAGGGTCTGTGTTTCAGGGGGAGCCAGACAAAGAAGGAAGGATTGTAGATGTAGGCGAATTCATGCACCCATTCACCCATCCATTCATTCAATTGTGGAATCATTGTTATGTCTCTGGTGGTACCCCAAGGATCCAAGGATCCAAAGATCAACTAGACATGCCCCTACCCTCCAAGAGCTCCCGACTCAGTGCTCAACAACAACAGCAGCAACAATTAAGTAAAATAACAACACAATAAAGAATAATTGTCATGGGATACTCATTCCGGCCAGCCAGATTTTCTGGAGGGAGATGTGTTTGAGTTGATCCTTTAGGGACAATGGGAGTCATGAGTCTGCTCTTAAGGATGCAGGGCAGGGTAAGAACAAGTATGGAGACAGGAGGAGAATGATGGGCTCACTACCTTTTAAGGATCTCCTACATAGGATGCTCTAGGAGTGAGAATCTCTGTGTGTGCCTAGCAATGAGGCAGACACCAGTCAGGAGGGCTTTTGTGGTCTTATTTATAGAGCCTGTGCTCTAAACTGAAAGTTCTTAGGGAACCACTGAGGGGTTAGGCAGAGTGTGGCGTGACCAGATTTGTGCTCGAAAAGTAGAATGGATTAAAAGGCAAGGACACCTGTTAGGGTGGTATTGCAGAAATGTGGCAAGGGAGCGTGGGCAAGTCTGGTGAGAATGAAGGGTGGAGCACCTCCCTTAGGCCTGGGCAAGGGGGAGTCCCACGATGGCACAGCACTGTCAAAGCTCCCCTTTCAGGCCTTCTTCTGCTTGGGCCCCCTCCATGGGTAGGACCAAGGCAACAAACCCTTTAGGAGCCATAGTTCTCAGAACTTCCTGCCCAAGAGCCCTGAGAATACTTGCAGAACACGGGCTAAGCTCTTCCCGAGATCCATTCTGTGAAGGGCAGGGCATGTTCTTGATGTGCACAACTGAGGACTGAGAGCTGGCAAAGGGTGGATGCTTGCAGAAGATATGGAAGGACTGACTTGCAAGCCAGAGTGCCTGCCCACATGAACCCGAGAGAGAGAGAGAGAGAGAGAGAGAGGGAGAGAGAGAGAGAGCATGGGCCAGGTGCTGGGGATTGACTCTTCCCGTGTTGTCATGTCCTGGCATGGGACTCCAAAGAGTAACAGAATTTTAAATTAAAACCTGGATTTCCAGGTTGCTATAAAGGTATATTTTTGTCAAGTTAGAAGAAAGAACATATTTCACTTAAAAGTTTTTTAGCTTAATTTATAACTTCAAAGTCTTTACAAATCTGGCACATGGCTCTCCAATTATAGTTTTACTCCAGGGCTTGTCGATGTTAAGGACATACTGGGAGAGGAGGGAATAGAAGGAAGAGGAATTCAGGATGATGATCGACCGATACCTGCCAGCCAGTTGGATGCTGAAGAGGTCCCAGGTTTCTGACCCAAAGAACTCTTGTTTTCCCGAGAAGCACTGAGATGAGAAGAGAGAGCCTAACACCTGATAATAGGACTAGCAGGAGAGAACAGAGGAACACCAGAGGGTGTTTCAAACACAGAGCTGGGACCTGAGTGTCGGGGCAGTGGATAAGTGGGATGAGGGTGGGCAGAGTGACAAAGTGACAGATTTAGAGTTGCCCAATGTGATGCATACTGTTGTGGATTCCAGATAGAAGATATGGAAATCAGCCTGCCAAACATTCACTACTTTAACATAGACATGTCCAAAATGGGACTGATCAACAAGGAAGAGGTAAGAGAACTTAAAAATATTTAAAGCACATCTCGATCCCATCCCCTTTGTGCCTCTTTATAAACTGGGGTTGATAACATCACAGTTAACAGCTATTGCTTTGGAGGAATATTTATTTGTTTTATGCATACATATATCTAGGTATTTATTTAACATTTTATTTTAGAATAGTTTTAAATTTATAAAACAAAAATTGTGGGGTAGTAATATACACAGTTCCTGTATACACTTCAGCCCATTTCCCATGTTAGCATCTCATATTAGTATCGTTGTCACAATTAACTTAATTCATTTATATTTATTTGAAAGAATGAGTAATAGAGACAGAAAGACATGTCTCCTACCTGCTAGTTCAGTTCCTAAGTGCCTGCAACAGCCAGGTTGGGCCAGGTTGAAGCCAGGAGTCAGGAAGTGAATCTAGGTTTCCTTTGTGGGTGGCAGAGCCATTACCTGCTGCCTGGCCTATGCATTAGCAGAAACCTGGAATTGAGAGCAGAGCCAAGACTCAAACTCAGGAACTCCAATATGGGGTATGAGCACCCCAAGTGGCATCTGAACCTCTATGCCAAATGCCTGCCCCCGCTTTTGGGGATATTTGTAGTTGCCATTGATTAGAAGCCTCTTAGACTCTGGGCCTTTCAAATGCCTGAGGCTGGAGTATCCTAGAAGTGGATGGATTTTTATAGAGGAGGGTTGGGAGTAACAGAGAGGAAAAGGCAAGGAAAGAAGAGAGTGTGCCTAACGAACTGCTCCGAGAGCGACTTCTCTGAAAAGCGCCAGCGAGGCTGCAGCTTCGTTACTCTTCCACGACGAGGCAATGAAGAGGAAAAAAGGGATTCTCTTCGCATTTTTTCCCTCTTCTCATTTTTTCCCTCTTCTCAACCATTTGATTAAGTGGTCAGTTTAGTAGCTCCCAACACACTCTGAGTAGATGAAAGGGTATTTGTGGTTTTTTTTTTTCTTTCTGTGTTTGTGTTTCTAATTGCAATTATAGAAGGCAAGATGAGGAAATTGAGTTTTTGAAAGGAAACCTTTATTTTGGAAAAAGTGCTTTACTCTGAGTTGTTTGTAGCCACAGCAGAAGGTTAAACCACTCAATGTGTCTGACTTGGCAGCCCGGAGCCCTGATCCCTTGCCTGTTGTGGTCAGTTCCCAGGAACAAGCACAGTCTTTGCCCCTTGGACTTTCAACACGATAGTAGTCCTCCACTGGATCCATCCTTCCACCGCTTTCTTGGATTGGCAGCACATGTTCTGGGTGACTTCTCTGGTATAGGAGGGAGTGAGTAGAGAAGGAGCCACCTACGAGCATGGCTCTCCTGCTGCACAGTCACATCCACTGGGGGAAAAGGGCTAGGGCTGGAGTCTCCAGAAGGTCTCCCATTCTGGACCAGCTGCTCCAGGGGCCTTGTGACCGTCCTGCAAATAATGCTAATAGACACCACTGAGATTTGCGCCACTGTTGGTTGCTGGTGGAGCTTGGGGGTGGTGTTGGGAAACACAGGTCAAGCCCAGGTGCCTGACAGAAGTGATCTAGAGGCCTGAGTTGCAGAGATGAGCAACCTCGGGCCCATACACCATTCATTCTCGGAAAGGATGGAAACACTACTGTTTTCTTCAGGGTAGGAAAGGGTAGTGAGCACCACAAGGCCACTGACCAGAATGCAAGGCCTTCCAAAAATGATTGGCTTCCAAAGGATGGGAGACGACCTGAAAGTGATCCTGGCCATATCCACCTGAAGCAAAATAAAAGAGCATGGAACAGAAAAAAGGTCAGCTACCATGACCAGCGTGGTGCTCAGCTCAAGGACCCCAGGCAGAGGGAGGAGGGGGCTTGTCAGTGACCCCCACACCTGCAGGGGTCCCTCCTGGAGGGCTTGCTGATCTGCCCCTCTAAGAGGTCAGACTTGCAGCTCCTACTGGGATCTGCCAGAGGCCTCCAGGCAGGAAGACCCCGAGTTTCTTCAGGTCAGGGCTCCACATAAAGGCATCTGAGGGACTGAACAAGCTCTCCCTGTGCCTGTGCCTGTGCCTGTGCCTGTGTCTGTGTCTGTGTCTGCGCCTTGGGGATGTCTGGAGCCAGTCTGGGGCCCTCACCTAGCAGGTGTGTATGAGGTAAAGGCAGCACATGAGAGGTATGCAGTTGGATGCTATGACAACAGTAGAGAAGCAACAAATGACAAGGCAGAAAGACAGAGCCCCAGAGTGCAGCTGTCTGGGGCCATTTAGCGCTGAGCTAACAGCCCAGCAGTCCTCAGCTGATCCTGAGGGCATGGTGGCATTATAGCTTTGGACAGTGATGGATGGCAGAAGTGAATCATCAAGGAAAGGTCAAACTGTGTTCCAGCACTCTAGTTAAAAAGCAGGGGTATGTAATGCATTTTAGAAGCATTTGTATCCTAATGGTCAAAATTTTTCAAAAACACTTTGCTTTTCTGGAAAAGCAAGTCATCTATCAAACTATCACTGCAGAAATAAGCCATTCTCATGTTTGAAATGACTTTACTCTGGGGTACACACATTTTCCTGGTTGATAAGTTGTTGTTTGCATTGTTGTCTTAGTACTGACTCATTTATAGGAGAGGGCTGTTTTAATGTGTCTGAAGTTACCAAGTGCTTTTTCTGCAGGTCTTGCTGCCATTAGACAATCCATATGGCAAAATTACTGGTACTGTCAAGAGGAAGCTGTCTTCAAGGCTGTGACATTGTGGCCACCGGCAGGAATCTACTCTCGGCTGAGGAGTTCCTTTATTCTGTTTTTGATACTGGAGATTATAGCCATGCACATTTTCAACCTGGAATATTGACTTACAGTGTTCACTTTCCTCTCATATGAAATAATTTATTTTGTGTACATCTTGCTCAGCAAAGATTTTGTGGATTACCTTATTGGTAATAATAATGTGCATCATAGATACAGTTTGCTTGAAAAACTGAGCAGAATTAGAACAGTCATAAATCAATATTTCTTTTTAGTTGTCTTGTGCCTTTCTACCTTAGAGAAGCTTTAAAGTTAATTCATTAAGAAAATCCTCATGAAATAATGGGGATGTCATCATCAATTAATTTGTGTGCAAGTTAAAGCAGCAAGTATTATTTTCATCCTACTGATGCTTCTGAGTAATGCAGAAAAGGAAATAAAAATCATATTGAAAAATGTCACAGTTGTGACTTCAATTGATTGAATATTTGAAATCCTTTTTTTAATTTTTTTAAACTTTTATTTAGTAAATGTAATTTTCCAAAGTACAGTTTATGGATTACAATGGCCTTTCCCCCCCCCCCATAACTTCCCTCCCACCTGCACCCCTCCCATCTCCTGCTCCCTCTCCCATTCCATTTGCATCAAGATTCATTTTCAATTCTCTTTTATACAGAAGATTGATTTAGTATATATTAAGTAAAAATTCATCAGTTTGCACCCACACAGAACATAAAGTGTAAAATACTGTTTGAGTACTAGTTATAGCATTAATTCACATTGGACAACACATTAAGGACAGAGATCCCACATGAGGAGTAAGTACACAGTGACTCCTGTTGTTGACTTAACAAATTGACACTCTTGTTTATGGCATCAGAAATCTCCCTAGGCTCTAGTCATGAGTTGCCAAGGCTATGGAAGCCTCTTGAGTTCGCTGACTTCAATCTTATTTAGACAAGGTCATAGTCAAAATGGAAGTTCTCTCCTCCCTTCAGAGAAAGGTACCTCCTCCTTTGATGGCCCATTCTTTCTACTGGGATCTCACTTGCAGAAATCTTTCATTTAGTTTTTTTTTTTTTTTTTTTTCCAGAGTGTCTTGGCTTTCCATGCCTAAAATACTCTCATGGGCTCTTCAGCCATATCCGAAGGCCTTCAGGGCTGATTCTAAGGCCAGAGTGCTGTTTAGAACATCTGCCATTCTATGAGTCTGCTGTATATCCCACTTTCCATGTTGGATCGTTCTCTCCCTTTTTTATTCTATCAGTTAGTATCCACAGACACTAGTCTTGTTTGTGTGATCCCTTTGACTCTTAGACCTGTCAGTGTGATCAATTGTAAACTGAAATTGATCACTTGGACTAGTGAGATGGCATTGGTACATGCAATCTTGATGGGATTGTATTGGAATATTTGAAATCCTAAAAATGCGTTAGCATATATATATCATTATTGTATTTTTACTCTAATTGTACTTTGTGATTTTTTCTAAGGTGAGTTTTTTCTCTTTTAAAACTTTTAATTCCAGAATAGTTTTAAATTCACAAAACAAAACCTGTAGAAATGGAAGAATTTTTACATACTCCTTCTGTTGTATCAATTTTGCAATTTTACAACACTTGGAGGATATTTAGTACACATTGGGGCACAAAAAAGAAGTTAAAATTGCTTTTCTTTGAATAAGGAGCATTTTGGCACAAAGAGTCATATTTTATAAATATTGTTAGTATACAGATGTAAAAACATCCATAAAGATAGAAGATTAGAGAGGAGATACTTGTGAAAATATCAGCAATGATGTTTTCTGGATGATAAGGCTGGGTTTAAATTTTTTACCACATGCTTTTTGAATCTTACAATTATGAGCATTTATTGCTTTTAGAATCAGAGAAATATGTTTAAAATGATTTAAAGGTAAACACAGGTTTGAGGGGTAGATGACCTTTCTGTCAACTGATGAACATTACCTGACAGACACCACACACCTTCATCGTTTACATATTAGAAGCTCACCAGGGAAATCTATCCCTGTGAATGTTCTAGATAACCTTTCTTGCTTTTAAAATTTCCACATTTTTAAAGAAATGAAGCCTCCATTTTTAAGCAATGTGTCCATAGCCTTTGCTATTATTTGATATTTCTGCTTTGCTCACAGGACCACTGACAATAACGTGGAGCAGGAATGTAAATGGTTTGTGAGGTCAGCCACAAACCCATTTACATCCCAGCTCCACGTGATTATTAGATCTGTGACAAGTTTCCTCATCCATAAGATAATCTGATACTGGAAGTCATGGCAATGGGAATGTTTATAAAGTGTTCTTGCAGTATTTGTGCCTGACACATAGACATTTTCAGTATAAAATATTCTTAGGTTGTACTTCACATCCTGACTTTTTCTCCTTTATTATTAGACCCAAGTAGAAGCCCTCACTGGCTCTGTGGGTCAAGGGAGAGTTGGAGGAATGAGAGCAACAAACCCTACGAGACGCTGGAGGCCGTTGCCAGCTCGTGCCTTCTTGGAAAGGCCCAGGGTAAGAAAGGTGAAATAACTTCCTAGGGAAAATATTCTGCTAGTTTCAATATTCCTGCTACAAAATGTACTTCTACATCACATAACATCCATGACCTAGTGGCTTGTACATTTTACTTATCTGCTAATAATGGCTGATTCTGTTCCAATTGGAATGTAGCCTGACTTTGCTAAAAATACAATCATACACACACACACACACACACACACAGAGAAACACATGCCTTTCTTACTTGCTGTTCTCTTGCTGGTTTTAGAAACACTATATATATATATTTTTCTTCAGAGAAGAAGCCTGTGTTAGAGCAGAATCCTTAGACACCATGTTCCAATTTGCACATCTATGCGTTTGCATCTCCTGGACTCAGCATACCTCCTGTAATGCGTTGGAGACGCGTGATTGGATGCTATATCCCAGGTGTATGCCAGCAAAGGCTGTGTGCAGTCTGTGGAACTGCCAAGGAGCAGGTTCCTGTTTTGTGCAGGATGATTTCTGTGGTTAGAAGTGTAAAATAAATGCCGAAAACCAGCTTTGGGTTTCACCTGCTCCTTTCAGCTCTGGCAGAGGGGCAGGCAGAGCTGAACCGTAAACACCTGTGAGATAGTTTGTAGCAAAACATGGTATAATTTTGCTAAGGAAGGCTCCAGGGATTCTGTTCCAGCTTTCTGGGAAGCAGAGCTGCTCTCCCAACACTCTCTCTTCTCCTTAACCCCAAGCCCCTTCTGAAGAACGTCCATGGAGGAAAACTGCAGGCGACTCCAGGCCCAGGTACTGCTGGGAAGCAGTTTGCAGGGGGTAGATGGAGCAGGCTGTGGTTTTGGCAGCCAGGGTTCTGGCTAACTGTGCTGTAGTCTCTGGATTTCATCTTGTAACTTTTTGTAGTGTCAGATTCAGAAAATATATCCTTTCCTTTTCCTTTAGAGAGTCAGCTTAAGTTTGCACTAGTCCTTATTTTTCAAAGCTGTTTTTCTTGCCTACTGTAATAATATTTTTTAAAAAGATTTACGTATTTATTTGAGAGGCAGAGTTACAGACAGGGAGAGGGAGAGAGAGAGAGAAAAGCTTCCATCCTCTGGTTCACTCCCCAAATGGCCACAACAGCCAGAGCTGGGCCTATCTGGGGCCAGGAGCCGGGAGCTTCTTTTGAGTCTCCCACGCAGGTGCAGGGCCCCAAGCATGTGGGCCATCTTCTGCTGCTTTCCCATGCCATAGCAGAGAGCTGGATCAGAAGAGAAGCAACTGGGACTTGAACCAGTGCCCATACAGGCGGAGGCTTAACCTATTATGCCATAGCACCGGCCCCAGTAGCGATTGTTTTTGAGACAGCATTTTACTTATTATTGATGCAGAATCCCCACCACCCTCCCCTTTTTCAATAACCCACGGCTTTTGACCACAGAAATTCGTGGAAAAAAAAAACTTTCTCCTGACCTCTGTTGACAACACTTCCTTTCCTTCAAGGCCTGGAGCTGTGTGGAGTTTGTCCTTTGTGGTAGCCTTTGCAAAACCTTTGTCCTGTCTTCCTCCTTACCAGCCCTGAGGAGTGAACCAAAACCCGTTTCCAAAGACGTAGGTTTCAAACCTCCTAGGAGGGTGTGTTGGGTTCTTCCTGTTTCTAAATATTTCAAACTTCATCTCTTTGTGTTTTGGGGGATCTTTGTTCTCATTTCTCTTAGAGCCCAGCAGCTTCTTGCTCTTCCAGTTCCCAAACTCCCTCTCAGAAATCTTGTGTGTGTGTGTGAGAGAGAGAGAGAGACAGAGACAGAGAGACAGAGATCTTCCATCTTCTAGTTCACTCGCTAAGTGGCTGTAACAGCCATGACTGAGCCAGGCCAAAGTCAGGAGCCAGGAGCTTGTTTCTGGTCTCCCACACAGGTGCAGGGGCCCAAACACTTGGGCCATCTTCCACTGCTTTCCCAGATGCATTAGCAGGGAGCTGGATTGAAAGTGGAGCAGCCAGGACTCGAATGCCCATGTGGGATGTCGGTGCTGCAGGTGGTGGCTTTACCCACCACATCACAATGCTGGTCCCTCAGAAATTCTTAAAGTCTCTTCAAGCCTACTGTGGCCCTGCTCAGAATATGTCGGCTGAGGGGCTCCTCCCAGCAAAGAAGCTCCTTCACGTCTTGCACCTGCCTCAACCGCTCCTCAGGAATGAGTCACATCTTACTCTTCAGGGACTTCAACAGAAAGTCCTATGAGGAGCACATTGAACCAAATTCCAAGAAAGGTGTACACTCATCTTTACATGTGAAAAGAAGTAAGTATGTTTAGAGAAAAAAGGAGCCAGTTACACTAGTTTCCTGAGGCTTTTGGGAGTGGGTGGGTATTCCCTCCTGTTTTGGAAACTAGGGTCATGCTCCCTCCCAGTGCTCTAGGGGAGATTCTGTTCTTGTATTTTGCAGCTTCTCACGCCTTCAGGGTTCTGTGACTCCTGGCTGTGTCATTCAACCTCTGCCTCACGGTCACATCACCTCCTCCTCTTCTGTCAGCCTTTCCCTGCGTGGCTCTGATAATGATGCTGATCATTGGATCTGGGGCTCACCTGGACAGCCCAGGGTAATCTCCTTAACTCAAAACCCGTAACTTAACTGTGCAAAGCCTCCCCCCCACCCCATAAGTTCACATTTGCAGATTCTGGGCATTAGGTGGTAGACTGTTTTGGGGACCACCACTCAGCCCACTGTACCAAGTAAGGAAACAGTGCCCAGATCTTTAGCTACACGCAGGTCACTCTTCCCTTCTGATCTGGGGAATGGTTACATGGGCTTTGGATCTAGACGGTGCTGTTTCAGAGTGGGCTCCACCGCTGTCTAGCTGTGTGACCTTGACTGAGCAAGTCATACTCTCTAAGCTCCTGTTCTCTCACTCATGAAACAGGGCACAGGGAGCAGAGGATTAACTGAAATCATGTATGGCTTAGACTGCTTTGGGTCACAAATGACTGAATGTCTATGAGTGTCTTAAGCGGAAAATACTCTTAAAGTTTAGTGGCAGGACTCTCCCAGGTTTGGTGTGACGATTCAGTAAAGGCAGGATTCTGACCCATTCCATCCTTCGCTCCTCTGCTGCCCTTGGTGTACAGTAACGTCCCCACTGTGGTCACAAAATGAGAGATAGAACTCTTGTTAAAGATACTGGGGTCTCCTCTGGGACCAAAAAGCATTCATTCCCAGTGATGCCAGAGTGTTGGCCACTGGAGGCTAACAGCTAAGTCTCCATGCAGGGATTGTCCTTGGTTGAGGAAGCTATCTGTCCCAAGTTTACAGCTACTCCCTGGGAACAGCTCACATCCGATGTCTCAGAGATGTGAGAGATACAAAGTCCTCACTCCTTTGCCTCGATTGCATGGCCACTCCAGCTGCAGGGCTCCCCACTGGCTGAGGTCTTCCATCACAACTGTCCAATTTCTCCCCCCCCCCCCCGCCTCCCCCACAGGCATTGTTTCTGAGAGGGCTTCCCAAGGAAACTCCTGCATGAAAATCTCATGGTCTCACTATATTTTTCTCTTATCTGTGAGACCAGGAGTGTTTCTATGATGGAGATTCTAAAATGACACTTTGGAGCTGGGTCACCTGCTTGCTAGCTGTTGAGGAGCCCCTGGAATGTTGTAGTCATGCAGTTGTTACTGCTTTTCCCAGAGGTGGATGGGATGGGATGGGATGGGATACTGGAAGAAAGGCATACACAAGCAGGAGCAATATCTCAGACTTCTGAGAGGTTTCAAAGAAACAGTTATTAAAAGGACCATGGATGTTGGATTGGTATTGCTGGGAACCATCAATAATGTAAGAAGGAAATGAACAGCTAAGGATAATAATCAATATAAGGTAAAACATGAAACTCAGAGGGCTAGCCTGGCAGCATACAAAGAGATTATACAACCAAGCGACATAAAAAGCTTAGAATTGAGCCTAAGGCTTAATTACAAGAGTAGCAGAGCTCCAAGGGAAATTGAATTCTCAACTCTGACAGGTCTGTCACACCAAGATCAGGCTCCTGATTGATGCACTTGAAACTGTGAGTCCTCAGCTTTGCCTGAATTCTCTGGGCATGCAGAACTGGCCTCTTTCTCCATGTTAAAAGCTAGCACTGTTCTTGAAGATGATGCAGACACTTCTACCTACAAAGACACACAAGGCTCCTGGGATCTATCCTCCTGGCCACCAGACCTACAAACAGGGTAATGTCACATCATTAATAAACCAGAGACATGTTAGGTGTGCTAAGGGAAAAGGGACAACAGGCCAGAGTGGCAAAGGCCCAGACAATATGTACAGTAACTGGAAGATTTTATGTGGATGCTACTGAAAACCCATCAAATTTTCAAATCAAGAATGAGAGGGGCTGGTGTCATGGCACAGCAGGTTAAAGCCCTGGCCTGCAGTGCCTGCAACCCATATGGGTGTCAATTTGAGCCTCAGCTGCTGATTTTGGGAGAATCACTCCCTTACTTGTGACAAGGAAGGCTTCCAGCTTTGTGTGGGGCCCAGAGCAGTAGAAAGGTCTGAAGCAGGTCCAGACTGGTTACAAACATTCTTTCTGCATAGGCTGTAGGTGAACTCTATGCTGCTCGAAGTGACTCAGATGGGTAAAACTCTGAGGCTTAGGGCAAGACGCAATTGGAAAACTACAACATGGACTACAAGTGCTCCGGGGCAAGGCCATGTTATCTACTGCAGATAATTAGTCATCAGTTGAAAAACAGGTCCTGGTGTATGACTGAGTCTCAGGAGACGAACATCTGTCCGTTGGGCATCTGTGGAATTTATGGCAGAAGTGGCTCATCATACGCCTGGTTCTCATCATAACCTGGCTAGCAGTGGTGTCTTGGAAGATGGAAACAAGGGATCTTAGATCAGGCCCAGGCAGGCATGGAGGGCACAGGAAAGTACATGAGCAGAAGGCCAAATCCCTATGTTACTCCCCACTGTTTCTCCAGCATTTTTCCTGCTTAGGATTGAAGAAAAAAAGTGGGTCTTAGTGTAGTTGTTAAGGGAAATTCTCCCAATGAGTATAGTGTTAGGAAATACACTGAAGTCATCTACTTGTGTGTGATGTGTCCCTAGCTAACAATCACACAAACTCATGGGCAGTGGCAAATGACTTGGTTGGTCAGGCACCTGGAAAGAGGAAGTTTAAGAGATTGGGCAGAAGAAAGAGGCTTGTGAACAGACCCATTGGCATGGATATAAATGAAATGGAAGATCATTGTTTTGCATATTACTGTCTACAAAAGGGCATCAACCATGCAAGAAGCAAGAAATAATCAAGCAGACAGAATGTCCTGGCCAGTTGATGTCAGTTAGCCTCTGTTATCAGCAATCCCAGTGCTGGCACAATGAACTCAGAGTAGTCATTGTGGCAAGAGTTCAAACCATACAAAGGCCCCAAAGCATGGGATCCAGGTCGCCATTACTGACAATGGCTGCTAACAACCTTCCAGCAATAGAAATCAGCCTGGAGTGAGTTCTTGCTATGGTACCAGTCTTTGAGTAGACTACCCAGCAAGTTGAATACATCATTCAGAAAGGGGCAGAGTTTCATCTGGACTAGAATGGGACAGCTATTCGGGGAATGGGTTTGCCTTTCCTGGCCATAGGGACTCAGCAGGCACCATCATCCAAAGGCCTCCAGAATTCCATTTAATTTTACTCTGACCCACTTTGAAGAACTGTGACAATCTGTAAGTGACCCTAGGCTACACAATCCTATCACCCACTTACACCATCCCAGAGTTGTCAGCCTGAAAAGATGGGCTGTTCCCTTAGCGGCACAACTGAAGAGTCAGCTTGGAGCTGATACACCGTGAGGATGGGGTACATAGCATGCAGTGTATTCCCTAAACCCTGACTCCTGTACGGTGCTATGTCCCATCAAGGTGCGGCCATAGGAGTGGCTTGCCATCCATTCCATACTTATCATCACTACTAGGGCCGCATTTGGGAAATGTGTGTTTCCCCATCCCTTCAACTCTAGGTTCTGATTATGTAGAAGTTCTATTCCTAGGGAAACATCCACCAGGGGACACAGTGAGAGTGATTTAAACTTAAAGCAATAGGGTTACACAGTCATCAAACGACGTTTCTCAAGAAAAACAGCTGTTCGTAGTCCACTATAGAGAAAACCAAAATCAGGTCAAAATATTAGAACATTTGTTAAGAAGAAATGACACTGTAGAATGTGACAATGCTGTTGAGTTTTAACTGAATGGCATAGGGGAGCAGTGTCATGTAAGTCAGATCACTGTGGTCTTAGAAAATCACAGGAATTCCGCGCTGAGATTAACTTCTAGTTGGGCTTCTTTTACAGGGGTGGCCACTGAAGCAAGAGAGGCTAAGAGACTTCTTTAAGGTCTCTGAGTCAGAAGTGGATTTCAGATCAGAACTCAGGTCTTCTGACTTCTGCTCCAGTATTTCTTTCCTCTTCCACTGTGTATTCATAACCCCAAAGTTTTCCTTTCTCACTGTGTACAGATTCAGCCAATGTTAACTTACTCCTCATTCTGCACACATTCCATATGGAAGGCTGATGAACAACCTACAGAAATGCTGGTGGCTGGGAGAGGTCATCTTTTTCTTTTTTTTTTTTTTAAGATTTATTTATTTGTTTGAAAGTCAGAGCTATAGAGAGCCAGAGGCAGAGAGAGAGAGAGAGAGAGAGAGAGAGAGAGAGAGAGAGTCTGGTCTTCCATCTGCAGCTTCAGTCCCCAAATGGCCACAATGGCCAGAGCTGGGCTGATCTGAGGCTAGGAACCAGGAGCTTATTCTGGGTCTCCCATGTGGGTGCAGGGGCCCTAAGACTTGGGCCATCTTCTACTGTTTTCCCAGGCCATAGCGGAGAGCTGGATTGTAAGTGGAGTAGCTGGGACTCGAACTGGTGTCCATATGGGATGCCGGCATTGCAGGTGGTGGCTAGGCCACAGTGCCAGCCCTGCAAGAGGTCATCGTAGCATTTAAGGTTCATTATAGGCGGCTGGCACCGCGGCTCACTAGGCTAATCCTCTGCCTTGCGGTGACGGCACACCGGGTTCTAGTCCCAGTTGGGGCGCCGGGTTCTGTCCCGGTTGCCCCTCTTCCAGGCCGGCTCTCTGCTGTGGCCAGGGAGTGCAGTGGAGGATGGCCCAAGTCCCTGGGCCCTGCACCCCATGAGAGACTAGGATAAGTACCTGGCTCTTGCCATCGGATCAGCGCGGTGCGCCGGCCGCAGCGCGCCGGCCGCGGCGGCCATTGGAGGGTGAACCAACGGCAAAAAGGAAGACCTTTCTCTCTGTCTCTCTCTCTCATTGTCCACTCTGTCAAAAAAATTAAAAAAAAAAAAAAAAAGATTCATTATAGGCATATGCCCAGATAGACAATTAAGCAGACTGGTGTCAACATACTTGGCTCAAATTAAGGAATGCAGCTCTACTCCAATTTGTAACATTTTATTTCAAAACATGTTTTGCTGTTTGTGATTGACCCTCACACACCTTCATTACAATCACAAAGGTAGCATGGGTCTTCCTTTCATTGCTCTTAAAACCATTTTGAATGCCGCTGAATGCTCATTTTAGATTGGGAATAGGATAGACTTAGAACTCACCACTGCTTCCAACTTACTTCTATACATAGTTGGAGACCAAAACCAATTTATACCCATTTTGCCCAGCACATTTCCCTTAAGTCAGCATAACAATTTTTTAAGACAGTTAAATAACTCAATTTGCTTTTTGTATTGGACTTGGTTTGGGTCCATATGAACTTAGGAAGGTGCAGCACTTAGAACTACCCAATCTCCAAAGAACTAAGGAATTAATTCTATTTTTTTTGTACTATTAGAATGCATCAAATAAATAGTATTTGGGTTTGGCATACATTTGTTAATTTTGACTGTACTTCACTTGAACAGGGTGAGGTCATAGTAATAAAACCATATTTTTAATGTAATACCAAGGACTGTATAATGTACTCTCATTCAACTTCCTATCAACCTTATGAGAGTGGTACTGTGGAGGGATTGCCAGCTCCTCCACAGCATTAATCCTCCCATCCTTATTTAATTGGACACTTGGCTGCCTAAAACAGTTCCCAACCTCCCTATTGCCAAATAACCAAGGTTTTGTTAAAAGGATGTCAGCGGGAGTGCTGTATGCAGTTTCTTATATTAGATTTAATTTCTTCTTCTTCTTGGCTGGAGTGCAGCTGTGATAACTGAATCCCACGCAGCCATCTTGGGCCACATAGGAAGCTATGTGTTGAGGATGACGGTGCAAAATGCAAAGAGAAAACTGGGACCCAACTATTATGGAGCAGGCATACCTACTCTGAACTGCTCACCTTCAAACCTCATGTATTCACATACAATAGAAAAATCCCATCTTGTTTAACTTACTGTTACTTGGGGTTTCAACTGAAATTAATCCTAAATGATACTCATGAACTACACTGTCCTAATTTAGATGTACTTTAAATAGAAAATCATTGAATTCTAAAGGCAAATCAAATTCAATTGTAAAATCTCTAATAATTCTTATATTTATCATTCATTAAAATGATAATATTTTGGATATACTGGCTTAAAAATCATAGTATTTGTTTCTCCTGGTCCTCTTTATTTTTTGAGTGTGACTATTAAGAACTTCTAAATGACATATGTGGGGGCCGGTGCTGTGGCTCACTTGGTTAATCCCCCGCCTGTGGCGCTGGCAACCCATAAGGGCGCTGGGTTCTAGTCCCGGTTGCTCCTCTTCCAGGCCAGCTCTCTGCTGTGGCCTGGGAAGTCAGTGGAGGATGGCCCAGGTGCTTGGGCCCCTGCACCCGCATGGGAGACCAGGAGGAAGCACCTGGCTCCTGGCTTCGGATCGGTGCAGCGCCGGCTGCAGCGGCCATTTGGGGGGTGAACCAACAGAAGGAAGACCTGTCTCTCTCTGTCTATACCTACCTGTCAAATAAAAAAAATGACACATGTGGCTCTCCGTGTGTCTCTACTGGACAGTGCTGAGCTAGCTCTGCTCTGCTCTCTTGTATTTATGCACTGAGAAGACAGGAAGTCCCTGAGGCTGACGTGCAGCTTCCCCAAGTTCCCATGGCAAGTACATGGCAGGGCTGGATTCAAGCTCAGGTCTAACTGCAGCAACCCCAGTAATGTCACCCACTGCATGCAGTGTATCTTACCTGGCGTCACGGGCTCAGCTATGCAAAAGACAATACTGTGCCAAATACTGATTCTGGAGGCAGGAAGTGCTGGCAATTTGAAGAGTTTCACTGATTTCTCCTCAAAAGATGCTTATAATCTGATGAGTCCTATAGTATTATTTTCCAATTGCGTATTTCCCAGCACGAAAAGCTAAATGTCATCTATTTTAAAAAGGATATGGGCCGGTGCCACGGCTCACTAGGCTAATCCTCTGCCAGCGGCACCAGCACACCGGGTTCTAGTCCCGGTCTGGGCGCCAGATTCTGTCCTGGTTGCTCCTCTTCCAGGCCTCTGCTGTGGCCCGGGAAGGTAGTGGAGGATGGCCCAAGTGCTTGGGCCCTGCACTCCATGGGAGACCAGAAGAAGCACCTGGTTCCTGGCTTCGGATCAGTGCAGCACGCCAGCCGTAGCAGCCATTTGCGGGGTGAACCAACGGAAGGAAGACCTTTCTCTCTGTCTCTGTCACTGTCTAACTCTGCCTGTCAAAAAAATAAATAAATAAAAAGGATATGAAACAATTTACTGAATGACTCCATTGTCTTTAATTCCAACGGAAGACATTTAACTTGGGATACTTTGCCCATTGATACATCCCACAGATGGCAAAAGTGGGGGCTCTAGGGGAAAAACTTGCCTTGGTTACTTTTCCTGGCTTTTCTGGAATCTCGAGGCCTTTAACTCCACCACCAAAAGATGCCCCATGAGTGACGCCCTGTGTTTCTTTATCTGCCTGCCTGGGCCGTGGCTTCCTCCACAGGCGACAAGGCCATTCCATGTAGCTCACACCTTCCCCGCGGACCATTCCCCCACTCTCCTGTGGTAAATGTGGTAGGCTGGTCCATGGACTTGTTCTGTGGAGATGGCCCCAGCACCCCCACTTTTCCTGAATTTTCTGAAAGACCACAGGGGACAGGACAGCCGGACCTAACTGAGACAAAGAGACATCTTGACTCCCAGTTTCGTTCTTTGGCCTCAGTGCTAGGCTAGACACACTCTTTCCCACCTCCAAGTAATTTCAGGACTTAAGAGTGCCACAGTCACTGAACGAACTTGGATCTGACTGTGTTCATCTCCTTCTGTCTATATACTTTGGCCAGAAATGGTACCCAGACTACTTAATTGCCTCTGGAGCTACAGCATGAAACTAACGAGCTGTTCATTAATGCCCCCGTTGTGCGCTCTCTCCTTCCTGGGGCTTCTGTTCCTGGTTTAGAAGCAGAATTAACAAGTTTTCTCCTAAGAGGCATATCTGTCCTGCAGCAGTCAGCTCTTTGAACGTTTAACTTCATCTTCCAAATCATTACAGAAAACACTCAATGGCTCTGGGCCCAGACCTGACCCCTGCAGATCCCATTTGCAGGACCGTCAAAGGCAGATGAATCACCACCACTAAGTACTTTTTGTATTTGGCTTCCAAATAGGGGAGTGGTTGGGCAACTGTGGGTCATTAGACTTTTGCAAATTAAATTCCCCCAAAGATATATTTCACTAATACAATTGAAGGACAGTGTGTTCCTGACAGCATACGCTAATCCCAGAGGGACAGAAACCTATATATTCACGTAGCATATTTGTTGAGGACACCAATAGACTGCCCCTGATTGGCTTCTTTTTCTGCCTATTTATCATCATGTCCACTAAGAATTAAAAACACTTCAAACTGCTGTGCACTCCAATGCAATGTGCCATCTCATTTTCTTTTCAACTAAATCTCCTTGCTGTCTCCATATCTCCATTTCCTGAATTAACTTACTCTAAGGAGGCTGTGGGTTTTTTTTTTTTTTTTCTTTTCTTTTTTTTTTTCTTCTCTAGCTCAGGGGTGGTGTAGGAGTGTCTAAAAGTTAAAATGCCTTCAGGGTCCAGACAGTTAATGTGAAAGTGTGAAGTTGGCTGGTTGTGACAGGTAATGGAAGAGACTGTAGCAAATTGGAGATTTTGGTCTTACTTTAGAAGGGTGTAAATGTAATTTTAAACACACATGCAGATTGCATTGGCCAAACGAAAACACCTTGGTTTAGGTTCACTGGAGAGTGGCCAGTTTGTGCCTTAGCCTTTACATCAATTCATTCCATCTCATTTGTCAGGTTTGAATGTGGGGGTGACCAGCAGTGCTGGAGTGCAGTCATTGCCTTCAGTCCTTGTGATGCTGAAGTCCTCTCTGTCTGTGTGATTGAGAGTGATCAAATTCAGCATTAATCAGTTCTCACATGAACCTTTGATATAAAATAGACTGGCATCAGGGCGAGTCCATTCCCTCTCCTGTTCCTGAAGTGCTTTCCCTCACAGCCTGTGTATTTGCTACTAGTCGCAGATTCAGTTCACATTAATAAAAATCCAGTGTGATCTGAAAAGGAATCCAGGTCTCTGGTGTTTACAGCTGTCTGGAGACAAAGGCTGCTTACCTGCTGAATTTCAAGTACTCCCAGCCTCTCTCTCTGGCTATTTTGATCACACTTGCTCCCCCTCACCTCCACGGAGGAGGGACGCAAGCACCTTCAATCACTGCCAAAGGGCTCAGGCCTCTTGCGTGTCATAGGCCTTTGCACTGGGTGTAAGGAAGCAGACAACTTTAATTCACTAATTTTGCCTGAAGGCTGCCATCAGAAGCTGAGGAACGATTTTATAGTGTTCTGCTTGCTCTGTAATTATTTGTCTTCGTATCCTCCTGACAAACATTTATAGCAAAGTCCAGGTCTGATGTTGATGAATCCAAGTTCAAAACTGGAAAAAATACAGAGGAAGACATTTTCAATCTCATTTGCATTGAGTTTTTAGTGATCAGCTGGCAGTGACAACAGTGTTCCTCAATATCTTCCCCCTTTTATCTGTATATGACGGGACTTCTGAATTTCAGATTGGTCGTGGTCTCCAAAAAAGAGAAATATTCCAAGCTTCTCTTGCAGCTTATGTATGGCAATGTGACAGAATTCTAGTCAGCAGGGTGTGGGTGTGTCTACAAGTAAATGAGAGGAAATAATTATATACAGTTTCTTAGGAGTGTCATTTTAGGAAGAAGGTCCGGCCCTCTCTGCTTTTCTCCTCCCTGATGGTTAGACTCCAGGTAGTGATGCTGAGAGCTTAAGTAGATATTCTGAGCTGTAAAATATTTGATTCTAGAAATGGATGTTATGATGTACAACAAATGTATGAGGGGGCAAAGAGACAGGAGGAGTCTGTGTCCTTAACGTGATGGAGGGCCATATCAACCTTGCTCCACTATCTGGAGGCATCAATCTTGTTTACATTACCTGGGGTTGGGGGTGGGGGATTAGTTTGTATCACTCACAGCCAAACCTATCCCAAACCAATCTGGAGGCTACCAGCTAGATGCACAGAAACAGGGCTTTGACCCTTATGCTGAGACCCCCCCCTCACCGCTTCTGCTATCCTTTTGAGGTAGAAGGGGATCAAACATCACCACTATTTTACTGTGGGAAGTTTCTTCAGAAATTAAAAAAAAAAATTGAGAGGCAGAAAGAAAAAGAGAGAGAGAGTGCCCATCCTCTGGTTCACTCCCCAAATGCTTGCAACGGCTGGGGGGCCAAAGCTAGAAACCAGGAACTCAGTCCAGTTCCCCCATGTGGATGGCAGGACTCAATGACTTGAGCCATCAACTGCAGCACCCACGGCTCTGCAGTAGCAGGAAGCTGGAGCCAGGAATCAAAGCCAGGTACTCTGATATGGGACATGGGGGTCCCAACACTCTCTCAACGGCTGGGCCAAATGACTGCCCTCAGAAAGGTTTGAATCAACTTCTTCATTCCACCCTCCTTCATACCGTATTGATGCCTCAACACCTTTCTTTTCCACTCAGGTCTCCAGCAGCTGCAGCTCTCATCTTTTGTCTCTGTCACTTTGCCTTTTATTCATTTTACGCTTGTTTGCCTTAAACTCTGGGAACATGGGGATAGCAATTGCCCCCTTTGTAACTACCTTTCCCACTTAACAGTAAAAAACAGCTTTATTAAAGTTTTAGACCCTCTGTAAATTCTACAGTTGGATTAATTTAGAATGCATTTTTGAACTTCACTCCCAATACCAATTCCCATATATTTTTTCAATTTCATCCTCAGGTTTTTCTAATATTTAGAGAAATTATCTCCACATAGGAATAAATTATGGTACTGTAAAATAAACACTGTTGAGGTGGGTGCTCAGCAGAGTGGTTAAGTTGTTGCTTGGGATGCTTGGTTACTCCACTTCTGATCCAGCTTCCAGCTACTGTGCATTCTAGGAGGCAGAGAACAATGGCTTGAATGCTTGGGTCTCTGACACTCATGTGAGACCCAAATGGAGTTCCAGGCTCCTGGCTTTGGCCTGGCCTACCCCTGGTTGTGTGCGTACATGGTGGGGGTGAACCAGTGGACAGAAGATCTTACTGTCTCTGTCTCTCTGATTTTCAAATAAAGTGAAAATACATAAAATATAAGAGAAGGACTCTTGACAAGGAGCAAGAAGGAAGAAAGCGCATCAAATCTTTGCAAAGTTTCATGTGGTATTAAAAGTCTTTTTCTAGAAAGAAGATCCAAACCTTTAGCAGATGTAAACCTAAATCAAGACTCCCACTGACCTGCATCAAATCAAAAATCTTTGGCTAACATTGGTTGCTAGACTGGGGTTAAGAGGAAGACTGATGATTCAGTTTATAAAGAACATAAATCCATTATATAGAGCTATGTAACTTTTTTATTTATTTGACAGATAGAGTTAGACAGTGAGAGAGACAGAGAGAAAGGTCTTCCTTCCATTGGTTCACCCCCGAAATGGCCACTACAGCTGGAGCTTCACCAATCCAAAGCCAGGAGCCAGGTGCTTCTTCCTGGTCTCCCATGCGGTTGCAGGCACCCAAGCACTTGGGCCATCCTCCACTGCCTTCCTGGGCCACAGCAGAGAGTTGGACTGGAAGAGGAGCAACTGGGACTAGAACCTGGTGTCCATATGTGATGCTGGCGCCACAGGCGGAGGATTAACCAAGTGAGCCATGGCGCCAGCCCCGCTATGTAACTTCTGTATCTAAAGTTTTTTTTTTTTTTTTTTTTTTTTTTTTGACAGAGTGGACAGTGAGAGAGAGAGACAGAGAGAAAGGTCTTCCTTTTGCCGTTGGTTTACCCTCCAATGGCCGCCGTGGCTGGTGCGCTGCGGCCGGTGCACTGCGCTGATCCGATGGCAGACTTTTAAGGCTGAATTTTCTCCCTGTGGTTTTAAGAAGGCTCTAATCCTCCATCTAAATCAAAGATGCAACCAACTGAAAGGCTCAAGGATACAGGGAGGATAAACTGAAGCAATGCTTTATTGCAACCACAAAGCACCAACTCAACAAGGCATTGATACACAGAGATCGAACAAATGTCTCTTTGAACAGAGATGTAGCAAGCCCACTTTTTCAAGTTATTAAAAACAAGTACTCAAACCAGGAATCAAACAAAGCATAGAACAATTTAAAAATTACATCATCAAAGGAATATATATATAAAAATATTCTGTACTAGTAACAAGGCTTTTGAACTATAACTCTTGGCAAATTTCTTCAGAAACAAATTATAAATACAAACCATAAAGTAAAAAAAAAAATGCTTTCTTCAGAAACAAAGAACTACGTTAAACAAATCTAAGCAGAAAATACCATTACCCCCTATGAAAGCTAGCTAAATATGGATGGATATCCCCAGGACACAAGAGTTTCTCTTTTCAGAGCTACAGTTCTGCTCCTGAAGGGGTCATGATGCACGTTCGTTTCAAACATTGCAGCATATCCCAGTGAAACCTTAATAAGGTCAAGTGGAGGACCCTCTCTAAAAAAGGGTGTCGGCAATGCCATCCGAGTAGCACAAGCTCTAAGGAGCAGAATTCAAGGGGGACAGTAATCCCTGTCTCTTTCTCCCCCTCCCCATGTTTCTTGTTTTTAACTCTTCCTAAGTCGAACTAAAAGATAGTTGTTTCATTTGATTTTTTAACAGGATTTTTTTGGAGAAGAACTCTGAAGAAATGAAGAAAATCCTTATGGTTTCAAACCCTTTGTGGGGAGGGGTATCTTATCATGTCAAAGATTATTCTATTTGATAAATTCCACAAGGAAAACTATCCTGGGAACATCTTGCCCTTGCTCCTCCTGGCTGAATTCGAGTCAGCCGATGGATTGCCTAGTCTATCCAATAGGATAACATGTCATTTGGTTGAAATTCTTTACATATACACATGTATGCATTGTGTTTACAAAGTTTCATCACATGAAACTAAATTATGTCATTATGTATTTTTTGAGGTCTGAGACCCCAATTTACTGTACTATGAAGAGCTGTTCTTTAAATGCTTCGTCTGCAGAGGTTTTACATGATACTCATAGATTTTCAGAGCAGGTCCCAGTTTTAGCTGAAGTCCTGTCAACACATCATTCCTTGTCATCAGTAGCAGGGATTTTCCATCAATTTCCTAGAATGGAAACAGAGGGTAAAGCCAACACATTAAATCCAACAACTCAAGGATAATGAAGAGAAAAGGAAGTTAGAAGGCAGAAGTCATGCCAATTGTCTGCAAGCTAAAAACATTACTTCTTTAGTAGTGCCAACATGGGGAAAAATGCAATCTCCTATTTTTATCTCCCATCTTTTACTTGTGTTTTGGGATTAAACACAATCCAGAACTGATCTTGTTTATAAGATCACAGGTTAATACAGTCTCATGGAAAGGTTACAACATGCACCCCTAAGGATCAAAGATGTTTTCTACGTTAAAAAATATTAAAGTACAGAATTTTCTGGGTACTTAATTTCTAAAATAAAGATAAATTAGGATAGGGAGCGATTATCATTTTTATTTTATAGGCAAACTAAGGATCAAATGAGAAGTTAATCTACTTAAGGTTGGGAAATTTCAAAGGGTAACATAGGGTTTAAATCTCTCATCTGCTTGCAGCCAAAGCTAATGTTCTTTTTATTAATCCCCTTTTGCTTCCCTTGACAGTGAGAACTGCGTGTATGTTGTCTAGATGGTCCAATGAGGACTAGAACCTTAGGCCTCCTGGAAGCTTATTATTTGTAGCAATGGATATGAGATAAATGACATACTCTCTTCAAAGGAAAACCTTTCAAAGGAAAATCATCCTGCCTCAACCCAAAAGTCAACCCCTCCATCCTGGGGGCGCCTGTCGCATTCCTCTCCACGGGTCCTCGAGATTGAAATAAGGTAGCAAGGGCAAGGGCTCTGCCAGCCACAAATCCCACCCCATTCTGCTAAGAGTCCATTCCCCACACCCTCCAAGGTACACAATTATTTCTGCTTCACTCCAAGTATTTTGGAGACTACAAGGCTTTGGGGTGAAATAAAAATGGGCTTTCTCACAAAAGATGTGAGGACCCCAAATATTTAAGGTAGTTTGAAACTTCTAGAAGCACCGAGAAGCAGCAAATGCCACCTTATTTTTACTGTTGGTTATTGTGGGGTTGATGTCTCTTAAGACTCTGGGTCCTTCTTTAAAGATGTGGGTTCAGCCGGCGCCGTGGCTCAATAGGCTAATCCTCCACCTTGCGGCGCCGGCACACCGGGTTCTAGTCCCGGTTGGGGCGCCGGATTCTGTCCCGGTTGCCCCTCTTCCAGGCCAGCTCTCTGCTATGGCCAGGGAGTGCAGTGGAGGATGGCCCAGGTGCTTGGGCCCTGCACCCCATGGGAGACCAGGAAAAGCACCTGGCTCCTGGCTCCTGCCAGGATCAGCGCGGTGCGCCGGCTGCAGCGGCGGCCATTGGAGGGTGAACCAACGGCAAAAGGAAGACCTTTCTCTCTCTGTCTCTCTCTCTCACTGTCCACTCTGCCTGTCAAAAAAAAAAAAAAAAAAGATGTGGGTTCAAGACATGAACCAACTGTGAAATATCACTGAATATTTTTTTACTCCCATGCTCTGTACTTCCCTCCCCAACTGACCGACAGACAAGGAGACACAACACACCACTGCGACTACTGGAACTGTGACCCCTCCTACATCATCCAGAGACCTTTCTCCAAACTCTCATGCCCCTGGCCAGGCTGTGAAGAAAAGGTGCTTTGAATGCCTCAGCATGTGGGTGAAGAAGCTAGGGGCTAGGGGTTACGGAAACACCCACTTTGTGACCTGTGCCAAGTCCCTTCCTCCTGGGTCTCCTTGCTTGGTAATGTGAGGATGCAGGGTTTCTGACAGGATGCTGTACAAAACTGCTCTTGCAAATGCCCCCTGAGCTAGGAGTCATCATTATTTCCACCATTCTCAACAGCACTGTGGTCCTCATTTCACTTGTCAACCACTTAACAGGGATGAGAGCAGAGCAAGAAACTGCTTCCAAGGAGTCTACACTGGTTTTTTTGTGTTTTGGAAATCTTTTGTCAACTGCTAGAAGCCAGAATGACTCATGTTAATTTGTGAGAGACAATATTCAACACTACAGCATATAAAAGAGCCATTTTTTGAGAGGATAAGAGTAGCAAATTATTTAAGGACTCAGGAACTGACTCACTAATTCCTTTTTTCCTCCTATTTTGGTGACAAGTAATCCAAAAGATTGATCCTCAGTGACACCTGCAAGTCTGGGAGTTGGCAGAGGGACTTTTGGGCCCTGGACACTGCCAGCAGTGGTGCTGAAGCCGCTGTGAGGTCACCATACCTGAGCTACAGATGACTTCAAAGCTCAGGCTCCATCCTGCGCTTCGAATACAGACCGGGCCACTTTACTGCATGGCCAAGCCCTCCCCACTTTGCTGTTCTCTGCACACACTTTACCCTCTACCTATTTTAAACAGGCATCAGGAAGAGCTGACAATGCTTTGGTTTGATACAAGAAAACTTCCTATAATAAGTGAATTCTTGAAAACAAAACCAGAAAATCTTCATTGGCAAAACGTTCTTTTACAACTCAGCACTTCCATCAAAATCTAAGCATGTCTGAAAAATGGTGAGGTTTTGATCTTAAGACAAAATGGAAAATCATGTTTCATGCTTCAATTTGATTTTCCCTTTGTTCAGTAGACACAGAACACAGACCAGGGTTGGTAAATGAAGTTTCCATCTGGAAATCCTCATTTTAAAAAATGTCAAAGCAGACACAGTTAATTCACACATATGACAACTTTCTTCTTGACCACCACTATGGCAGTAGCTTACAATAATGAGTAGAACACAGCATACCAAAGTGAGAGCTGCCAGGCAAACTGCAGTCTGCACGTGTCTCCACAGCTTGGCATGTGGCTCTGTGGAAGGCACTGAACTCCTGAGAGCCTCAGTTTCTTCACTGGTAAAATGGAAACAAATCCCTTCTGCACTCGGTGGGGAGGGGCTTGGCATTGGGTGCAGTGAGTTAAGCACCTGCACCCCATATCGGAGTCCTGACTATGCTTTTGATCCAACTTTCTGCTAAGGTGCCTGGGAGGCAGCAGATGATGGCTCAAGTGCTTGGGTCCCTACTACCCACATGGGAGGAGAATCCTGGCTCCTGGGTTCATCCTGGTCCAGCTTCAGCTATTGCAACCCCTTGGGGAGTAAACCAGTAGATGGAAAATGTCTTCTAGTCTATTTCTCTATCTGCCTTTCATTTATACATAGGTATATATAAATATATTATATCAAATATATAAATATATATTATAAAATATATTTTTATAAATATATACCTTATATATTTATAAATAAACATATGTACTTTTTATAAAATATGGATAAATATATACATATATATATTTCTTAAAAAGGAAATGATTGATAGAAAATACTTAGCATAGTACCTGTCATCCTGACATGTAGTGGGAAGTCATAGGTTTTGAAAGAAATGGGGTCTGTTCTGATTCCAAACCCACCTTCTGCTTCCTTTCTATAAGAGGAATGCCAGAGGGATACAGGCATATTTCTTAAAGTTCAGAAAAAATTTTCTCAGATCGAAAATTTCAGATACCACATAAAATGATTTTTCTTACAAAAATCTCACAGAGGAAAGTTTCTTAAGAAAGCTAATAATTTGCTATATACGTTCCATAAAATGTTGTGATGCACACGATATCTATGCTTTGCCAATCAGCAAGGTGTACTACAATGAGCTTGGGCCTGAAAACTGGAAGACATAGGTTGCAACACTGGAAGACACACGTTCCAACAAAGTCTCCTTCAGTAAGTTTCCACAAGAAAAACTCCTCCAGAGTCCAGTCTTTTTATTAACATAAAGCAAGGGGTTGGAGTGAGACCAGCAAAGCAAACTAAACAAATAAGAAGACTTCACATATACATCATGATTAAAGCTAAACAAAAGGATAATTCACATCTTGGGATCTCTGTTAATGGATAATCACTTGTTAGCTTCAGTGGAAACTTTACAGTGACTCTATGTTTGGATAAAAGTTGCTATTGGACAATAAAAGTCAAAATGTTTGCATACTTAATGTGGTTCAGCAAGTACTCATGTCTTGCAGTGAGGGTTAGAGGTGATAGGGTTAAGCTCCCAATGAGGGGAAGACTCTAGATATAAAAATAAATGAGGAAGATCTTTAGTTGTAACAGCTCAGTAGACAAGCACGTGCTTTGGAACAGGACACTATTTCACTGCTTATTAGGTGGGCTCTGGGGCACATGACTTAATCTCCATAAGCCTCATTTCCTTATCTAGATGATGAGGGAAGAGTAGTTTTCAGTTCACTGCTGAAAGGACTTTTGAGATAACACATATGAAGCAGAATTTCTGACATCCACTGCACTCAAAAACTGTTAAAACAGTATATGTAAAAAAATCTCAACCCACTTATTTTTCACTCTCTCTGCTAGCATTAATCTACATCTAGGCACTCTTCAGATTGAATCTGACTATGCAAAGATCAATGGGAAATTCCTGGGAAGAAAGGTGATGTGGGAAGCAAAGAAGCAAAGAGATTAGGGAGAGAAAAAGAATAGCCACTGATGGCGACTCAAGACAGGACAGGGACAAGGCTGAAGAGAAGTCAGTGGGATCTGTGATGCGGGGCCCTGCGACTGGCTCAGAAGACCACGCAGGTGTGGTAGAGGGGAAAGACAGGTCTATCTAGAATCAGAAGTCTCTGACTCGAAGGCCAAGCCTGCTGCTCACTTGTTTCTTATGCCCACCCCTGGCCCATTACTCTCCTCCTCTGAGAAACAAGAGCTTTGGACTGGGCTGACCTCCATCCACTCCAGTTGCACACACTCTGATTCCAATTCTGTCTTGGATAAGTATCCAGACAAACCAGCCTCATGTGAAAGTCACCCTGTTACAGAACATAGCAACAGTTTCTTACCAACGGGATGGATGAATGGGATGAAATTCTCGTTCTCGCTCCACTTCAGTCATCCCCCTCACATTTTTCAGCACTCTCTTTGTAACAACTCTTTCACCGTTCACTATCTGGCTGCAAGTGGTGACCAGTCTGAAGTTTCCCATTCCGATGCTTACAAAGGGTACAAATAGCTCAGAGGTAGGGAGACTTGATCTGGGGGCCAGGGATACAAAAGTGGAGAATCCTGTGTCCAGTATGGGGGTCACATCAAAGATGGTGTAGTGGAATCTCCCAGGCCTACTCGCATGGCCAGTGGGAAGACTATGTCCTGGGAGGAGGTTCTCATCCTCAACAACATTCTGAAAGACACGGTGTGGCCTCTCAAAGCACAGGTCTTCTTCCAAATGGCTTCTGTCTCTGCCATCTCCTCTATATACCCTCTTGGTGTGGTTCCCTCTGGACATGTCATAGCTGTTGCGCTTCCTGGCATCAGACAAGACCTCATAGGCCTCTGCTATTTGTTTGAATTTCTTCTCGGCTGCCTCCTTGTTCTCTGGGTTCTTGTCTGGATGTACCTGTAGAGCCAATTGGTGATAAGCCTTCTTGATATCGGAGGTGGAAGCATTCTGAGGTACCCCTAGTACTTTGTAGTAGTTCACCATGTTTCTTCAAACAGCCTTCTCCCACCAAGATACAGTTTATTTCCTTAAGAATTTCCATATAACGTTGGGAAGGAAGCTGCAGAGCTATTCAAGTTCACAGGCAGATCGTTTGAATCTTATCACATGGTTCTTAAGATGCTGTCTCTTCTGGGGGAGAAATTCCTCTTTGGTGTAGAGCTCTTCCATGTGCCCCAGCCCCACTCCTTGCTGTAGGCAGCTCATTGTGATTGGAGCGATTATGAGGTCAATATTCTCAGCCAATGACTCTCAGCTGATGCTGCTCTGCTCTCCTCCAATTGGTGGGAAATTTGGGGTAAATAATACACATATTGGGAGGGCTCCATCTTATCTAAAAATTAATACTGAGCACTTTTTTAACAGAGAAAAACTATAATGTAGCTTCAAAGTGTTATTGGAAAATGGAATTAAAAGTATGAGTTTACTTTGGTACAGTTTTTCCATAATATGCAAAAATGCTTATTATGAAAAAACATGCGGATTTTTAAAAATGCTTGCACCAAAGTAAACATCTTTAATTCAATTTATCCATCAGCTTTTAGAAATTTTTTTAAAGCTTTATTTATTTGAAAGTCAGAGTTACATAGAGAAGGAAAGGCAGAGAGAGAGAGAGAGAGAGAGGTCTTCCATCCACTGGTTCACTCCCCAATTGGCCACAATGGCTGGAGCTGCAAAGATTTGAAGCCAGGAGCCAGGCGCCTCCTCCAAGCCTCCCATGTGGGTGCAGGGTCCCAAGGACTTGGGCCATCTTGTACTGCTTTCCCAGGCCGTAGCAGAGAGCTAGATTGGAAGTGGAGCAGCTAGGACTTGAACTGGCATCCATATGGGATGCTGGCACTGCAGGCGGCGGTTTTATCCGCTATGCCACAGCGCTGGCCCCAGAAATATTTATATTTATATTCATTCTGTTTGAAAGAAAGAGGGAGAGAGATTAATCTTCCATCTACCAGTTCATTCCCCAAGTGACTGCAGCAGCTGGGACTGGGCCAGGCTGAAGCTGGGAACTTGAAACTCAATCTGGGTCTCCTGCTTTGGTGGCAGGGGCCCAGGTACTTCTAATATCACCTGTTGCCTCCCAGGGATGCATCAGCAGGAAGCTGGAATAGGAAGCTGAGCCAAGACTTGAACTAGGCACTCCAAATGTGCAATAGAGGTGCCCCAAGTGGTTGGCCCTTCACGAACTTTTTGAAGTGTTAATGTATTTGTTGACTTGTATTTTTTTTTTTAACCTCATTTATTAAAGTAAGTCACAAGTCAAATGGGACTTGCACTTAAATTGGGCCAAAAAGCCATTTTGGCTTACGGAGAGGGCTAATGCTTTCAGTGGCATCACGAGCAACTCTGCTGTTGGGTATTTGTGCTGGCACAAGGTGAATGGCAAAGGGGCTGTACTACAAAAAAAGATCTTGTACTCATTTCTGATGAAGGAAACAGAATGAAGCTCATTTCAGCAAATGAGGAAACTAGGTCACACAGACCAGACAAACTTAAAAAGGATAGACTTAGGGAGTATAATTAGAATTGATAATGTCCTATGTATTGCCACATAAGTCTTCTTCAGGTGATCTTTTAATGTCAGCTCTGTTTTTTTAGCCAAATATTAAAAATTAAAAAATTTTAAAAAATTTTTGAGATAACATTTAAAAATTTATATTATAGTTGAAAGCTTAATGTGCCATTAAATCAAGAGTTCAACAAATAAAAAGACCACAGTTCAGTAGAAATATAGGCAAGTATTATAAACAATAATCCAATGACAAGATGTCAATTTTACTTACACACAGTAAATTTTAAAATAATCACAGATCATTGAAACTATTGTAATATATCATTCTTAACAATTTGACAAAGATACAAAACAAAGATTGACAAAAGTTTGCAGCAAAACTGAAATGAGCATTTTTTATTTCATTTTTTTTTTAAATTTAGGATTCTATATATGAGAGAGTATGAGGTATTTGTTTTTCTGTGTCTGACTTATTTCACTCAACATGATGTAATGTCAGTCCTTTTAAAATTTATCTCTGGACTTAAGAACTGAACTAAGTAGCAGCATCCAAACAGTAAAGGCTTTAAAAACATGCTTTCAGCCTCAGTTTAGCCAGAGCTGCTAAACACACAACTTCACACATCACAGACTTCCCTATAACTTGGTATGCTGACCAGTGACGTGCGAAGGGATGATGCAAACCTCTTTCAGGCCTGGGCCATAAAACCACCTATGTGGGCTCCTCCTTGCCTTTTTCCTTACACCAGCTAGGTGTCAATGTCCAGATGCTCTTAGACTCTGCCAATTGAAGACGACAGAGCCTCCAGCAGCCAGTGTCACATTTCCACATTCCTGGGATATTTCTGTGATCAAGAAATAAACTTCCACTATAATCAAGCCATTATATTCTACTTCTGACATCAGTTAGCCTACTATAATACACCAACTGTATCTGCAACATCACCTTCTGTTTTAGAACCTTCTCCTTACCTGTCATCAACCAGTGGAATCCTACCTCTGCATCACTCAAAGTCCAGTATTCTGTTCTATTTACCATTTCTCACTCCCACTAAACTCACTTTTTTATTTCAATTCTACTTTCTCCAAGGTTATGAGTCCCTTCTTTCAGACTCAAGTTTTATATCAGTCTGAACCATGGAGTTATTTTTACTAGGCCTCTAAAATAGCCCTTTTAAGCAATGAGCTTTCCAATGTGCCCATCCCACAAACATCCTATCCAGGAGGGGTGACAATAGCTTAACATCAATGTCCAGATGGTCCAGCAATTCATCTTCTCTAACTCCTGTAGCTGGAAAAACAATCATGAAACCATGAAGATGAAACACTGATATTTGCAGTGGACCAATCTAGGCTCGGTCAGTAGGATGTTTCAATAGCTCTTTGATTTACCTTTGGTCATCTTCCTCTACTATTTCCCTTGGTAGCCATTCTGAACCTTCACTGCTCTAGGTCTTTACTAAATTTCTATCCAGCCCTGTCCATTCCAAGCAGAGGCACTCACCTCCTATTTAGCAAAGGAAATTTCCCTAGTGTCCCTGAGGACACAGTGTTAGGTTTTGCCAGAGAAACAAAACCAATAGGATATTAGTTAGATAACATGGAACTGCAGGCTGGGAAACCAGGAATGGGATAAGAACTGATGCCTATATGGGATACTGACATTGTAGGCTGGCTATACCTACATGCCACAAGGACAAGCCCATCTATATTCTTTTAATTTTTTTTTTAATTTAAGGCATACAAATTTCATGTATTTCATATATACAAATTTAGGAACATAGTGATACTTTCCACCCTAACGTCCCTCATGCCCACTCTTCCATACTTCTTCCTCCTCCCTGTCCTATTCCTATACTTTTTACAAAGATCTATTTTCAGTTTACTTTTTTTTTTAATTTAATTTTTTTTGACAGGCAGAGTGGACAGTGAGAGAGAGAGACAGAGAGAGAAAGGTCTTCCTTTGCCGTTGGTTCACCCTCCAATGGCCACAGCAGCCGGCGCGCTGCGGTCGGCGCACCGCGCTGATCCGATGGCAGGAGCCAGGTACTTAACCTGGTCTCCCATGGGGTGCAGGGCCCAGGGACTTGGGCCATCCTCCACTGCACTCCTTGGCCACAGCAGAGAGCTGGCCTGGAAAAGGGGCAACCGGGACAGAATCCGGCACCCCGACCGGGACTAGAACCCGGTGTGCCGGTGCCACAAGGTGGAGGATTAGCCTAGTGAGCCGTGGCGCCGGCCTCAGTTTACTTTTTATTCATTAGATTAACCCTATACTAAGTAAAAAGTTCAACAAATAGTATGAAGAAAAAATCACTGTTCCTCAACATTGCAGACAAGTGTTTTAAACAATCATTCACTCCAAAGATCACTCTTATATATTACACTTTAGGTACACTATTAGTTACCACAAATCAGGGAAAACATATGATATTTGTCTTTTTGGGACTGGCTTATTTCACTAAGTATAATGGTTTCCAGTTGCATGCATTTTGTTGCACAAGACAGGATTTCAATTTTTTTTTCTTTATCCAGTAATCAGTTGATAGATATCAGGGTTGATTTTATATCTTCTTAGCTATTGTGAAATTGAGCTGCAATGAACATGGGAGTACAGATAAATCTTTGATATGATTTCATTTTGTTTCAGTAAATTCCCAAGGCTAGGATTCCTGGGTTATATGGTAAATCTATTTTAGTTTTCTGAGGTATCTCCATACTGTCTACCACAATGGCTGTACCAGTTTACATTCCCAGCAACAGTGAATTAGGGTACCATTTCCCCCACATCCTCACTAGCATTTGTTGTTTGTTGATTTATGTATGAGAGTTATTTTGACTAGGGTGAGGTGAAATCTCATTGTGGTTTTGATTTACATTTCTCTGATGGCTAGTGATCTTGAGCATTTTTTCATGTGTTTGTTGGCTGTCTGAATTTCTTCTCTTGAAAAATGCCTGTTCAAGTCCTTTGTCCATTTCTTAACTGGATTGTTTTTGTTGTTGTTGAGTTTCTTTAGCTTTTTATAGATTCTGGATATTAATCCTTTATCAGTTTCATAGTTTGCAAATATTTCTCCCCTTTTTTTTTACTTGTCTCTTCACTTTCCTGGTGTTTCTTTTGTAGGGCAGAAGCTTCTCAGCTTGATATAATCCCATTTGTCAACTTTGGCTTTGATTGCCTTGCTTCTGGGGTCTTTTCCAAGGTGTCTTTGCATATGCCAACGTCTTGTGGAGTTTCCTGAATGTTCTCCTCTAGTAATTTGATGGTGTCAGGTCATAATATTCAGTAACTTGATCAATTTTGAGTGGATTTTTGTATTTGGTAAGGATCTTATTTCATACTTCTGCATGTGGAGATCCAATTTTCCCAGCACCATTTGTTGAAGAGATTATCTTTGCTCCAGGGATTGATTTTAGCTTCTTTTTCAAATATTAGTTGGTTGTAGATATGTGGATTGATTGAATTTCTGTTTTGCTCCATTGGTCTACACATCTATTTTTGTGCCAGTGCCAGGCTATTTTGATTATAACTGCCCTGTAGTATGTCTTGAAATCTGGTATTGTGATGCCTCCAGGTTTGTTTTTATTGTATAAGATTGCTTTATCTATTTGGGGTCTCTTGTGTTTTCATATTAATTTTAACATCATTTTTTCTAGATCTGAGAAGAATGTCATTAGTATTTTGATTGGGATCACATTGAATCTGTAAATGTCTTTTGGTGGCTTGACATTTTGATTCTTCCAATCCATGAGCATGGAATATCTTTCCATTTTTTTATCTTTTTCTGTTTCCTTATTAAATATTTTGCAATTTTTATTATGGAGATCTTTGACACCCGTGGTTAAATTTATTCCAAGATATTTCATTTTTTCAGTTGCTACTGTGAATGGGATTGATCTTAGAAGTTCTTTCTCAGCCATGGCATTGTCTGTGTATACAAAAAAAGCTATTGATTTTTATGTGTTAATTTTATATTCTGACATTTTAACCAAACTCTTTTATGAGTTCCAATAGTCTCTTAGTGGAGTGTTTTGGTTCCCCTATGTATATAATTCATGTCATCTGCAAATAGGGATGCTTTGACTTCCTCCTTTCCAATCTGTATCCCTTTGATTTCTTTTTCTTGCCTAATGGCTCTGGCTAAGATTTCTAGGACTATATTGGATAGCAATGGTGAAGAATGGGCACTCATGTCTGGTTCTGGGTCTTTGTGGGAATTCTTCCAATTTTTCCATATTCAGTAAGATGCTGGCTGTGAGTTTTGACATAAATTGCCTTGATTGTGTTGAGGAATGTTCCTTCTATACCCAATTTGCTTAAGGTTTTCATAATGAAAGGATGTTGTATTTTATCAAGTGCTTTCTCTGCATTTATTGAGATATAGTTTTTGTTCTTCAGTTTGTTAATGGGCTGTATCACATTTATTGATTTGTGTAAACTGAATTATCCCTGCATATCAGGGATAAATTCACCTTGGTCAGCATGAATGATCTTTCTGATGTGTGATGCTGGCTTCATAGAGTTTGGGAGGATCCTCTCCTTTTCAATTATTTTGAATAGCTTGAGAAGAAATAGAATTAACTCTTCTTTAATAGTCTGTTAGAATTCAGCAGTGAAGTCATCCAATCCTGGGTTTTTCTTTGTTGGGAGGGTCTTTATTACTGATTCTATACCATCTTGGTTATTGGTCTATTTAGGTTTTCTGTGTCTTCATGACTCAATTTTGGTGGATTGTATGTGTCCAAGAATCTATACATTTATGCTAGATTTTCCAATTTATAGGCATATAGCTCTTTGTAGTAATTCTTGTTAATTAATTTTATTTCTGTGGTATACGTTGTTAATTTCTTTTTTCATCTCTGATTTTATTGAGTATTGAACCTCTTTTTTTTTTGGTTATTTGGACCAATGGTATGTCAATTTTTTTTATCAAAAAACTAGCTCTTGATTTCACTAATCTTTTATACTTTTTTGTTTCAATTTTGTTTATTTCTTCTCTAATTTTAATTATTTCTTTCCTTCCTACTAACTTTGGGTTTGGTTTATTGTTGTTTTTCTAGGTCCTTGAGATGCATTGATAGCTCACTTATTTGGTGCATTTCCAATTTATGTAGGCACCAACTGCTATATGCCTCCCTCTTTACACTGCTTTTGCTGTATCCTGTAAATTTTGGTATATTGTATTATCACCTTCATTTGTCTCCAGAAATTTTTCTGATTTCTCTTTTCTTTTATGACCCACTGTTCATTCAGGAGCATGTTGCTAAGTCTCCATGTGTTTGCATATGTTCTAGAAATTGTTGAGTTGTTAATTTCCAGTTTCATTCCATTGTGGTCAGAAAACATGCATGGTATGATTTTTGAATTTGCTGATACTTGTCTTATGGCCCAACATATGGTAATCCTAGAGAAAATTCCATGCACTGATGAAAAGAATGTGTATTATGCAACTGTGGGATGAAAATTTTTTTTAAAGATTTTATTTATCTATTTGAGAAGTAGAGTTACAGACAGTGAGTGGGAGAGACAGAAAGGTCTTCCTTCCATTGGTTCACTCCCCAAATGGCTGAAATGGCCAGAGCTGCACTGATCCAAAGCCAGGAGCCAGGTGCTTCTTCCCAGCATGGGTGCAGGGGTCCAAGCACTTGGGCCATCCTTTGCTGCTTTCCCAGACCACTGCAGAAAGCTGGATTGGAAGAGGAGCAGCTAGGACTAGAACCGGCGCCCATATGGGATGCGGGTGCCATAGGCGGAAGATTAACCTACTGCGCCACGGCACCAGCCCCAGGATGACAGGTTTTGTAGATATCAGTTCTGTTTGGTCTATAGTGTTGATTAGTTCTGTTATTCTTTTGTTGATTTTCTGTCTAGTTGATCTGTCCATTGATGAAAGTAGGGTGTTGAAGTCCACCATTACTGCTATATTGGAGTCTATGTATCCCTTTAGATTAACATCTCTTTTAAGTACTCAGGTGCTCTGTATTTGGATGTGTATGCATTTATTACAGTCACATCTTCCTGTTGAATTGATGCCTTAATCATCACATACTGCCCTTCTTCATCTGATTTCACAGTTTTTTTTGTTTAAGTCTATTTTGTCTGATATCAGGATGGCAACACCTGCTTGTTTCTGTGTTCTGTTAACATGGAGTATCTTTTTCCATGCTTTTACTTTCACTCTGAATGTATCTTTGTTGGTGAGGTATGTTTCTTGTAGGTAGCAAATAGATGGGTCTTGGGCCGGTGCCACGGCTCACTAGGCTAATCCTCCGCCTAGCGGCGCCGGCACACCAGGTTCTAGTCCCGGTCGGGGTGCCGGATTCTGTCCCGGTTGCCCCTCTTCCAGGCCAGCCCTCTGCTGTGGCCAAGGAGTGCAGTGGAGGATGGCCCAAGTGTTTGGGCCCTGCACCCCATGGGAGACCAGGAAAAGCACCTGGCTCCTGGCTCCTGCCATCGGATCAGCGCGGTGCGCCGGCCGCGGCAGCCATTGGAGGGTGAACCAACGGCAAAGGAAGACCTTTCTCTCTGTCTCTCTCTCTCACTGTCCACTCTGCCTGTCAAAAAAAAAAAAAAAAAAAAAAAGATGGGTCTTGTTTTTTAATCAATTCGGCCAGTCTGAACTGGAGAGTTTAGACGATTTACACTCAAGGTTTCAACTGATAAGTAATGACTTGGCCCTGCCATTTTTCCAGAAATATTTCTATTGTTTGAATTTCCTTTGTACTTTTACTGGAGACTTTCTGCCTCTGCATTCTTTCATAATGATGATTATCTTTTTATGTTGCTGTATGTAGCACACCCTTTAGCATCTTTTGTAAGGCTGGACAAGTGGTGACAAATTCTTTCAATTTCTGTGTGTTCAGGAAGTTCTTTATTTGAACTTTATTCATAAATGAGAGCTTTGCAGGGTACAATATTCTGTGTTGACTGTTTTTTCTCTTAATACTTGAACTATTTTTCCATTCTCTCCTAGCTTACTGGGTTTCTGATGAGAAATTATCTGTGAGTGTAATTGGAAACCCTCAGAAAGTAATCTGGTGTTTCTCTCATGCACATTTTAGAATTTTGTTTTATGCTTTATTGTGGAAAGTTTGACTACAAGGTGTTGTGGTGCAGATCTATTCTGGTCATGTTTATTGGATCTATGTGCTTCCTGTACTTGTATGTCCCTTTCTTTTTACAAATTGGTGAAATTTTCAGTATTTAGTTCACTAAATAGACCTTTTAGTCCATTCTCTATTTTTGTATGTTGGGTTGTTTAACAGTATCCCATAAATCTCCAAAACTGTTTTTAATTTTTATAATTCTCCTTTTTTTTTTCTGGTCTGACTGAAAAATTTCCAAAGATTTGCCTTCCAGCTCAGATATTCTTTCTTCTGCCTTAGCAAGTCTGTTGTTAAGGATTTCCACCATATTTTTTAATTTGACATATTGAATTCTTCTAATATTTCATTTCAATTTCTCTTCAAAATCTCAATTTCATGGGAGAATTTTTCATCCACGTCATGCATGGATTTCTTTAACTCATGAATTTGCTTCTCATTGCTTCCAAATAATACTATGGTTAATCTTCTGAATTATCTTTCAGGCATTTCATCAATCTCTCTGTCTTCACATTCTAATAATGAAGTGTTGTTGTGTTCCTTTGTGAGGGGAGTCATGTTGTCGTTTTTATTTTTTGAATTTCTGCTTTTATTTTTGGCATTTGGAAATCCTTGTTGGTTTTCTCCTCTGACTTCTTTCATCTTTGAACTATGCTTCTTTGGCTTAGTGGAGTGTCTATTCTTTCACTGAATTCCCAGAGGCATGTGCTTGGTGTGGCCATGGAGCTCTGGTCAGTGCTCCAGGGTGGGGCAAGTGTCCAGGGTGGCATCCCAATTGTGCATGGTAGATCTCCTCTTGTTAGCAGGAAGGAAGGTATGACCAACCTCTGTTGGTGTAATCACACCCTCATCTCCTCTCTTCCAAGGTGACCAGTGCCTAGGTGTTAGCCCGCAGTGGGTACAATACTGATCCATAATGCCCCATGAACCACACTAAGGCTCTGTGCAGTTCCAACTCCAGGCAATCAGGGAGCTCTGTGTGTATAGTACCACACATAGTAACTGCACAGAGACCCAGCTATACTCTACACCCTCTCATGCAGTCACAGAGCTCCCACAGTCTCAGCACACAAGGCTCCCACACTGAACAGGGTGCAGTGGATCTGCTCCATCCCGTTAGACTGTCCTGTCTATATAGAGACAGGGATGTTCCCAGAGCCAGCTGCCTGTGTGTGCTCCACCTAGACAGTTTGCGTTCCAGAGCCTGTAATGAGTTGAGAGGCTCAGAGCTCCTCACATGGGTGCCTGGCTCCTGTTAATCCTCCCAGCCAGACTTAAAGTCAGTGGGGAACACATATTTTTTCATCTGGTAAAGTCCCTGGGTTCCACATGTGCATAAGAGCCTCTGACTGCAACCCGTACTCATTTTACAATGGTGCCTTCTCCCCACCACTTGCCAGGTGTGTAGAAAAGCCTCTACAGCCATTACTGATGTCAGAATTGCTCCTTTTCCCTGCCAGTTGCTGGGTGCACACACTGGAGCTATTGTTGCTGCTACTGCTGTCAAGATGGTATCTTGTCCCTGCCAGTTACTGGGCATGTGCACAAGAGCAGCTACAGCTGTTACTTATATCTAAAATAGCATCTGCCTCCTCTCAGCCAGTTGCCCAGTACCATTGTGGAGGGGATGGGGAGAGAGAAACATGCCCCCTTTTCCACTGGATTAGCAGGTACCCTGTCCCCCTGGCAGACTGCCAGGCTCTCCCTCTGGCCATACCACCAGTGGAATGGGCTGCTGCATTCTAATCTCATCTCTCTCCAAAGCTGGCACTTCATCTGGCTCTTGGCTGCTGGAACTGTGTGTTGGGTCTGTGCTCATTGCTGCATGTCCGCACTTTCCACACTGATCCACAGCATCCCTCTTCCTCTTATAGAATTTCCACTGCAGTTTTCTCTCCAACTCTCTCTTGAGAATGTACTTTCTGCACTTTTTTTAAAAACTGTTTTCCCTTAGCCTAAAGCAGTACACCTTTTCCCTATTCTGCTATCTTGGAATCTCTACTCTTTTGATCTCATTCCTCTCCCTAGTCTTAGGGAATTTGCTTCATTTTACTATCTCTGATTTCCAGCAATTTAAACTTTAGCTCTTTTGGCAGCCACTTTCCTCCGTGTAAATAAGTTTGGATGTCTCCTCTCTTAGAAAGGAGCCCTCTGGGCTGGCTTGGTGGTGCAACAGGTTAAGCCAAATCTGAGATACTGCATCCCATATGGGTACCAGTTTGAGTTCCAGCTACTCTCATTTCCGATCCAGCTCCCTGCTAACTGCTTAGAAAAAGCAGTGGGAGACTGGCTCAAGTCCTTGGGCTCCTGTATCCATGTGGGAGATCCAGACAATATCCCTGACTCCTGGTTTTGGCCTGCCCCACCCTGGCCATCATGGTCATTTGGGGGAATGAACCAGTGGACAGAAGACTGATCTCTCTCTCTCTCCTTCTCTGTGTAACTCTGACTTTAAAATACATAAACAAATCTTTTAAAAAAAGTTCCCTCAAATTTACCTGACCCTCTAGCTACTGCCTCCATATGCCACAGTGGAGTCCTCAACTTGGAGGAAAAGGTGCTCCATGTTCCTTACCTCCAACTCCATTGAAATTCTATTGGCAAACTTCACAGTGCCCCTAAGACCCCATTTATCTTGTGAACTATTTGATTTTGTTGATTATTTCATTTTTCTTCACACTATCCCTGTAACTGTTTTCTAAAAAACCTCTCATCACTTGTTCTCTTCCCCCACTTCCTGAGTGTTCTTTCTCATCTACTTTTGCGGGGGGCCTTTCCTCTCCTAGCAGCCAAAACCTTGGTCCTCAGCCTTTCCCTCCTCCCTTTGTAAACACCTCTGTTTCTCATCTTCTCCTATGACTGATAAACTCTCACATCTCCTTTTCTAGGCCTCACTCTTCCCTCAGCTGTCTGCTAGGTAGCTTCACTTAAGAAGTCCTATACGCCCTCAAATCTAATGTGCCACAAACTATGCTGCTCTACATTCCTTTTAAAACTTACCTTCCATAGTTGATGGTGCCATTTTGCAATCGCCCAATCTGGCAGTCATCACGCCTCCTCCCTCTCTACCTGTGAGCACTGCATTCATTCCTGCAGTTATGGCAGAGAATAAGACTAGACAATGCTTCACTGTCTACTGGCAATGATTGTCTAAATTCATTTTACCTTCTTTCCCAGGCTTCTAATCTACCGCTTCTTTCCTATATCCAAGGGACTATGACAGCAGCTTTCCTGCCTTTCGTCTCCATGCCACTCTGTATAATGCTGCTGGACTGAACTTTCAAAACCACAAATGTCATGACATGCCCCCTTTAGTATTCTTCAGAGGTCTCTCCTCTGCCAGGCAAACCAATCTCTGTTGTTTGGACCCTTGTTTACCTTTCAGCCTTATTATCCCTTGGGATTCCCTGCTCCATCCATCCTTTTCCGCATTACATGGTGTTCTTAACATAAACTGTGTTGTTTCACATCACCAGCTCTTTGTGTGTGGTGTCCCACTCTGCCCAGAATCCTCAGTGCTTTCCTCAGATAGTTCTCATATTTGTAACAGTTTTAGATGATTTTATGAAAGTAAAATAATGCTCATAATAACAAATGTTATTTTACTTTAATAGCTAATGTCTATTTTAATGGGTGTTAGAAAAAGCTGTAACAACTGTGAAAACCACTGCAGAAGTAAAAAAGCCACAGAAGCACTGCACACCTGGCTGACTTATAATGTCTTCTATCTATTCTAATTTCAAGTGAACGATTAAAACAATCATTTGAGTACTTTATTTTATACAAAGCTGCTCTATTTCAATAAAAATTTCAGATTCTTATCAGTTTGCTTTCAATTCTCCTAGCCACATTCTTGTTAACATTATGTGTTTGCTCATTTTAACTTTTTAAAAATTTTATGGGCTAAAAGGACATATCTGCAAAGTCTGAGATGCCATTTCCCTGTTCATTTAGCTATAAAATATTTTAAGCATTTCAGTAGCCTTCAATTGTTAAGAAATATCAGGTGTCAAAGCAACTTGAATATTTTGGTGCTTAGTGTTATTAAATGCTAGTAAAGTAATGAAAGTTATTTCCAATTTGTGGGATTTTAATTAGTTTAATCCAGAGCTGAGTTTACCACAAAGTTAATGAAGCTTAGGTATTTTTTTTCCCAATGGGGGCTCTCAGAATTATATAAACTTGAGATACCTCACCCCTCCCCCAATCATGGATTTGTTTCTGGTCTAATTAGAAGTATCCATTCAGAACCACTACACTGGAATTTAGTGACTTAGGAACCATGCTCAGGGATGCTCTAATTGCCTCCCACTTTACCACTGCATACCGAGGTAGTTAGTTTTATTTGGCAATTTGCAGCATTAAGAAACTGGATTTATCTTTACTAATTCAGTGACTTTAGAAACTTATCAAAAGTTGGCAATAAGCCAACTGAAAAGAAACACTAATTTTTATGTTTCACATAAATGACTTAAACAATCAGTCAGGCATTTCAAAGTAAAATATGTTCTTACTCATGTGACTTAGGGAAGGTAAGAGACAATAGAGTAAATTAATTTGCCATCTTGAAATGTATGTTGTCATGATACACTGAGGGAAAAAATGATGTCAGAAATACATGTATTGTTCTAGAAATACGACCACTGAGGTCAGTCACTCGTAAGTTTGAGAAATTTGAACATTATGAGCTATATGACATTGATTGAATGGCAGCTACCTTCCATCTTCTTCATATATATTCTGAGTATGTGAGTCAGATAAAGTCATAGAAATGAAGTGGCGGCACAGCAACAGGAAAGCTGTCTGTGTCTTGCAGTTACCATTCAGTGTGAGTGGTGAAGTTACTGTGCTCCATTGCTAGAATTCTGTAACACCTCAACAGACGTGGCTTTACCAAGAGAAAGCTGCTCCCTTAGCCTTCAGTGTTAGACAAAGTAAACCTTACACTAAATATTCTCTGTGAGGAAGGTGGGGATACTTTGGAATGAGGTTAGTCAAAATGGTTTCCCTTAAAAACCAAAGCTCTTGGAGAGTAGAATTCCTGACATTGGAGTACCTTTGATTTTTGACAATCAGGCAATCCCTGTTCCTGGGCGAGTGCCATTTTTTAAAATCATCTATTCACGAATGGCTTTTGTGCTCTATGCTATGCCCTGAAAGCATTATTTATGAGGGCCAGCCCCAAGATTACACTTTTTCGAGAAGGAGTGTGAGCAATATTTTGTTTGTTTAAGTCAACACTCAATTTATGGAAGTCAGAGTTCTTGAAAGGCAAACTCTCCATGGTCATCCAGTGACCACGAGTCAAATAGGACAAAATAACCCGGGAGTCCTGACTCCACCCATGCCCTTCACTGCAGCCTGAAAGCTCTGCCTGCAACAAGACGCCTGGGGAAAATGCAATCATACATTGGTGTTCATGGCAGAGAGAGATGGGGCTGATGGGGCTGTAATCACTGCCTTCTCTGGGAAGGGCCCCGCTGCCTCCTGCTGCTATGGCCAGTGAGCCCTTTGAGGCAGCACATTAATCCAGAAGGCTGGACTTCCTACAGTGAACAGCTGCGGCCCTGAGGACACAAACCACATTCCAACCCCGGGGAAGCAACACTCCTGGTCACCAAGGGGGCTGGCTGGAACGGTAATGCAGCCTGACACACACTACAGACACTGGGATGCACAGTGACTCGGGTCTTTTCTGATGCTAGTTCTTTTAACTTGTAGTTGTAGCTCACAGGGAAGGCTCAAAAGAAGCTTTCTAGTAACTTGATGGAGATAACTGTACTAGAGGGAACTTAATTGAGGTAACTGTCATGTGGCAACAATATGTCTGCACAGGGAAAAGGGGATAGGCAAAGTTCAGCTGGCTGCTTAAGCCAGCTGTAGAGGAATCACAGGAATGTGGGGCATCATTCGCACCATCCAGACAAACCTCACTCAATGGTCTGAGCCATACCCAAGGGAATAAGGTGCTAGAAAGTTGAATCTCAGTCTGGTTGCATGGATTGTACTGTGAGACCTTACCATGGAGACACACTCTCCTGAAAGCCCTTCTAGTGGTAGACCTATGTGTGGCATCTGTCAGCATCTTAGTTCAGGCAGCTGTAACAAGACACTACAAGCTGGGTGGAATAAATGACAGAAATTTATTTCTCACAGTTGTGAAGGCTTGAAGTTCATGATCAGGATGCCAGCATGGTCAGCCTCTTTGTGCATCTCTCTTCCTGGTTTGCACATCACTGTCTTTTTGTTGTATCCTCACATGGCAGAGAAAAGCAATCTGTCTGGAGTCTCTTCATCTTCTTAGAAAGGTATAACCCCATTGTGGGGGATCCATCTTCATGACTTCATATAAATCTAATCACCTCCCAAAAGGCCCCACCCCTCAATACCATCACATTGGGGTAAGCCTTTTAAAATAAAATTTGAGGGGAACACAGCATTCAGTCCACAACTATCATCCATGAAACAATAAACTCCTGTGTCACTGGTAATTGT
Source organism: Oryctolagus cuniculus (assembly GCF_051225735.1). Lineage (NCBI taxonomy): Eukaryota > Metazoa > Chordata > Mammalia > Lagomorpha > Leporidae > Oryctolagus > Oryctolagus cuniculus. The sequence continues at coordinate 87,578,476 of NC_142873.1, forward strand.
GCTCCTCTCTGTACTTTTCTCTTTTAGAGGTGATTTAGGGGATGCTCTCCATTCCTGGCCTGCTTCCATCAATTGGCAGAGCAGAGCTATCCTGAAGGAGATTTATGAATGTGGCCATTCTTATTGTTTCTCAGCTGCTGTGACCTAGAGGATGGGTGACCAGCAGTCTGGAGGTGACCAGCATTCTTCCCATCAGTATGCATCTGGTTAAACACCAACTACTTGAGGTTCATTACCAGGAAGATCCTGGTAGTATGACGTTGGTGGCTGCTGAGCATGATACTGGAAGATGAAGGTTAACACAGCACAGAACATGAACCCTCAGTGCTCTGAAAATCACAGGAACTACTCACCTTACCAGCCTGGGCTTGGCCAGTGACTCCCTCCTCACCCTCTACTTCCTTTTATGGAAAGGGTGAAAAAGAAGAGAATTGTTTTTCAGAGCATGAAAAATATCTGGATCACTTCTAGAGAATACTTCAGGAAACTCTTCCTGTAACCCAATCAATCTTCCATGAGAATTAAAGAATTTGAGTTTCTGGGCCATGCTCGTAAGACTTCAATCTTCTGGGGGATTCATTTCTCAGGCTCCTGAGTTGGCCCACCCAACACAGTAGAAAGATGATGCTCATTTCCCTACTGAAGGATTTCTCCATGAATCCTCTCTTTTGCTGCTACCAGAATGAGGTCAGAGTTGGTCAGTATCAATTCTGAGGTCCTACCCTGAATCAGGAGGGCCGAGAGAGCACCCCACACCCCAACTTCCATCAGGATGTTGGCTTCAGAGGTGTCTTGGCAAAGGCTGAGAGAGAGAGGTTTTGGGGCAGCTGGGAATCTGGCCAGGAGACCTTTTAGCTAAATCATTTTTTTGTTGTTGTTAACCTTTTTACAGTATTATTTAAATTTAATTTTAGAAGGGAGTACTCAACTGCAGTGACACAAATGGACTGTGTATCATTAAAAACCAAACTAAAATACTTTCCAGCTAACCAGCTGCCTTCTAATTTCCAACCTGAGCTGTTATTTTGCATCATAATTTTATTATAAAATTTTCACACATAAAGAAATGTTGTCAGAGTTTTATAGTGAACACCTGTATTCCTACCATCCATATTCTACACTTAATATTTTCTGTACTTACTTTCTGTACTTACTTGATCACATGTCTGTCCATCTAGGGATCCCTAGATGTCTACCTATAATTCCTGGTACATTTTAAAATAGCAGTGTACTTCCCTCCTAAATACTGCAGTTTGCATACTATCATTTAATACTTTTCATATATATTTTAGGGACAACTTATAGGCCACATAATTCAAAAATCTGAATTATTTACATATGTCTGTGTATATGCAGTGACCAATGCATATAGCTGTAACTCACATCCTTGTCAAGCTACAGCTGGTACCACTACCTAGAAGCTTCCTCATATCCTTCCCAGTCATTCCCTGCCCTTTCCCATCCAGAGGCAGCCACTGTTCTGAATTCTGTCTATCACTGATTTGTTTCCCTCTTCTGAAAATTTACCATAATGGAACCATTCAGTATGAATTCTGTTCTGTAAGGCCTCTCCCACTCAGTCTTATGTTTTTGAGACTTTTTCATAGTTGTATCAGTTGTTTATATATTTTTTAAATTTTTGTTATTGGGTAATATGCCATTGTTTGAATATACCAGTTTTTACATTCATTTTTCTATTCATGTATACTTACACTTCTAATTTTTGACTATTATTAAAAAGCTACTAAGAATAATTCTGTATAAATCTTTACAGACATATGTTTTCATTTCCCTTAGGCAAATACCCAGGAGTAAAATTGTTGGATCATGGGGTAGCTGTATGAGTGTTTATTTTACACTTCTACCAACAATGAAGGAGAGTTCCGGTTGCTACACATCTTCATGAACATTTGGCATTATCAGTCTTTCTAATTTTAGTTCTTCAGGTGGGTGTAAGTAATTTAACATTCTATTTTGGAAGATTTTCCACACTAGCAAAGAATACATATGTATAAGGATCAAGTTGGAAGGAAATATTGGTGGAGAGAAATCTACAGATTGGTGTATGTGGTATTAGAAATGTTCATGTTATCCAAATTTAGGATATACAAATAGCTTGAGAGAATAAGCAAGGGCTTAAAGGAGGGATGTACAACATGCAGCTAGATTCATTTTCAGTTTATGACTCCTTCAGATATATCATAACATTAGAAAAGCAAATTTAATGCTTGGAAAACTGCAGCCTTGATTGTGTTTTGCTACAAAGCTAATATGGGGTGGACTACACATTCCCCCAGTATGCCTTATCATCATCAAAGCCCCTTGAGGATCAACCTTACACAGCAGGTCTAGCCCACAAAATGGAGCCATGAATCACCCAAAGTCAGAGAGGACCCTGCTCCTTTCTCCCTCTTCCAATACCAACTTTGGACCTGAGGGAAAGGAATTAACAGTCTTTGAACATCAACACTATGCCAGGGCCTTTCCTTGGTGTTTTGTACATATTGTCCTTTAATCCTCAGCATAACGTCCCTATAAAGTTAAGCATTGCCAGCCTCACCTTACGGGTGTGAAAGCAAGACTCAGAGGGGTATAGTAACTTGGGTGAGGTCACATAGAGATAGAAAAACCAGAATTTGATGCTAAATCTTGTGCTTATTGCACTTCACCACCAACACCTAGACAGCAAACTCAAATTTATGGATTCAGCAGGTGCCAAGGACAGCAGCAGCAGGTATGGCATGTCTCCCAGTCAAAGCTGACCCTTCCTTTTCTTCCCTGTTTCCTGCTTTCTGGTATACCTGCATTAAAGATAGGGCTGATGATCTATACCCTGAGCACGATCAGTCATTCAGAAGACATTGGTGTTAATGAGCTTTTGCCCTCCTCTCAGCAGCTCCACTGTGCCTCAGGACTGGCGCTTCTCTCTTGCAGGAAGGAATCATTAGACTGTCTCCTTCCCCACTCAGTTTTTTAGTGGCTGATCCCTCACTGCTCTTTGGTCCTCCTCCTCACTGCTTCCTCCCACTGTGGACAAGGGAGGGGACTGTGTTCACAACATATCTCCAGACTGAGTTACCTGTTCCTGGAAAACATTAGCTTGCTCCTCAAATCCTGCTGTCCGGAAATAATTGACGACATCCATCACAGCCCAGTCTGCAGGATCAGGTGGTCTTCCATTTTCCACAGAACTGCAAAACACGAATCCAGACAGTCATTCTGCGGTACATGCATAGGATGTGTCCAGAATAACTGCTTGACCTCCCAGCTCACAGGCCTTCTTCCCTCGGAGGCCCAGAGCTCAGTCTACCTCTTGCAGGATCAGAATCACTCTTAGGTTTCTTGTGTCCAGAAGGCGATTACTCTTACTGGTTTAGTTACTGCTTTCCTAATGACTATGTAATCTCTAATATAATTTCCCACACTTTCTTTTCTAATTGTGATATTCAGAGTGGCCCAGTCATACACTTCAGTTAAGAACACCAGGTACTTTACAAGGGGACCAAGTTTATCTCTCTCTTCCCATCTCCTACAACCTTCTTCATTCCCATCCCTAAATATCCAGGGATAAAGCCATTCTCTGACAGGTCACACCCTTTCATGGATCCAGGCCTTGCACACTCTATCCCAGCCACTTACAATGCCCCCTTCAACTGCCTCTACTCCATAAAACCCCACCATTCCAAGCAGTTCAAAGGCTACCTAGCATTTCCCAGCTCGGACAGCTTTTTATCATAAGCTCCTTTCAGTTCTAGAGTTCCACTCAAAGTTCCCTTGTAGCCTCCTGTGCACTGGATTTTACCAGTTATTGGACAGCTCCTCCCATTGAAGTGTAAAATGTGGGCTAGGGGTACACATGTGAGCCAAGAACATTTCTCATTTTATTGTTCCTGGTGTGAAGCATATTCTTAGGAACTCAATCAATACTGTCCAAATGAATACACAGGTGACAACTGAGCATCAAAGGCAGCCCTCCCCACTAGATTCACAGAGGAGCGTGAGAGGAGCAGAACAGAGAGTGCTAACGATTGGCAGTTCCTGTGACTTTGCCTCATTTCCACAGTTCAGGAGTATTTTCCTTTCCACCTCATCCAGGGTGAGTCTCCTGCTCTGAGTGTACATCTGATCACACTATTCCTCTGCTTAAAATCTCTCAAAAGCTTTCTGCTGTCCTTATGATAAACTATAAATAGCTTAAATTGACTTAGGAGGTCCTTTGGAACAAAACCCCCAACCTCTTCAGCTAGGAACAGCTTAAGGAGTGAAACGACTCAGCTCTTATCCTTATGAGTCTTACAGTCCTGGGGGAGGACACTGATAAAGAATTATACAAATAAACACATTGCTGCAGGTCATGTTAAACACTAGCAAGGACAGGTGCAATGTATCATGACAGTTTTAGGGGCAAGGGAAGCTTTCCTATGTAAGTTTCTTTTGAGGTACAGCCTAAATAGCAGTCAAAAGTTATCCATGAGGTCAGGTGAAGATTATTCCAGGCTGTGGAAAATCTCCTACACCACACTCAGGATTTTGTATTTTTGCTAAGAGCAATACAAAGTTGTTAAATGGGCTTCTGTAAAGAGGATGATCAGATCAGGTTCACGTTTTAAAAAGGAGAGTATTAGGGAGGAGCAGAGGGAAAAAAGAGGTACCAATGAGAAGCTACTGCAATCATCTATGCAGGAGATCATGGTAATTTGGACCACAGTAGTGCTATGGAAAAGGAGAGAAGTGTGTGGATTTAAAAGGAGTTTAACGGGGCTGGCGCTGTGGTGTAGTGGGTTAAGCTGCTGCCTGCAGTGCTGGCATCCCATATGGGCTGCAACCCTGCCTTTAAAAAAATAAATAAATCTTAAAAAATAAAAGAAGTTTAACAAATAAATTAGTATGACTTACAGGTGCTAGATACAGAGGAAACAGAAGTGTTATAGGGGAACTGAGTGGGTGGTGGTAACATCACAGAGATGGCACCCCCAGGTTTAGTTAGACATGTTGAATTAGAGGCACCATTCATGTCTAAGTGGAGACTTAGTGTGGGATTTGAGTCTGAAACTCAATGTGGAGGAGTGGGCTACAGACACACATTTCAGAGACAGAGGCATCTGGATGGTAACCGAAACCTTGAGAGGATGACAAGAAAACTAGGCCTAGAACTAAGCTTGCAGAGATTGAACACTTAGAAAAGTTGAAAAGATTGAAGTTACTTTTAGTGGAAATAAAGTATTTCCTGAAGGTTTTCAAACATCTAAAAATCAATAGACTAGCTGCCTCACCCTTAGCATAGTGTTTTGCTCAAAGCAGAAACTTGAGGTATTTGAGTAAACAAACTAACAAAGAACCCCAAAAACCAACTTCTGTTCTAGTTAAAGAAAAGGCAGTCACTAATAAATGGCCAATGTGATCACCAATTTCTCAACAGTACTTTACTAAAAAACATTTAGGACTAGTGCTTATTAATGAGAAGTGTTTTTCCTTTTGGGCTTAGAGACTGTCAATCTATAAGCACTGCATGACCATATTCAAATGCAGCCATGCACATGCACGACATGCACGCACACCCGCCCTTCCTATCATGTAACAGGCAATATACATCGGAGGAACAAACATTTTTCACCTTAGCATTGTCAAATATTAACCATGTATTTCAAATTTAAAATTCATTTGAGAAGTAGGCAAAGAAAGAGAGAGAGAGGGAGAGAGAGAAGCAGACACACAGAAAGAGTTCCCATCCCCTGGTTCATTCCTGAAACATCCACAATGGCATGGACTAGAGCCAAGAATGCAATCTAGGTCTCATTCATGGGTAGCAGGAACCTAATTACAAAGCCAGCATCACTGCTTCCCAGGGTCTGCATTAGCAGGACACGAGAGTTTACAGCCAGAGCCAGAGCCAGGTATCAAAATCAGGTACTCCAATATGGTGTGTGGACATCTTAACTGGTGTCTTAACTGACAGGCCAAATACCTGCCCCTATGTATTTTTAAATCACTGCTAACAGTTATAAAAATTATCCCATGTGCTGAAATTTTCCATTTACACATGCAATCATGAGGTGACATTTGGGACCCTCTTCAAGGTACCATTTTCTTTCCCTCTCTTGCTGAAGGTGGCCTTGAAGAATGTTTGAAAAGGAGTTCCTTGTTCTAACAGATCTTTTGAGTTTTCTAATCAGCTCACTTGTAGCACTGAGCAGTCCCACTGGACAGACTTAAGGAGTCCCAGAAAACATCTAATTTTACTCTCTATGTGGCTGACTTCAATTAGTTGCCTTCCTTCATAAAAAAGTTTTTCAATTTAATAATGAAGTTTGTTATGTTGTGGTTTTAGGACAGGAGGCTTTTCTGATGTTAATTCTGTTGGGATAGAACATCATCACTTCCAGAAATCTTCAATATTACTTTAAAAGATGTATTTGTTTGTTTTTGCTTGTTTGAAAGGCAGACTAAAGGGGAAAGAGGAGTTCAGATAAAGGGAGACGGAGAGACATCATGCATCCACTGGTTTACTCCCCTAAAGGCCACAAACAGCAGGGACAAGGCCAGGCTGAAGCCAGGAGCCTGAAACAGCGCCCAGGTCTCCCAAGTGAGTAGGAGAGGACTTGGGCCATCATCCAGCACTTTCCCAGATGCATTAGCAGACACCTGGATCGGAAGCAGAGCAGCCCAGACCTGAACTGAACATCCCAACATGGGATACGGGAATTGAAAGCAGCAGCTTAACCTGCTGACACAATGCTAGCCTCATTTCTGCAACATTCTGGGGTACTAGCAAAGATTTTGTAGAATTGCTGGCAGGACACCATGGTGAACTGGAGTAATGCATAACTAGCATCCTCTCATATGCAGGATGAGGAAATCCACCTAGAGGAAACAAGAGGTTGGAAACTAATCAATATATTTAGTGACTGATCTGTTTAAGGGTAACTTTACTAGCCTGCTCCCTTCTCTGCCTAGGAAGCTCTAAATAATTTAGGAAAAGTCACATTAGACTACTCAAATTTTTTTTTTAAATTTGAAAGTTTTATTTAAATGTTATACATCATTATTTTGAAAATTCTTAGCAGACAACACATGCTTTCAATCTAGATAATAAAGTCATTTATAAATATCCTGAATATTTTGAAACTTTTGTAGACTATGCCCTTTGAATTGCATTTAAATATTTCTAACTATTTTTTTGTTTGTTTGTTTGTTTTTAACTTTTATTTAATGAATATAAATTTCCAAAGTACAGCTTATGGATTACAATGGCTTCCCCCCCATAACGTCCCTCCCACCTGCAACCCTCCCCTCTCTCACTCCCTCTCCCCTTCCATTCACATCAAGATTCATTTTCGATTCTCTTTATATACAGAAGATCAGCTTAGTATACATTAAGTAAAGATTTCAACAGTTTGCTCCCACACAGAAACATAAAGTGAAAAATAATAGATGATTTTTTAAATGATGATGAAATCAGATCAGACCTATTGTCATGTTTAATCCCAGTGAGAGTCAAGTTGGGAATTGATAATTTCTTACTCAAATTTTGAGAAACAAAAACTGCCTGTCTTCATCTGTGCAGCTCACTGGCAGCTACTACAGCCCTGCCTGGTACATAGCCCACACACGGTAAAGACCTGTTATGTTCAGTGGACTGACAACCAGTCTACAATAAGCATTTCACCCAGCTCCTTAGCAACTGGTTACTGTGGGCTGCTTTTGGGCTTGGAAAGGTTGAGAAACTCATTGAAAATTATATAGGAGGTAAAACAAGAATTGGATTCCCAAATTACTTGACTCCAAATCTATGCTTTTCTAACTATACTTATTGACTGATTCAACGACTATTTACTGCAAGCCTACGGCGGTCTTCTCACTATTATGCTACATGTAGGGTTACAGAGACAGAGAATGTAAGTCTCGGCCCTCAGGGAACTGGCAATCTGGGGAGGGAAAGCAGAACAGCCAGTGCTAAATGTTAGAACCAAGGCGTGAACACAGTGCCACCGAGAGTGCATGCAGTCAAGTGCCTGACTAGTTCTGCCTGACTTGAACACATGAAGATTTTCAACAAGTTTAAAAGGCCTTTGACTCTAAACTAGGCCCTGATGGGGAGATGGCTTGCAGAGACACACGTACTCAGGCACACATCATCACTCCTAGATTGCTGATGTTAATACATGATGGGTGACTGCATTGGGTCCTTCCAATAGTTTCAGCAACACTTTTAAGGAGGAAGCTGAAAATGATCCAAAACAACATGAAGAACAAGGGCGAGTTGGGTGGGTTGGGGAGCTTGGGGAAGAAGCCAAGGCCAAATAGTATCTGACAATGGGACATTTTAGAGGAAGGAATTAAGGGGCATCTTTCCCTGCTGGGAAATGATATGTCTCCTCAAGGACTGAGATACTTGTGGCCAAATAGACACTTAACCTTATTCCTTTATAAACTGAACAATTTTCTCCACATCTTTTCTTATAGTGTACACATATCAAATCCAGGAGAAATTTAAGTGACAATTTGAAATCTCTCTCAAATGTTGGTTCCCCTGCAGCTGCTAATTTTCAACTGATGAAATGAGATGGCAGATATAAAAGTGCCATTGTCATTTAATATTTATTATTCACTATCATCCTAGCAAAATGTTTCTTAGAACATATATTAAGATATATTAGTATTTTTCTAAGCACAAATTCTCATATGTACATGTATTACCAAAAATTAGAAAGAAATGGAAGACAGAAACTGTTCCTTTTCAGTCTCTTCATGTAATAAAATCAATGTTCCCAATTAACCCAGTTTACCTTGTAGCCCTTGTGCAAATGGTTAGATATATAATGTATTGATAAAAATCAAATCATGTACTGATAATTCACACTAGGAAATGATTATCTCTTCATTAAATAATCACTTCCATTTTAAATAAAGCTAGAGATAAAATCATGAAGACAGAAATTAAATAAATGTGTCACAGATAGGCAGATTAATTGAGGCCTTATTATGAACTTTTCCATGTTGGCACATCATAATTTTAAATGCTGGTACCAAAAGTCTATATTTTCCTTCATAGTATATAAAATCAGGTGGAAAATAGTTGACTTTCTTTATCTAAGTCTAGCACATGGACATTTTTGTAGTTCTGAAGGATCTTACAGATTCTAAAGGCTGATCAGGTCAAAAGGGTAGTCTGGACAAATACAATCTACACGTGACTCCACAACTTCATTGTATTCATTGATTACATTTCTACTTCAAAGTTTGGCATAAAAGTTTCTTTGAATGCTGGTTAACATCTTATGATGATATATTTGCCATATCGCTCCTTTTTTTAAAATAAGTTTTATTTTATGTATTTGAAAGTCAGAGTTACGCAGAGAGAGAGGAGAGGCAGAGAGAGAGAGAGGTCTTCCAACTGCTGGTTCACTCCCCAGTTGGCCGCAATGGCTAGAGCTGCGCAGATCTGAAGCAAGGAGCCAGGAGCTTCTTTCAGGTCTCTCATGTGGGTGCAGGAGCCCAAAGATTTGGGCCACCTCCTATTGATTTCCCAGGCCATAGCAGAGATCTGGATCAGAAGTGGAGCAGCCAGGACTTGAACTGGCGGCTTTACCTGCTATGCCACAGTGCCAGCCCCCAAATCACTCCTTTTATAAAGTTAATATTCTGAATGTCAAATTATTTTTATGCAGGGAAATGTACTTTTTTTTTAACTGCCTTGATCTCTATAACTTATTTTCAAAATTAGATTAACCTACTCTTTGCCCATGTCTTAAAACAGGCTTTGGCTAACAGCAATTTAACTCTGATATTAATAAATTAATAATGATCTTTTTGCCTATGACATATCTAAGAATAAAGACATTAAAGAGAAACCATTCCTTTCTCTCTCTCCCTTCATACTAACAAGTAGTATCTGGCTAAAAGGCAGGCCTAAAAATAGAAGGGAAGAGCCGGCGCCGCGGCTCACTAGGCTAATCCTCCGCCTAGCGGCGCCGGCACACCGGGTTCTAGTCCCGGTTGGGGCGCCGGATTCTGTCCCGGTTGCCCCTCTTCCAGGCCAGCCCTCTGCTGTGGCCAGGGAGTGCAGTGGAGGATGGCCTAGGTGCTTGGGCCCTGCACCCCATGGGAGACCAGGAAAAGCACCTGGCTCCTGGCTCCTGCCATCGGATCAGCGCGGTGCGCCGGCCGCAGCGCGCCGGCCGCGGCGGCCATTGGAGGGTGAACCAACGGCAAAGGAAGACCTTTCTCTCTGTCTCTCTCTCTCACTGTCCACTCTGCCTGTCAAAAAAAAAAAAATAAAAATTAAAAAAAAAAAAAAAATAGAAGGGAAGATTCAAAGGTTTTTGACAAGACATTTTTCATTTTTTAATGTTTGTACAAATAAGAGTTGACTGCATTTAGCTGCTGCATATCCAAGCTAAACTGCTTAAAAAGCAAATAATTCAGCTGGCGCTGCAGCTCACTAGGCTAATCCTCCGCCTTGCGGCGCCGGCACACCGGGTTCTAGTCCCAGTCAGGGCACCGGATTCTGTCCTGGTTGCCCCTCTTCCAGGCCAGCTCTCTGCTGTGGCCAGGGAGTACAGTGGAGGATGGCCCAAGTGCTTGGGCCCTGCACCCCATGGGAGACCAGGAGAAGTACCTGGCTCCTGCCATCAGATCAGCGCGGTGTACCGGCCGCAGCGCGCCGGCCGTGGCGGCCATTGGAGGGTGAACCAACGGCAAAGGAAGACCTTTCTCTCTGTCTCTCTCTCTCACTGTCCACTCTGCCTGTAAAAAAAAAAAAAAAAAAAGGCAAATAATTCATCAAGGCTTCTGTGTATTCCAAACTCTTTATCCTAGTATTCCAAGACTTGATTCACACATAGCTGTCTAGTTTATATGGAAACCCAATTGGGCAACATCTTAAACATTACAGTTCCCATGACTTTGCCTATGTCAGTCACCTCTGTTCAACATCCAGGGATTAGAAGTCCTACTTGATTCTTATCAGTTAAATGTCCCCATCCAAACACCTTTAATCAATGTTTTAATCCAGTCACTAATTAATTAATTTTAACCTGCTTACTGTGAACCAGGAATGTGACAAGCTTTGGAAACTCATTGCCTAATGGGATGGACAATCTCAAGTCAGCTGAAGGATGAAGAGCCATGTTGTTACCTGCCTTATTCCGAAAAGTGGTTCAGGAATAGGACAAATGGATAGATGGAGGACGAATGCAAAGTCTGCTTGGCTGTGTGAGTCAGGCTGGGCCAGGTGTGTGAGTTAGAAACTTTGGAGTCCTGAGTCAGCAGCCGTCCCAGAAGCAAGTGCCTGTAACAACTTTGTCACCTTTGGGCATCATTTCTCACCTCTGTAATAGGTCTCTTCTCTCAGGCTGCTTGCTCTCCTCTGAAATCACACAGTAACTCATCCATGCCATATCTCTACCTGGGCATCTTCCTAACACCTCGCCCCATCTTTCTGAAAACAAATAATCCCACACAAACAGCTACTTTTCTTGTTGGTACATAACTTACAGAATAAATCAAAAACTGTGAACTAAAGAAGGTCATTCTTTTCAAAATGTCTCAATGAATTTGTTTTTTATTTGTTACTAGATACACTTGAACATTTCAAATCCTAATCACTAATAGTAAAGACAACAGCCCAGAGGCAGCTGGAAGAACCTTTTCTCCCTGCTCTGTCACAGCACAGCAGTCACTATTCTAAAGGAGTAGCGTGCGGCTTTATTACTTCAACAAATTTGGCTTTCCTTCCTTCTAAGGGATCTAAGAAACAAGATGGACACTATATAGAAAACAGTAACCTTTCAAGGCTGCTAATCCATCCAATACATAATGAATGTCTGTAAAGCTGCTGGCCTTAACTTGAACTGCTGTTGTTTTCACACTTAAAATAGGATATCTAACTATGGATAGATTTTTCCACTTTATTCTTCTGAAGTATACACTTACATTTAAGAAAGTTATTTACAATACAAAAAATAGTACAAATCAAAACAGTAAATAGACTCAACTCTTAATTCACATTATCATTCAACTGAAGGGACTATTTCTCATAAGAACATATAAAGGAAAAAAGACAGCTGTAAAATGTGAATTTAGGTTCTCTAAGAAAAATTAAACTGTACCAGTTACAAGTATGCTAACTAACTCTCACTATTTCTATATTCTAGAAACCACTCAGCAAAAAACAGTGGATCTGAGCATTGTAGGTATTTATAGGACACCTATATGATCTAACAGACATACACAGAACATTCAAACCAACAACACTGAGTATTCATTGTTCTCAATCAGACATAGAACGTTATCCATGATAGATTACATTAGGTAACAAAACAATACACAGCAAAATTAAGAAGATCAAAATCATACCAAGCAGTTTTTTTCAATCACAACAGAATGAAATTAGGAATAATAGTGGCAAAAAAAAAAAAGAAAATTTACAAACGTGGAACTTAAACAACAAACTTTTGAATAATCAATGGATCAAAGAAGAAATAAACATGGAAATTAGATAATATCTTCAGACATGAAAATGAAAACAAGACATACTAAAACTTACGGGATGTAGCAAAAAGCAATACTAACAGAGAAATTTACAAACACTTATGCTAAAAAAAAAGAAAATTTTCAAATAAACCTAACTTTACACACATGGAACTGGAAAAATAGCACACTAACTGAAAGTCAGGAGAATGAAGACAAAATAAAAATAAGAGAAGAAATAAATACAATAGAGAATGGAAAAACAGTAGGAAAAAATGAACAAAGTTTTTTTTAAAGATTTATTTATTTATTTGAAAATCAGAATTACAGAGAAGAGGGAGAGAGAGAGACAGAAAGATCCTCCATCTACTGGTTCCCTCCCCAAATGGCCACAATGGCTGGGGCTGGGCCAGGCCAAAGCCAGGAGCCAGGAGCTTCTTCTGGGTCTCCCACTTGGGTGCAGGGGCCCAAGCACTTGGGCCATCTTCTGCTGCTTTTCTCAAGCCATTAGCAGGGAGTTGGATTGGAAGTGGACAGCTGGGACATGAACTGGTGCCCATATGGGATGTTGGCACCGCAGCCAGTGGTTTTACCCACTATGTCATAATGCTGGCCCCAAGAGCTTGTTTTATGAAAAGTTGAAAAAAAAGTGATAGACTTTTAGCTCAAAAGGAAAAAAAAAAGCAAAAACCCAAAACCAGAAATAATGAAGAAAATTAGAGTGGATGCTATAGAAATAAAGAGGACCATTACAGACTACTATAAACAGCAAACTGTATAACCTAGAAAAACGGGTGAATTCCTAAAAACATGCAACCTACCAAGACTGAATCATGAAAATAAAGAGCCTAAACAGATGTATAACTAGTAAGGAGACTGAATAAGAAATGAAAAACTTCCCAGTACACAGCAAACATTTGGCCTAGAGTTTAAGATGTCAGAATGCCCACGTCCCACATTTGAGTACTTGGGTTCGATCCCTAGCTCTGGATCCTGATTCTAGCTTCCTGTTAATTGTAGAGCCTGGAAGGCAGTAGTGATAACTCAAGTAATTGGGTTCCTGCTACCCTCATCGAAGACCTGGATTGACTACTGAGCTCCCAGCTTCAGCCTGACCCACTCCTGCCATTGTGGGCATTTGTGGAATGAACCAGTGGATGAGAGCACACACGTTCCCTCTCTCCCCTACCCCTCTACCTCTTAAACAAAACAAAACAAAAACACAACACTTTCTAACAAAGGAAAGCCTAGGACAAGATAGCTCCATTGGAAAATCTTATTATACATTTAAGAAAGAATTAACAGCAATCCTTCTCAAACTCTTACCAAAAACTGAACAGAAGGGAACACTTCTGAACTCATTTTCTAAGGCCAGCATTATCCTAATACCAAACCCAGAAAAAGATGCCACAAGAAGACTACATGCCAATATCCCTGATGGACATAGCCACAAAAATCCTCAACAAAAACCTATCAAATAAAATTTAACATTAAAAGTATCATATGCCAAGACCAAACAGTAGTTATTCTTGGAATACAAGAATAGTTCAACATACAAAAATCAATTCATGTGGTATAGCACATTAACAAAATGAAGGATAAAAATCACATGGTCATCTTAAGAGACATAGAAAAGTATTTGACAAAATTCAACACTTTTCATGACAAAAACTCAGATCAAACTAGGAACAGAAAAAAATAACCTCAATATGATAAAGGCCATATATGAAAAGGCTACAGAGTTAACATCATACCCCATGGTGAAAAACCAAAAACTTTTCCATTAAGATCAGAAATAAGGCAAGAATGTCTACTCTTGCTACTTCTGTTCAATACAGTGCTATAAGTTCTAGACAGAGCAAGAAAAAAGAAATAAAGGGCATTCAAATTAGAAAGGAGTGATGTGATTTTATTTATACAGAAAACACTAAAGATGCCAGCAAAAAGTTGTTAGAACTAATAAATTCAATTAAATTGCAGGATACAAATTAATATACAAAACCAGCTTTAGTTCTACATACTGATAATGAACTATCTGCAAAGAAATTAGGAAAAAACTCATTTATAATAGCATCAATAAAAGTAAAATAATTAGGAATAACTTTAAACAAGAACATTGAAAAATCACAAAACACCAGTGAAAGAAATTGAAGAAGACACAAACAAATGAAAAGACACCTCACTATATTTGGATTGGAAGATTTAAACAAATATTGTTAAAATGTCCATATGACCTAAAACAATCCACACATTCAATGCAATCTCTATCAAAATTCCAAAGTTTTTTTTTAATAGAAACAGAGAAAATTTCTAATACAGAACTAGAAAAGAACTCAAATAGCCCAGACAGTATTGAAAATGAATAAAGCCACAGCATCACATTTTCTGGTTTAAAAATATATTATACAGCTATGGTAACTTAAACAGTATGGTACTGGGATAAAGGCAGACATATAGAACATTGGAAAAGAACAGAAAACCTGCAAATAAATCATATAAAATCATTTATGGTCTAATGATCTTTGACAGGGTGTCAAGAATACACAATGGGGAATAGTTAGTTTCTTTGACAAATGGTGCTAGGAAAACCTGATATCCACACAGAAAAGAATTACATTGGACCTCTATCTTATATTATATACAACACAAAATGGATTAAAGATTTAAATATTAGACATAAAGCAATAAAATTCCTAGAAGAAAATATAGAGGAAAAATTTCAAGACAGTGATTTCATGGATATGACACCAAACACACTAGCCAAAAAACAAACAAAAAAGACAAATACAGACAAGTAGGACTATATAAAATGAAACAGCTTCTGCACAGCAAAGGAAATAATCAATAGAATGAAAAGACAAACTACAGAATGGGAGAAAAGTTTCAAACCTTGTATTTTATAAGTGGCTAAGTTGCGAAATACAAAATGAACCCTTATAACTCAACAGCAAAAAAACTAATAACCTGGCCGGCGCCATGGCTCACTAGGCTAATCCTCCACCTGCGGCACCAGCACCCGGGTTCTAGTTCTGGTCGGGGCACAGGATTCTGTCCTGGTTGCTCCTCTTCCTGTCCAGCTCTCTGCTGAGGCCCGGGAGTGCAGTGGAGGATGGCCCAAGTGCTTGGGCCCTGCACCCCATGGGAGACCAGGAGAAGCACCTGGCTCCTGCCTTCGGATCAGCACGGGGCGCTGGCTGCAGTGCGCCGGCCACAGTGGCCATTGGGGGGTGAACCAATGGAAAAAGGAAGACCTTTCTCTCTCTCACTGTCCACTCTGCCTGTCAAAAAAAACAAAAAACAAAAACTAATAACCTAACAAAAACTGGCCTAAAGGCTTGAATAGATTTTCTTCCTTAGAAGACACACAAATGACCAATAGGTACATGAAGAAAGGCTCAGGCTCAATGTCAGGATTTACCAGGGAAATGCAAATTGAAACCACAATAAGATATCAACACCCGTCAGGATGCTATAATCAAAACAACATGACAAATGTTAGCAACAATGTAAGTAAATTGGAATCTTTGTATACTGCTGGTGGAAATGCAAAAATGGTATAGCCATTATGGAAAACAGTATGTAGCTCTGTACAAATATTAAAAATAGAAAGACTATATGATACCAGCCTTACTTCAGGGTATTCATCCGAAAGAACTGAAATCAGAATCTCAAAGATATCTTAGCACTCCCATTTTGTGACTGTACTAGTCACAACAGCCAAGATGTGGAAACAACTGAAATATCTATCAATTGATAAGTGGATTGTTAAAAAAAAATGCGGTCTACATACACAATGGAATATGACTCAACCTTAAAAATGGAGATTCTTTTATAGGCGACAACATGGATGAATCCTTGAGGACATTATGCTAAGTGAAATAGGCCTGTCACAGAAGACAAATCTGAGAGGTATCCAAAATAATCAAACTCATTGAAGCCACAGTGGTTGGCAGTCGGGAGAAGAGGAAGAGGTGCTGTTGCTAATCAAGTGGTATACAATTTCACTGACATAGATTACTAAATTCTGGAGATCATGCTTATAGATAGTGACACTGTATTCGTATACTTAAAATTTTTTAAAGATGTCAATTTCGTATTAAGTGTTCTTATATTGAAAAAAAAAAAAGAAACCACTTGGCACTAATTTATCCCATTATACATTATCCACAGAGGGTTACAAAATCATATCTTTATTACAAAGGTCATTTTTCAGGTTTTAATTATTGGCTCAGTTTTCTTCTTTCTTTCCATTTTCTTCTCCTGTCAAGAGGCATTTAATATTTAATCATTTAAAGTGTCTCTGAATTCTTATTTGAGTTCCCTTTATTTATTATTTTTTTTGACAGGCAGAGTGGACAGTGAGAGAGAGAGACAGAGAGAAAGGTCTTCCTTTTGCCGTTGGTTCACCCCCCAATGGCCGCTGCGGCCAGCACACGGCACTGATCCGAGGCCAGGATCCAGGTGCTTCTCCTGGTCTCCCATGCAGGTGCAGGGCCCAAGTACTTGGGCCATCCTCCACTGCACTCCTGGGCCACAGCAGAGAGCTGGCCTGGAAGAGGGGCAACCGGGACAGAATCCGGCGCCCCGACCGGGACTAGAACCCGGTGTGCTGGCGCCGCAGGCAGAGGATTAGCCTAGTGAGCCGCGGCACCAGCAGTTCCCCTTATTTTTAATACACAACCTTGACCATTGTGATCACCTTCCACTTCAGATTGCTGTTCCCTACAAAGAAGCGCATCCCAAGAACTATCTCATTACTGGATTCAGACTGAGTCATGGCATGACGATTGTAGGCACTGATAAAGGTGGATGGAACAGACTATGGAAAACAGTATGGAGATACCTCAAAAATCTGAATATAGACCTATCATATGACCCAGCCATCCCAAACTGGGAATTTACCCAAGGGAAATTAAATCAGTATGCAAAAGACCTATCTGCACCTCTATGTTTATTGCAGCTCAATTTACAATAAGCTAAGACATGGAATCAACCTAAATGTTCATCAACCAAAGACTGGATAAAGAAATTGTGGGATATGTATACTATGGAATACTACACAGCAGTAAAAAATGATGAAATCCGGTCATTTGCAACAACATGAAGCAAGCTGGAAAACTTCATACTTAGTGAAATAACGCAATCCCAAGGAGACAAATACCATACTTTCTCCCTATTTTGGGAGAATTAATAGCGCTTCTAAAATGAAAGCTATAGAAGTGAAATTGACACTTTTAGAATCAATGACTTGAATAGTCCTTGACCTGACTGTTGAGGGACAGTTTATTATTGTTACTTTTTATTTTGTATTTCCTTTTTTGTTTTCTTTTTCTTTTCTCTCTTCATACTATATGTTGAACTCTTTATGTAACATAGAGTTAATCATATGTATATTAAGTCAACTGGAAAAAGATCCCAGTAAAAAATAAGAGGGAGAAGGTAGTCTATAACTGTGAAGCAGTATAGCTCTGCCTACAGTCCTAAAGACTGACTTCTAATGGTGAAGCCTAAAAACTTGTCATGGGACTCCAGACCCATTAAAATCGGTGGTATAAATGCCATCTTAACTGTTAAAATGATCATATTAAATGTTAAAGTCAACATATAGATAGGTTTAAGTGTAAAAGTGATCATATAAATAACATCAAGTGCATGGTAATAATAATAGACAGAATTAAAAAGGAAGAAAAGTCCAATATGGGAAGCAGTCCACACAGCAGACTCCTAGAATGACATTCGCTGTAAATAACACTATGACCTCAGAATCAACGCTTAAGGCTTCTTGGTCTGGAAGAAAGGCCTATGAGAGTATTTCAGGCATGGAAAACCAAGACTCTGTGGCTAAAAAATATCCTACACGGAGGATCTCTGTGAGACCTCAGGGGAAAGAAAGGGTCATCAAAGAAGGATGTACTTTTCTCTGAATGGAGGAGAGAACATCCACTTTGCTTATGGCCATGTCCAAATACTGATGGAATCTATGGTCACAAAAAGCCTCCATAGCCTTGGCATCCCATGGCAAGAGACTTGGGTGATCAGTGACATCATAAATAAGAGTGTTAATTGTTAAAGGAACAACAGAAGTCATTGTGCACTTACTCCCCATGTATGACCTCTGTCCTTAATGAGTTGTACTATCAGAATCGACTGCAAATCTTGTTCTCAAACTGTACTCTATATGATGTGTGTGGGGAGGGTGCAAACTGTTGAAATCTGTGCTTAATATGGAGTTGGGGCCGGCGCCGTGGCTCAATAGGCTAATCCTCCACCTTGCGGCGCCGGCACACCGGGTTCTAGTCCCGGTTGGGGCGCCGGATTCTGTCCCGGTTGCCCCTCTTCCAGGCCAGCTCTCTGCTATGGCCAGGGAGTGCAGTGGAGGATGGCCCAGGTGCTTGGGCCCTGCACCCCATGGGAGACCAGGAAAAGCACCTGGCTCCTGGCTCCTGCCAGGATCAGCGCGGTGCGCCGGCTGCAGCGGCGGCCATTGGAGGGTGAACCAACGGCAAAGGAAGACCTTTCTCTCTCTGTCTCTCTCTCTCACTGTCCACTCTGCCTGTCAAAAAAAAAAAAAAAAAAAAAAAAAAAAAAAATGGAGTTGGTCCTTTAAACTAAAAATGAACCATAATTAAGGAGATGGGAGAGGGAAAGGGAGGTGAGATGGGAGTCAGGGTGGGAGGGTGCGTGGGTGGGTATGGAATAAAGAACCTCTATATTCCTAAAGTTTTATCTATGAAAAAATACACTCATTAAATAAAAACTTTTAAAAAACAACAACAACAACAACAACAACAAAAGTGAATGGAAGAGACAGGAGTGGGACGATGGAGAGAGAGGACTCAGGAACTACTGAGGGAGCTAGAGAAATTCCCCCCTTGCTTTCAAAGAATACACAACCAAGAATTACTAGTTATTTATATGATGCCACAAGAAGACAGGCTTAGGAGTAAGTGAACAAAAGCTGGAACCAGTAATCAGAGCACAATTAGTTCTGTCAGTTTTCCAGTCCTCCTTCCCTAACCAGTCAGGCCAGGTTTCCAGGTAAGCAATCAAATACCTTGTGAGGTTATTCATTGAATTCCAGATGTGACTGGTTCCCTTATAGATGGAGATGTGACTGATATGGATTGCAGTATCTGTAAGTATGGTTGAGCTTCTGAAAGGAAGTAGTAGTAACCACTGTTTTATTATTATTACATTAAAAATTATCTGATAATTCTTCAATGATATCAGAATTTTGAAATTCTAAAAGTACTAATACTTTATTAGTAATAACTTCTAACTCTACCCTAACATTTTACTTCTACCATCTACTTCTTCTCTAATTTACACAGGCAAAAATGATAATTTCTTTAACTTAATGTTTAGTTTAATTAGGTATACAGCCAGCTTTGTGTGTGCATGTGCATGTGCGTGTGTGTGTGTGAGAGAGAGAGAGAGAGAGAGAGAGAGAGAGAGGTATTTTAAAAGCTAGCATTATTTTAAAGTTAGTTTAAAACATTACAACATTAATTACCAAGACAAAAAGTATGAGACAAATGAGAGGAATTAGCTCCCAAATTAAAAAAAAGTCTTTGTTTCATAGTAAAACAACACACTGAACAAAAAGGCAGAATGTGTTGAGATAAATACGTTCAAAAAGACATGGCATTACTAAGAAATAGCTTGCTCTCAAAGACCTTGCTAAATTTTGTTACTGAGAACTTTCTATTGCAGCAGTTCCTGTGCTGAGGAGGGTCACACCGGGGGTGGGTGGGTAGATAAACTGCTTCCTGTTGAAAAGCTGCTGACTTATTGTAAGCATCTGTCACATGGGAATATCAGCTCCTCTTCCCATCTTAAGATGAAAGGGAAGGGAGTGGGGAGAAAGACTAGCTGATGAGAAAAAAGGTGTAAGACCAAGTGAATGACAAAAATAGTGCTTTTGAATACTTGAGATTTGGACAGATAGGCATACAATATAAAATAGTTAAGACTTTTTTTTAGAATTTACTAGAAACTCTAACATAAATCAATGATAATAGTGTGTGATGTTCCACTGATAAGAGTATGTCATGGTTTAGATTAGAATTCATCTAAAATCTACACATCTGAAAACCATAAAGAGAATACTAAGACTCATTTGTTCAATACAAGGTTATTTATATGTGTGCTTTATATGTATATGTATGTTTATATATGCATCCACACAGGCATATGTTGGGCATTGGCTAAAATCTCCATTACAATATGGCGCCTGGCGGATGTTCGAGAGGTGTGTCTGCGGCTGCCACAGTTAAGCTACCTAAGATCAGACCACCGGCAGGGATAGGTCCGCTTTAGTTCCGGACATGTGGACAGTGCGTGATCCCTGTACTTTGCTTAAGATGCCTCCGTGCATGGTCCACCTGTGCCTGCGTGACCCTTTCGCTGATTGGCTCCCCTACTGCGCATGTCCTTCATAAGCTTTAGAAGCCTGTACACTTCCTCAATAAAGCGGTTCCTGCTTCGACAGAACTCACAGGTGCTTGTGGTGTGTTCATTACCCGTGGACCTTACCTATCCCGTTCGTCTTGTTGGGGAGTGCCTGTACTGCCCCTGCTGGTCAGGGGCTAGCATCGGGCATATATTTGTACATTATTGTGTGACTATGCCATGCCTATGTATGGATACAAAGAATATATGATATGTTTTGAAACTGTGTAGGGGATACATTCTAATTTTTTTTTTTTTTTTTTTTTTTTTTTTTTTTTTTTTTTTTTTTTTTAGAGAGAGACAGAGAGAAAGGTCTTCCTTCTGTTGGTTCACCCCTCAAATGGCTGCTACGCCGGCGCACTGCACCGATCCGAAACCAGGAGCCAGGTGCTTCCTCCTGGTCTCCCATGCAGATGCAGGGCCCAAGCACTTGGGCCATCCTCCACTGCCTTCCTGGGCCACAGCAGAGAGCTGGACTGGAAGAAGAGCAACCGGGACAGAATCCAGCACCCCGACCGGGACTAGAACCCGGGGTGCCGGCACCGCAGGGAGAGGATTAGCCTAGTAAGCCGTGGCGCCAGCCACATTCTAAATTATTAAGATGGCCTCCTATTATTTATTCTACTAGCTATTTTACTAGCTATTTTGAACCCGCCAGGCAAACTAAAAGCTATAATCTTGACAATAACTACATCTATCTATATGGCTCAGGTGTTCAGCCCTGCCCTTCCCATCTGGGGTAATAATCCTCATCCTCAATCGCATGTCCATTTAACCTTTCTCCTGGTGTACATGTACAAGAGTTTCTCTTGAGTATGTTCCTGAACATGTGGCTATTGAGTGTTTAAAATTTGAATGAGAAGCTGAATTTTTAATTTTATTTAGTACAAATAAAAACTTTAACTTGAAACAGTATAAAATATCTTTTTTTAACACAAATTCATTATTTCATTACACTGTATTTCACTTTAGTTTTTCCATCCCATAGGATACTAATATTGAACTGAATTTTTCATATCAGGTTTATGTGTCCTCCCCAGTATTTTACATCATCTAGTTGGTATCAATAGATTGATTCAGTTCAAGCAACTTCTCCCTGTTCATTCAGGTAACACTGTAAAGTGTTTTCTCAATATTTTCAGGTCCTTTTGTAATTGTCAATTAATGTAACTGGTAATTAAATTGAAATTATTGACATTCCAATTTTCACATACTTAAATGTTTTAGTCAAACATAAGTATAAAAAAATTTTAAAATTTAAAAAGGAGGCAGAATTGAGAAGAGACACAGAAACTACTTCCAGAATAGAAAGGAAAAAGGGGGATAGGAAGAAGATATGTTGGAAATTTCAAGATGAGTAGCAACTGCAATCTGTTGGAGCAAAGGAAAAAATGCTATAAAAACGTGTAAACATGGTAAAGATCACAAAATGGGTATTTTAAGCAAATAAATAGATAGCAAATTTGTTAAGTTCCTTCTCAAAAGGCAAAAAGAACTGATGAAATTAGTTACCTGAAATCAAAATTAAATGTCCAACAAAACATTTTAAAGTGATTTAAGACATGAATCTGAGCTTATAATTTTGTCTAGTTATACAGTTTAGAATCTTGTAGATGAAAGAAAACAATTTTCCAATGCACATATAGTTATTTCAGTTACCTAAGTTTTGTTTGAATATTATGAGAAAAGATTAAAAAGGCACTTCAGAAGAAGTGATAGATTTTTCCAATCAAGATACCAAAGAATCACCTGAAGAATAAAACAGACCTAAGACCAACTGATTGAAAATCTGAAAAACCACAAGTATTTTTTAGTTTTAGATGAAAGTGTAACATAAAAGACATTGCCCAATTAACACTTGAGGTATGCTTTATCTTGAAAAACTTCCAAATTTGAAGAAATGTCAATTTACAGCCTGAGAGACTGAACTCATGGTTTAGATATTTTTAAATCTTTTACATTTGTCAAAGATGAATTTCAGCTAGATTTTAAAAAAGATCAAATTCTAGCCTGATGGACAGTTTTCAGCCATGTTTAGGTTTTAAAAAACGTGGGTTTATTGTAATTTCAAGACCAAAGAACAATGTTTCTCCTATTATTTCATGCTACTGTTTGATATCTAGGTTCAGTTTCCTGAAGATTCTTGAAAAGTATTATAAATACCACTGTTAAATTGTTCGTTACATATTTACAAATGCAATAGATTAATGCCAGTTAATGGAATTGTTAGGTGAAATATAAGACTCTGGATGTAATGATCTATTTCTGACCAATTTAATGATCAATTTGCTAAACATATTGGGCAAGTCATGGGAAAGTTTTATTGTACTATTATGGCAAGTTGAAGATTTTATTGATACAAGAATGCTTGCCAAATATTTAAGAATTAAGACAAAAATTGCAGAGTAATTTATATTTTCTCACTGATTCCACATTGCATATGAATGAACTAAATTTGAAGTTCCAATGAAAGTTAAAGCTGCTTTGTAACCTAATCAGATAGAAAACTTATGTTGAAATTGTAGCTCTTATGAATACAATAATTGTAGACATTTTTCTAAAAACAAACTCCAAGAAAATCTGAATAATGATTTATTGACACTGATATACTAACAGTGGCTCATCAGTTTACACATTAGTACTTTGAATTCAATTTTAACAACACTGCATTGATATGAGCATTAGTAAGTTTACCTAACTTGGACAGATGTAGTTTTGAAGTCAATAAGCTTTTGTTTACAAATCAGATTGAGATAAACCAGTTGTGTCAATGTGGACACAAATATTACAAGAAAATTTTTTTGAGTTCTTGATCCGGTTAATAGAAAATTTTAAATATGTTTGGAATTATTTGGGTATCTCTTTCTACTTTTTCAACTTTTATTTTTATGGACTCTAACTGAAGATCAAGTATTCCCAAATGAAGATATACAGTAAGTGTAAAATACACAACAGATTTAGAAAACCTAGTATCAAAAAATGTAAAATATTTCATTAAAGTCTAACACTGGGGCTGACAGTGTAGCATAGTCAGTAAAACCATCACCTCCAGAACCAGCATCCCATACGGGCACTGGTTCAAGTTCCAGCTGCTCCATTTCTGATCCAGCATCCTGCTGATGTGCCTGGGAAAGCAATGGAAGATAGCCCAAATTCTTGGGCCTTTGCACCCACATGGGAGACTCGCAAGAAGATCCTGGCTCCTGGCCATTTGGGGAGTGAAGCAGTGGATGAAAGATGTCTCTGTCCATCTCTCCTCTCTTTCTCTAATTCTGCCTTTCAAATAAATAAATAAATCTTTTTCTTAAAAAAAAGTCTTATATTGATTATATGTTAAACTAACATTTTTGACAATATGCAGTTAAATAAAATATATTATTAAAATTTATGTCACTTGCTTAAATATAACTACTAGGAAAATCAGAAGTTACATGTATGACTCAGGTTTTATTTTTATTGGGCAGAACTAAATACTTATATATCCAGAAATGGGATTGCTGAGTTATATTTGACACTAGAAAAAATATTTTCCAAAGTTGCTGTAGCAATTTATACTCCCACCAGAACTATATCCTATAAATCCATATCTCCTGTAATAGTTGGTTCATATTTTTAGAATGTTGCCTAGTGCATGGATATGTAACTGTGATCTGATTTGAATTTTCTTGGTCACTAATGATACTGAAAATGTGTTCAATTATTAATTAGCCATATATATTTCCTCTTCTATGGAATGTTTGCTCATGCTATGACCATTTAAAAAAAGATTGATTTATTTATTTTGAAAGAGAGAGAGAGATCTTCCATCTGTTGGTTCACTCACTAGATGGCTACAACAGCCAGTACTAGGCTAGGCCAAAGTCAGGAGTTAGGAGCTTCATCTGGGTCTCCCACATGGGTGGCAGGGGTCCATGCACTTGGGCCATCTTCCACTGTTTTTTTCCAGGGCATTAGCAGGGAGCTGGATTGGAAGTGGAGTCACAAAGCAGCACCCATATGGGGTGCCAGTGTCACGGCAGCAGCATTACCCTCTATTGCCCCTGTGACTACTTTTAATGGTATTTTCTGTTTGTGCTTTTATTATTGCTCTGTTGATGATTACTGTTAAAGACCCTGAACATAAAATATAAAATCCAATTATTTTTTCCTTTCTGAATGAGTTCAAGTAGAATCTAAGCCTTGGTGATGGTCATACCAAAATCAGAGTGACTCATAAGATGCAGAATGAGAGAGATCTGGACAAACATCTACTTTAGACACCTCAGTGGAATGCATGAATGAAATAAGATGTTTGTTTAAAACTGTCAAGCTTATTAGCTCTTCACAGTTACTTAGGTCCACAAGTCTGACGAATCACAAGGCCTGAAAAGTTTCAATCATCTGCTCCTTGTCTTACAGAAACAACGTAAGAATACACAATGCAGCCCTGGAAAAAGCCTGCCCCCCAAGTGCCTACAACCAGATCTATTTCAGTTTATAGAACGGGGTGAGGATAGTTATAGAAATTGTAGGAGAAAACGAAAGAGTTACTTTTTGGAGTCAGAAGAGCTGGGTTCAGACCTGAGGTTTGCCACTTTATCATATAATTTTCAGTTATATTTCTATGCTCCCATTTACTTACTTGCAATATATTTACCGTATCACATGTAGCAGTGATTAAATAAGATAATATTTGCAAGGACTGTTAACACAAGGCATGGCTCATAGCAGGCACTCTGATGCTTTCTGTATTGGAAAATAAAGAATACCACTGCTATATCACTCGAATACATTCAAGTGCTTTCTTTTGATCCTCACAAATAAGATGAGAAACATTAAGTTATTTATTACACGTTCTCCTGCTAATTAAGAAACAAAAGCAAGGTGAAATCTAACCTCTGAGCCTAAGTCTTATTTAAAAGTCAAAAGATCTTACCTTTGCAAGGCCAAGATTAATTCCACCCCTGTTCCCAAGTCTAGGCAGGAATATTCCTTCTTTCCTAGGCAAGAATAATTTTCTCTCCCCACTAATAAAGTGGCTTTAATTTTTAAAAGTCCCAGACTCATAGAAAAGTTGCAAGAATAGTACAAAACTCCCATGTAAACGTCACTCAAATTCCCCCAAATATTAATATCTTATCACATTTGCTTCATTCTTCCCCTCTTTCCCTTTCTCTTCTATGATCTATAAGAGGCAAAAGATAGAAGACAGAGGAAACTCTCAACTGAAATATCTACAACTTCATTGCCTTTCAGGAGCCTTTTGCAGAAGTGACCACTACAAATTAAAGGCCAATCTGTTGTTACACTTTCCTTAGGTGGAGATTAGTTTATAGCAGTGGTTCTCAGCTGGGAATGGTTTTGTTCCTTAGGGAACATTCAGCAATGTCTGGAGATGTTTCTGATTGTCTTAACAGGAGAGGAGTACCATTGAATCTGGTTGGAAAAGGCCAAGGACACCGCTAAACACCCTACAAAGCTGACAGCCCCTCCACAAAACAGCCTTCAGACCTTGCAGTTTAGGCTTTTGGGGATTCTGCATTAAAATTTATCTCTGCCCTGTTCAATGTATGCCTCCTGTGGGCACGCAAATTAACTGGAACTTCTATTTACAATAAAGATGGAGTAAAAGTTATCCTTCTGCTTAAAAACACTGGAAAAAAAAAAACAGACAAAACATAGGAAAATAGTGTCACTCAAAATGTTGGTCACAGGCATTAAAGGATGGTGATTACTGAGAGACAGAAAACTAGAAAGGCAAAGCCTTTGCATTCACTGCCTGGAGGTTTTTAGGCTGTGTACAGGGCAATTCTACAGAGGAAAGAGCTGCACAGTGGAAGAACTCTGGGTGTCTGCAGAGGGTTCCCTCCGGTGCTCAGCATGGTCTTCATTAGCACTGGCATGCAAGGAAACCACTTGAGTCTGGGGAAGAATGACCCAAACAGATTAGTGGGAACAATCTTTGAAGATCATGTAGGGGTAGATAAAGTGCTTTTCTCCACCTGCAGAGAGGAAAATCTCATAACTGAGGAGCACTGGTTACAGTACAAAGAAGGATCTTACCTCAGTAAAAGAGGAAAAATCAATACCTTAGACTAAATGCAGCTCTGGTCCTGCCTAACCAAACTTAAAAAGCAAAACTTAAAAGGAACAAACTTTCCAAGTAACTTAAGGCCCTTCTAGGATAAAGATTGAGCATATTTATGAGACTACAAAAATATCCAGCATTCAACAAGGTAAAAAATCACAATGTCTGGTATTCAATAAAAAATTAGCAAGCATGCAAAAAGGCAGGAAAATATAATACATAATGAAAAAAAAATCAGTCAATGGAAATTAAGAAATGATATGAAAGATAGCATTAGTAGATAAGGACATTGAAATAACAGTTATTATGGCTATATTTTTTAATGACTGTGTCAATAAAATTTTATTTACAAAAATAGGCAGTGGACCAGATTTGACTTGTGGGATATAGTTTGCTGATCCATGTGCTAACAATGGCTATATTTTAAGCTAGATGCACTGTGGCACAGTGGGTTAAGTTGTCGTCTAGGATACCAGCCTCCCATATTGAAGTGCTAACTGAATTCCAGGCTGTCCCACTTCCAATCCAACTCCCAGCTAATGTGCCTGGGAAGGCACGGGAAGACAGCTTAAGTCCTTGGACCCCTGCCACCAATGTGGGAGACTTGAGTAGAGTTCCAGGCTCCTGGCTTCAGCATGGCCCAGCCTCAGCCTTTGCAGCCACTTGGGGAGTAAACCCAAATGGAAGATGGAAGATCTCTCTTTCTCTCTATTTCTCCCCGCCTCTCTCTCTCTCTCTCTCTCTTTTTTTTTTTAAGATTTATTTTATTTATTTAAAAGACAGAGTTAGCGAGGACTTCCATCTGCTGGTTCACTCCTCAGATGGCCGCAAGGGCCGGAGCTGTGCTGATCCGAAGCCAGGAGCCAGGAGCCAGGAGCCAGGAGCCAGGAGCCAGGAGCCAGGAGCCAGGAGCTTCTTCCAGGTCTCTCACGTGGGTACAGGGGCCCAAGGACTTGGGCCATCTTCCACTGCTATCTCGGGCCACAGCAGAGAGCTGGATCGGAAGAGGAACAACCAGGACTAGAACCGGTGCCCATATGGGACGCCAGCGCTTCAGGCCAGGGCCTTAACCCGCTGCACCACAGCACTGGCCCCTCTCTCTTTCAAATAAATAATTCTTTAAAAAAATAAGCTAGAGGAAATATTGAATATTTAAATAGTAACATTGAAGACATATATTTAAAACACTCAAGCTGAAGTTCTAGAGATGAAAACTACAATTCTCTGAAATGAAAAATACAGATTTTGGCTGGCGCCGTGGCTCACTAGGCTAATCCTCCGCCTGCGGTGCTGGCACACCGGGTTCTAGTCCTGGTTGGGGTGCCGGATTCTGTCCCGGTTGCCCCTCTTCCAGGCCAGCTCTCTGCTGTGGCCAGGGAGTGCAGTGGAGGATGGGCCCTGCACCCCATGGGAGACCAGGAGAAGCACCTGGCTCCTGCCTTCGGATCAGCGCGGTGCGCCGGCTGCGGCGGCCATTGGAGGGTGAACCAACGGCAAAGGAAGACCTTTCTCTCTGTCTCTCTCTCTCACTGTCCACTCTGCCTGTCAAAAAAAAAAAAAAACAAACAGATTTAATGAAAACTAGGCCCACACACAGATCTCAGAAACAAAACACAAATACTCATCACAGGAAACAAAGAAAATCACACACTAAGTCTCATAATCAAATTGCTTCAAACACCAATCATAAAGAAAACATTTTAAGGTGACAGAAAAAAAAGCCCACATATATACCAAAGAACAAGGATAAGAAGATGAAGATGAGGCACAAATCAAGGATGTCTGTTTTCATCACTGTTGTCAGCTTTTTACTGGAGAATCGACTTAGTGCAATAAGGAAAGAAAAAGAAATAAAATGCATTCAGATAGGGAAAATAGAGGTAAGACTGCCTTTATTCACAAGACATAACTGTCCATATTTATAAAATATCTACAAAATGTCACAAGTTTAGCAAGACTGTAAGCTACAGATCTACAGACAAAATTCAACTGCATTTCTATACATTAGCAATGAACAATTAGAAATTCAAATTTAAAAAGAAGCGCTACCTCTAATAGCATCACAAACATGATATCTGTCTAGGAATACATCTGACAAAAACATGCAAGACTTGAACACTGAAAGCTATACAAAAATCACTGAGTGAAATTAAAGATTTAACTAAATGGAGAAATATACTGTGTTAATTTGTTGGAAGACAAATGTAGTGTAGAGGGTAAAGCTGCCACCTGAAATGCTGGCATTCCATATGGACACTGGTTCGAGTCCCAGCTGCTCCACTTCCCATCCAGCTCTTTGCCTTGCCTTGGGAAAGCCCAAATGGCCCAAGTCCTTGGGCCCCTGTACCCGCATGTGAGACCCAGAAGAGGCTCCTGGCTCCTGGCTTCGGATTGGTGCAGCTTCCGCCATTGTGGCCAACTGGGGAGGGAACCAGCAGATGGAAGACCTTTCTCTCTCTCTCTGCCTCTCCTTCTCTCTGTGTGTAACTCTTTCAAATAAATAAATCTTTAAAAAAAAGATTTAAAGTCTTTCCAAATTGAACTATGTCAATGCCAACTGAAATGCCATCATGTTTTTAATTTTTGGTGGAAACTGATGACTGATGAGCTGATTCTAGAATCCATATGGAAAGCAAAGAGCCAAAAATAACCTTAAAAAGAAAATGTTAGATGGCAAACAGTTCCTGGTTTTAGGCTACAGTTTTCAAAGCCACAGTTATCAAAACAGTGTTGTGTTGGCATAAGTGTATGCAAAAACATCAATGGACCATAATAAAGTCTAAAAATAAATTCATACATATATGACTGATTATTTTCAACAAAGTTGTAACATGTTTGATCCAATGGTGCTGGAAAAATTGAATATCCATAGGCAAAAAACAAACAAAACAAACACCATTATCACCACACCAAAAAAAAAACAAAAACCAAAACAAAAAAACAACCACTTCAACCCTTACCTAACAAAAATTAACTGAAAATTCATAGTGCTAATTCCTAAAATTACAAAACTTTAGAAGAAAACCATTGTGACCTTGGGCTAGGCAAAATTTTCTTAGATATGACACCAAAAGCATTAACCATAAAAGAAAAAGTTGTTAAGTGGGACTTCATCAAAATTTAAAAACTTCTACACTTTGAAGAACACTACAGAGAGAATGAAAAGATAAGCCACATGCAGAGGAATATATTCTCAACTCATCTATATGATAAAAGACTTGTATTCACAATATATTAAAAAAAAGCTCTACATGACAAACATGGAAAAAACTAACCCAACAAAACTGAGAACAAAAGAGTTGAACAAGACTTTGGCTAAGAAGATGCAGGGATGATAAATAAGCATACAAAAAGATGTTCAATACTGCTAGTACAAAGAAAATGAAAATTAAAACCACATGCAATATAATGTCTAATATGAAAAAGATTGCTTGCACCAAATATGTGAGGACATGTAACGACTACAGCACTGGAACACCGATGTAGAGAATGGAAATGGGACAACTAGTTTGAAAAATGGCTTGGCAGTTTCTTAAAAAGTAAGCATGCACCTACCATTCAGCCCCACCTTTCCATCCCTCAGTATTTATGGGGAAAAAATAAAAGTATATGTCTGCACAGAGACTTGTACATGACTATCACAGCAGCTTTAGTTGTAATGGCTAAAAAATGGAGACAATCCAAATGACTATCATCCTGCGGATGGATAAACAGTAAACAAATCGTGGTATATTCCTTCCTACAATGGAAAGTCACTCAGTAATAAAAAGTTATGAACTAAGTAATAACATAGGTAAATCTCAAATTAATTTTGTTAAGTGAAGGACACCAGACCACATATACATACACACGAGGGGCTTCAAAAAGTCACAAAATGCATAATAGCTTTTAATTTTATTTTCCATGATGTTTCTGAAGCTCTGTTTGTTTATGTGTATAATACACACATAAGCATATACATATATAATTATGTGTCCGCTTATATAAAAATCTAGAAAAAGCAGGCTACAGTGACAGCACATCAATGGATGCTTAGGGATGTGCAGGCAGGAAAGGAGATGGAGAGATTACAAGCAGCTATAAGCAAACTTGGGGGTGATGGATATGTTCACTATCTTAATTGTGGCCACAATTACACAGGTATACACAAATATGTGAATTACCAAATTTTATACTCTAAACACATGCAATTTATTATATGGCCATTATACTACAATAAAGCTGTTCATTTTAAAATGGATTAAAGTAAAATTGGGGGCTGGCGCTTGTGGCACAGTGGGTTAAGCTGCCACCTACAAGTTCCAGCATCCCATATGGGTGCTGGTTCAAGTTCCGGCTGCTCCACTTCCAATCAGCTACTGCTAATGCATCTGGGAAAGCAGCAGAGGATGACCCAAGTCCTTGGCCCCTGCAGCCACATGGGAGTCCCAGATTAAGTTCCTGGCTCCTGGTTTCATCCTGGCCCAGCCCCAGCTGTAGTAGCCATTTGGGGAGTAAATCAGAGGATGGGAGATCTCTCTCTCTCTCTCTGCTTCTGCCTCTCCTTCTCTGACTTTGAAATACAAAATAAACAAATGAATGAATAAATAGATAGATCTTAAAAACATTTAAGCAAAATTAACAGTTCAGTTTTTCAGTTACACTAGACACATTTCAAGTCCTTAATAGCTCACAGGCCTGTGGCTACCATTTTGGAAAATGCCAAGTACAGAACATTTCTATCATCGCAGAAAGTACTGTCACACGGCACCGATGTAGCTCACATATAACCATCCATTTCTTCCATTCCTCTTACAACCACCTATACCAAACTGCAAGAATGTGAGAAGGGCAGCATCCTAAACCCTGCACCAAAGAACAAATGAAACTTCCAAATGTGAAACCCTTTGAGAAAAAAAAAAAAATTGCACTGACATATAAATCACCCAAGAATTTTTAAAACTTGATTTTATTAAGTCAATTTTAATGTAACTTTGCTGTGAAGCAAACTATACCTTCTATTCATGAACATATAGCACATTGTCTCATTTAAATATCACAGCTTCTACGGATTACATTTAATTAGTTTCTTCCAAAGCCCAAGTTTACAGCAAGTTTAAACTAAATGACACAGAAAAAAATGAAACAGATAACACTCTCTTGGTACTTACTTTCTCCTTGTAATCACAGTGATTATAGCTTAGCGATAACTTCTAAATGAGAATACACATTTCTTTAATATACTCACAGACTTCTTGGAAGTTGGCTTTTTGCTCTGTTTCAGAGTACTATGCTACGTAATGCAATAAAATTTTCTATTTAAAAGAACCAAGCATATAACTCTTATACAACAAATACGAATATTATCAGAGGTTTCAAATGTGGTAACACGTTAAAATGGAACATCATGAAATGTTTCACATTCAACAAACAGCTCATAACATCACAATAGGGAAGTTGTTAAACTTAGTATTCCTACTGAAGCTTTTCCATTCCTTTACTATAGCTCTCAGTTTTGATAGTGAGAAGTGATTTTATTTTAAAAAAACTCAAACTCCATTTTCTGTCCCCACCCTAGCAGCCTAAGGACTTGGAAGGCACAGGCTAGGTTGCTCTGAGTTTTTGTTTCAATAAACAGAATGCAGGGCTGAAATCTTCAGCCACCCTTGCTCCAAAGCCTGATAACGCTCACCTTTCAGGCACATTCTGATGTCTGAGTCATCGAAGTCTTGGAAATGGAAGACAGAAAAAGGCAACTGGGTGGGGTTGGGGGGAGAAGTGAGGCTGGTGGCGAATGTAGACAAACCAAGACAACCCCCAAACTGTATTTTAGTAGCTAAACAAAAAGTACTAAAATAGAAACCAAGTCCCTCTGTGGTCTGCAGAGGCAGAACTCAGAAGCCAGCTTCACTTACTTTTTCACACCGACAGAGCCATTTTCCTTGTTTTCCATGTCAACAGATAGCATGGGAAGGCTGCAGGGTTCCTTTACTTCAGCAACTAATCAATAAGGGAGAAAAGCTTGTGTTTAATTCTTAGAAAGTGAGAGAAGAATAGAAATTCTGAATCGGAAACATAATGGTCCCTTTTACAGCTTCACACCAGTTCACGTCTGTTTGTTTAAACCTCCAGTTCCCTCAGCGATTGGAGAGATGTGATTAAACCTAAAGGACTGGAGGAGACGGATTGGGGTGCTTTCATCTGTACTGGCACTGCCTGCCCTGACAATAAGCATTTGCAAATGAAACTGAATCCTCCTTCAAAACAAGTGCTGTGTGAACTGGCACAGCTTCCACCGGGTGCCAAGCCTGCACTTAAGACATTGCAACTCAGAATCGAGTCAAAGTAGAGAAAAACAATCCCAGCTCTCCTCCCCCTCCCACCACGGGCTGTGATTTTTTTTTCTTATTGTATTTTTTTCCCCTACTTCTCCGGCTCCTACATTTTTTTCATTGCAGTGCAGAAGGGCACTTAAAGCTTTTGTCAGCAAGTATTCCCCTACCTCACATATTCACAAGCAAAGACTCGAAAACCCCATCTGTGAGATGGCCATGCTGTGTTAATGCAGGAAGGTCACAAACACGCCAGCTAGCCCTAGTACGGAAAGGTGGTGCTGTGTGTGTGTGTGTGTGTGTGTGTGTAAGTGAGCCTAGGCAGCTCACTAGATTTATGTAAAATCATCAAAATATTTAAGGAGATATAGTAGCATCCATCACCGTTTTTGTTTAGTAGGATGAGGAAAAAAATTTAAAATCCTATGATAAAATAAAAGCCCTCTACAATCAATATGCAATTAGCAAGATGAAAACATTATGAAAAAACTGCTTTAAGAAAAACAAACAAAACAAACAAAAACTAGTCCTGAAACGTGTTTGCTGTTATTCAGCTGAAGCCATAAATTAAAGACATTTTCTCTCAAATCACTTTATACTTCGGCACTCCTTCTCTAGGGATTACTCCGAAACGGCAAGTGCATCATTTAGTATATTCACAAGATTTTATCACTGTTAGAGAAGTAGATGATTAGCAAATAACACTGTTAAGTGTGGGCTAATCTTTACTCCTGAAACACACACACACACACACACAAACTTCCAGTTGCTAAGCCACTTAAATCATTGCTAGAGAAAGCCAACATTTAATACACATATAGATATTAGCATCGTTCACACTCCGTTACAGAGTAGACAGGAACAGAGTGCTGCTGCTCCACGCTACCGGAATGATTTCACATCAGTTGGAAACTGTTACACATTCACCATTTTCTAAGCATCTCAGAAAACAAAACAAAACAAAACAAAACACTCACATTGATACTCTGCAACATCACACTACGTTGCCTTATTATTATTACTATTCTTTCCCTTTTTTGTGGAAGAGTAAAAAGAAAACCTACCTATAAGCAACTAAAACATATCATTTTTTATAGGCTTATCAAGAACAGCCAAAGAAACCCCAATGTTTTCTTTCACAAAGTAGGCTGGCAAAGGAATTCAATAAGGAGGTACAATTTGACACAGTGAAATAAAACCAGGCTGGCTCGCAGCCAACATGACGTTAGGAATCACACACAAGCTGCACCAACTGCCTTCTGGTTCATGGCTGACTTTTTAAAGCTACAGTGTGCCCGTTCACTTTTGCTAACTACCTTCAGCACAATTAGTGGAAGAGAATGAATCACAAGTCTAAAACTGCAGAATTCTCAGTACACCTGTCTTGTACAAAGGAAAACAAGCTGTCTCAATAGCCTCTTATTATCTCCCTCCCCTTTATTGTTGCTGCATACGTCTCTGGTGTTTTTCTGAGCATGAATGTCACGTTTCAAACTATTTATTTTTCTCCCGTATGGGAAAAATACGAGAAAAAGAGAGACAGAAGGCAGTGCTTAGAGGCTATAAGCAGTGACCACTCAGAAGCTGCAGTTCTGTGTCACTCTTTTTCCCTAACAGAGCTTCGTGGACAAAGTTCCCAGGGCTGGCTTTTAAGTAATCTCTTTGTGAGAATAAGGAAAGCACTGCCCAGCAGCAAATCCTTTCACTTCATTATGCAGGAAGTAACATATTTCAGAGAGGATGCAAAATAGATGACCAGATCTCCTGAAAACGCCCACATTCCTTCATTTTGGCATTCATCCTACCCAGTGAAGCCAGTCAAAATTCAAACTGAAATAAACAAAACATTACTCTACAAAACAAAAACAATTAGTTCTGCTAGGCTTAATTCTGTTTATCCCAGTTGCACATAACGCATAATTCAACATATTCAGCCAACTTTTACAACCTATTGAGCACCTTGGACTGTATGAGTTACATATGAATAAGACGATGGGGTGCCAACTCCTAAATTCAGTGTCTCCCAACCACCACCCTAAATCAACAATTAAGGAAACTGGGAGGAGGTTAGGCAAGTTCTTTTCAATTGCCCTGGTCAACCTCAGCAACTGTGCCTGGCTGGGAACCACTGCTGGAGGAACAACATTCCTGCCCATTAACTGCTCTGTGCACACACTGAAAACACAGAGGAGTCGCCCCTTCACTGAAATAAACACCCACCACCATTCGCACACTTCTAGGTCAAGGCAGCAACAAAACCAGTCAACATCGCACCGAGAATACAGGTTTCCCCAGGATCCTAGAAAACCGTAACTGCCACTGCTGTAATAATGTGTAGTTTTTGGGTAGAACTGAGCTCCAAGCTGCCTGCCCTTTTTCTACTGTAATCTTGAAGGGCACTACATTATACATTTGGAACCCGAATTTCAAAGTCCATTTCTTTTAACTTACTTCAAGAATGGTATCAGAAATGGACTTCCTGAAAGATCATGGCTGGGAAGGGCTTCAAGTGTTCTCTCTAACCATCTTTGCCATTGCCTCCAAATAACAATAACTCGGGGACCCATTCGAAGTGTTTATAAATTGAGTGTCATGTTTTGAGCATAGGACGGACGTTCATCGCAGTGGATCAAAACCATGGCCCCTTAGGGGAATAAAGAGCTCTTTCACCAACAGATTCCATAAAGTGTTTGGACTTGATCTGAATTTTCTGAATTAATCTTCAACCAAATCCAAATGGAACGGGGGGGGGGGGGGGAGGGGACAATGGGGGACCTGGACTGTGAGTGCTCCGGGCAGAGGGAGGGGAAGGAGGAAGGAGGCATTGCACGTTCAGCTCACCATTTTCTCTCCCCGAGCAACGGGGGCAAAGGAAAGGTAGTTCCACCCCACCACTCCTTAGCCATCACAGGAGGTGGGCTCCCGTGAAGCTTTGCCAAGCATTTCTTCCTACACAGAGAAGAGGATATCCCCTTCCACCTCGCCTGCTGTGATCAAAAGTTTGTGTTGAGCCAGTGTATGGTGTTGTAAATCACTCCCATTTTATAAACAATGAGCCCCACAGGCCACTACATTATGACAACAGGTTCCACTCTCCAGCTAGTTCTGACTTTGATAATAAGTTGCCATTTGTAAATACAAACACATACACCAGCACACTCACCCACTCCCTCCTCACCCAACGCAACCGGTCCACAAGGAGCCTCTTCCCCGCGGGCCACAGAGCTGTGTGGGTGTCACGTGTGTGCTGTGAGTGGCTGTCGGTCGTGCAGTGAGACTGCTGTGTATGTGGGGTGGGGAGCACAAGACGCCCTGCGGTCCTGCACAGGATGGCAAGTGCG
The DNA here is from genome assembly GCF_051225735.1 of Oryctolagus cuniculus. Lineage (NCBI taxonomy): Eukaryota > Metazoa > Chordata > Mammalia > Lagomorpha > Leporidae > Oryctolagus > Oryctolagus cuniculus. The sequence continues at coordinate 87,615,117 of NC_142873.1, forward strand.
GCATTGACCTGTAGACCTCAAGCTTCAGGTTCCCCCGGAGGCGGGGAGGCGGGTCAGGAAGGGCGGGAGACTGTTGCCTTTGATTTTTTTGTTTGTTTTTAAACACTGTTGCGGCCCCGGACAGCGCCATCCCACAGGAGCCGCCCGCCCCTACCCGAACTCCACGCACCCCATAGGGCGTCTCGGAGAACGCGAGGGGTAGCCCGCAGTGGGCGGCGCCGCAACACTAGGGCAAAGTTTCCGGCCACGACTTTTCAGGAGAGAGTTTGTGCTCAGTTTGGGGGCGCCTGGGAGGGCCAGTCTCCCGAAGACCGAGCGTGGGGGCGTGGCGCTGGCAGGGCCGGCACAGCCACGCCGCCGTCCGGCCCGGGCACGCCTCGACCCCCAGCGCCCCTCCGGAGTGACAAGAGTCCACGCGACAAGCTGCAGGAGCACCGGACACGCGGCAGAGACGAGGGCGGGCGGGGGGCTTCACGGTGCGGTCTTCTGTTTCCTTTCTTCCTGGCCAACGGAGAGCGCGAGCGCGCCCCAAGCCCGGCCGCACCGCCCAGCACTTACCTCCCGCGCGGAGCTCGGCGGCAGCCACGCGCCCACCCTGAGCCGCCGCCGCCGCACGCGCGGGGCACGCCGGGAGTTGTAGTCCGCCGCGGCGGGGGGTTCCTGGGGAAGCGCGAGGCCGGCCAGCGGAGGTCGGGAGCTATGTTGGGGCCTTGGGACTATGGGAGCAAACTTCCAGGGAGCCGAGGGGAAGGGGTTTTCAGCTTAAGACCATTCTTCCGATCTTAACTCGCTCATGACAACCCTGATGAAGTTTTCAGCTAAGTTTGTTAGTAATGATAAGCAGAGATTTCCTGGGTGGAACTCATATTTTTTTTGGGGGGGGGGGTTGTAAAAGCCCTTTTATAAAGCCATTTTTAAACAAAACAAAACAAAAGTTTACAAAAGGAAAAAAGAACAGAAAGAATAACTTGCTTCAAAATGTCCCCAAGAGAGAAAAAAATAAAGGGGACAATGCCAACATGCTGAACAGTAAAGGCTTCTTTTTCTTATTTTTTAATACAAAATACAAGCAAAGGATACACATACTTAAAACAGAGCTCAGGAGCGACACGCAGTCCTGGAAACCCTTCAATAAAAGCAAAGCAGGAGTTTGTTTTTTCTTTGTCTATGCAGATACCTACAGAGACTGGGATATGTAAAAATTAAGTATCACAAAAGACCATCACACGATTCTACCAATGCATGTTGCATCTAAAATTCACGAACATGGTCAACAAAATCATGTTCACTTCAATACCTTAACAGTGCTGAAATCTGCAGCATGGTACTAAGGAAGTTAAAGTTTGAATGTAACAACTTTATTTAAAAGTTCTTTTCCTTTAATTTAAATGAAATGGGGAACTCATAGATTTTAGCGCTGTGGTCTCCCTTCCCTGGAGAGACCAGAGGGAGAGCAGGTGTTTGCACATTACGCTTGCAAAGTGCTTTATAACACTCTTGGCTTTGCAAAGCACTCTTTTTTTTTTTTTTTTTTGACAGGCAGAGTGGACAGTTGAGAGAGAGAGACAGAGAGAAAGGTCTTCCTTTGCCGTTGGTTCACCCTCCAATGGCTGCCACGGCCAGCGCACTGCGGCCGGCACACGGCGCTGATCCGATGGCAGGAGCCAGGTGCTTTTCCTGGTCTCCCATGGGGTGCAGGGCCCAAGCACCTGGGCCATCCTCCACTGCACTCCCTGGCCACAGCAGAGAGCTGGCCTGGAAGAGGAGCAACCGGGACAGAATCCGGCACCCCAACCGGGACTAGAACTGGGTGTGCCGGCGCCTCAAGGCAGAGGATTAGCCTAGTGAGCCGCGGCGCCGGCCTGCAAAGCACTCTTAATTGGTTCGTTATATTAAAATGATCAAGCACTAATTGGGATTTAGGCAGAGCGAAGTTCACATTGCAGTGTGTGCTCTGTGTGTACCTGCTGAGATTGGAGCCACCCTGCCCTTTGCATTTCCCTAAACCAGCTCTTAGCTGGGAAGGAAGAGTGAGGAAGAGGGCTAGGAACAGACGTGGTGGACACAGTGTAAGAAGAGGAGCCGGTGGTCATCGCTGTGGCTTAGCAGGTTGAAGCTCAGCCTGCAGCTCTGGATGCGGTTTGAGTCCCAGCTGCTCTACTTCCGATCCAGCTCCCTGCTAATGCGCCTGGGAAAGCAGTGGAAGGTGGCGCAAGTACTTGGGCTTCTGCACCCACGTGGGAGACCTGGAAGAAGCTCCTGGCTCTGGCTTGACCCATCCCTGGCTGTTGCAGCCACTTGGGGAGTGAACCAGCTGATAGAATGCTTCTTGCTGGCTCTCTAACTCCGCTTTTCAAATCTTATATATATAAAAAAAAGGAAGACTAAGAGGAGACCCTTGCTGTGGGGGACTGCCTTGAAATGGCTGATGAGTAAACTCTTACAAAATAAGAAGATAAGTAAGACCAAAAGGGCAGATGGGATAAAGGTGGAGGCCCACACAAATTGTGAGCAGGCTAGGCGTACTGTAGAAAGGTGGTGTCAACTGCAAAAGAAAGCAAAGCAAAAACAAACAGGACTTTAGAATCCAGAGATGTGTAGTCCAGGTGGGCGGATGTGAATGACCAAGTGGGCAGTTACAGATGTGGATCCGGTCGTTATGTGTAGAAAGAGAATTGTGAGTCAGTTACTTGGGAGAGGTGGTTGAAGGGCAGTTGGAGTGGGCCAGGGGCGGTGAGGAGCTGACAGTGACCCTAGGCTGGTGAAGAACTGGTGAAGGAGGAGAGGGGGTGCTGCAGGAGTGCCTGACACAGGAGCCGAGGGAGGGAGAGGCGGGATGAGCACACCAACAGGTCTCACACTACAGAGAGGTAGCCGATGAGAGCAGACGGGCCACTAGATTGTACATCCATAGCCTATTGGGAGAGAGATGCCGACAAGGATTGTTTGGAAATTTACCAGAGTGATTTTGCTTGCGGCAGCAATGAGAAAGGCTGCACTGCTGGAAAAGAGCTGATGGACAAGGTTGTGAGGCCTCTTGCATCGCCCAGACAGTCCTGCACGGCGAGACTTCTCCCACATCCCACTTCTCTGTCCCGCTACTCATTCACCAGGGGAAAAACCTGTTTACAATTATCTGAGCCTAGAATCAATTTCACTTAGGAACATTTGTGTTTGTCACACAGTTTTAAGCTACAATGCATTTTCCTAGGATGCAATAAACGGAGTAATGATATGCTGGGTGGAATGTGAATTGTCAGTACAGTTCATTTTGTAACTGTGCATTTCTTGGTGATTCTACAGACGGACACAGCTACTTCATTGTGCTTTTTAGTTCAGAAATGCCTTAGCAGCTCCATAGTCAGTCGTTTTATTATATTATACATGACTTTACTTTTCCCTTTATACTACAATTAACTCAGGGCTTTGATTTAATTTAAATGTAAATGTGTTGGTAGTTTAAAACTGTCACTTCACAATAGTAACTAATATATTATTATATATAGTAATAACTAGTATATTTGTTATGAAAAGGAGGAATTGGATTTGACAAGGTTGAGAACCACTTATTCGTTCAATGACTGTTTTGAATTCCTCCTATTCTAGATAGTTGGCATAGATCAATATATAAAACACAAAGTGTGTTGCCTGTATGGAGCTTATATTCTCACATGGGTATGGGAGAGGCAGGCAATAAATACAAATATGTACAGTCATTAGTATATTGGAAAGTGGTAAGTGCTATGAAAAATAAAAGAGCTGAGTGGGAGCTGGGAGCCAAGGAGAGGATGGGTTGATAATGCTAAATACAGTGATCAGGGTAAACTTCACTGAGAAGTCACTCAAGGAAAGAGCTGGAGTTGGTAAGAGAATGGCTGTGGATTTCTGAAAGCAACACTTCTGCAGGACAGCAGAAGTCTGTCTGAAAGGACGGGACTTGATTGGGTTGGAGAGAATGAGGAGGTGAATACTAGGAGGACTAGGGGTAGCCCCTAGGCCAGGGACAGATGACATGACGTAGGGCTTGTAGGCATCACAAGGACTTTGGCATTCACTCTGTGTGAAAGTTCAACTAGATAAAAAATGGTTATTTTTGCCCTTCAGTATCAGTTAACCATTGATCTGTTTTATTTAAGCACTTAACATTGCTTGGAATATGTCTGAAATCTTTGTTTATGAGGATGACCTTTTGCCTTCTGCCTAGATGACTGTATAACTCTTAAGTTCTTAAAAGAAAGCTTGTATGAAATTTTCTTAGAATATGGCAAACCATTGGCCAGCGCCATGGCTTACTTGGCTAATCCTCCACCTGCGGTGCCAGCACCCCGGGTTCTAGTCCCGGTTGGGACACCGGATTCTGTCCTGGTTGCTCCTCTTCCATTCCAGTCTCTGCTCTGGCCCGGGAAAGCAGTGGAGGATGGACCAAGTGCTTGGGCCCTGCATCCACATGGGAGACCACGAAGAAGCACTTGGCTCCTGGCTTCAGATCGGCGCAGCGCACTGGCCACAGCAGCCATTTGTGGGGTGAACCAACGGAAGGAAGACCTTTCTCTCTGTCTCTCTCTCTCTCACTATCTAACTCTGCCTGTCAAAAAAATAAAATTAAAAAAAGAACATGGCGAACCCTTTCAAAATGCAATTTTTAGCTATGCTCTATTTCCTGAACTTCTATTATGTAAATGTTTCGTTTCCATGTATTCATTCAAATCCTCAATTCAGCAGTCTTTCATTCACCAGTGCTCCACTTGCTGTGGGCTACATCTTTCCTCTTCTAATCACCTTCAACCCATATTGTTGCCGCTAAATTCCGTGTGATTGTTCTTCATTCGCTTGCCCTTGCCCAGGTTTCTTCAGTTAAGTTCCACTCCTTGGTGCTTTTGATGTGATTGTCAGTAATCTAATCACTTCTCATTTCTTTCCTCTGTTTTCCAGATTTCTTTTACTAGTCTAAGGGTCCCATGCTACTTTTCGCCCAGCTTTTGTTTTTTGAAGGAGGTCTCCCTGTTTACCTTATTGTTTGTATCATTCACTTGAAATGTTAACTGGAGGATGAATGTTGATGAGTTATAATCTACTTGTTATTTGTTGGGAGTGACTTGTAATGATATTAGGGACAATTTTAAAAACTGTTTAGCATCAGCATGAAAATAAAATTACTAGAGCAAAAGTAAAAAATGCAGTTATATAGTTGTAACAATCTGCAAAATTATTAAAATTAACTTATTAATAAATTTTTAAGCTTTCTTCCTGGTATTTAAATCAAAAAGAAATATAGACTGAGATATAATATATTGTTCTCATTGACTTTAAAAGAAAACTGATGAATTATTCAGGGAAAAGTTTCTGGAGCACTTTGGTCTTTTTTTTTCTTTTAATGATTTATTTATTTATTTGAAAATCAGAGTTAGAGAGAGAGGGAGAGACAGAGATTGATCTTCCACCCATTGGTTCACTCTTAGCTGGCTACAAAGGTCATTCCTGGGCCAGGCTGAAGCCAGGAGCTTCTTCTGGGTCTCCCATGTGGGTGCAGGGAAACAAGCACTTGGGCCGTCTTCTGCTGCTTTCCCAGGTGCATTAGCAAGGAGCTGGATCTGACGTGGAGCAGCTGGGACATGAACCAGCATGCAGATTGGATGCCAGTGTCACAGGAGGTGACTACCCACTGTGCCATATTGCTGGCCTCTGGAGCATTTAGTTCTTAAAAAAAAAAAATCAAATGGGGAGAGGGTCTTAATGAATTTGATTAGTAAATGCAACAGTGGTATTCATCAAGTTATTTCTTATAGCACTGCTTAATGAAAGCTGCAAACATGGCACTGAAACAGACCAGAGAAAGCCAACCCCCTTGTTTCTAGGGCAGTATGATGCAAGTCCGTTTGGAAGATAAAATCTGGAGGAAAGGTTAGTGTTATGGTTTGAATTGTGTCGACCCCCCCCCCCCAACACCCCATACGTTTAAGTACTAACACTTTGAACCCCAGCAGGTGAAATTTTGAAATAAGATCATTGCAGGTGTAGTTAAATAGAGTCACCCTGGAGTATGGGGTCAGGAGTTCTAATCCAGTGTGACTGGTGTTCTTATTAAGAAAAGGAGACCCAGAGGTGAAGGCTCTAAGATGACAGGGATACACGTCAGGAAGACAGAGGACGAGCCTCAAGATCCACTGCACAAGCCAAAGGAGCATTAGGGTGTGCTGGTGCTGTGGCGTAATGGGTAAAATCCCCAGCCTGCAGTGCCAGCATCCCATATGGGCGCCAGTTCGAGTCCTGGCTGCTCCACTTCCAATCCAGCTCCCTGCTAAGGCACCTGGGAAAACAGCAGAAAATGGCCCTAGTGCTTGGGCTTCTGCACCCATGTGGGAGACCTGGATGAAGCTCTTGGCTCCTGACTTTTGCCTGGCACAGCCCTGATCATTGGGGCCATTTGGGGAGTGAACCAGCATGTGGAAGATCTTGCTCTGGCTCTCTTCTTTCTCTGTAACTTTGACTGTAACTCTGACTTTCAAATAAATAAATAAATCTTAAAAAAACAAAAAAAAGGAACACTAGGTGCTACAAGAAGCTGCAGGAGGAAAAGACAGATCCTCACCCAGAAGTTTCAGAGGGAGGGTGACTCTGGCATCACCTTGACTTTGGACTTCTGGCTTGCGGACTGAGCAGAGAAGTTTCTGTTGTTTTAAGGCACCAGCTTGTGGTACTTTATTACAGCAGCTTTAGCAAACTAATACAGGTAAACGGCATTTCCTGCAACAATGTTTCATGAATTTAGTTCTCTCGACCAAGACTTGGTATATGTTGGACAGCAAAAAATTTGAGAAGGGATTAAAGTAGTTTTAAGGGCTGACATTGAGAGTGGATCTATATGCTTGAAAGTAAAAACTTGCAAGTATTGGTAAGGCTGACATCCTTGTGAACACTGCAACACCTGAGATTCACACTTGGCATGCCAGCCATCAGACCGAATTGTCTGTTGAAATTACCCCTTGTCATTGAAAAGCCATCTTTGGAATACAGGATAGCTACCCACATGTTCTCTATAGTGGGAGGATGTGTATACTCTATAGATTTTCCAGAAATTTGTCTGCTTTCCTTCCTTTTATTCTTTCCATTCAGATATTTTTTTTAATTCCCAGGCGGATAGTATTAAGAAGCAAAAGTTTGTGCAGTCTTATACCCTTATTCAAAGGTCAAACTTCTGAATATTCTCCAAAATATGGCAATATCTTTTATTTTTAAAGATTTATTTTATTTATTTGAAAGAGTTACAGAGAGAGGTATAGACAGAAAGAGAGGGAGCTGGTGCTGTGGCATAGTGTGCTAAACCTCTGCCTGGGGCACCGGTGTCCCATATGGGGGCTGGTTCAAATCACAGCTGTACCACTTCTGATCCAGCTTTCTGCTATAGCCTGGGTGCAGGGGCCCAAGCACCTGAGCCATTCTCCACTGCTTTTTCAGAGCTATCAGCAGGGAGCTGGATTGGCAGTGGAGCAGCCAGGACTTGAAGCAGTGCCCTTATGGGATGCGGGCATTGCAGGCTGGTCTTTAATCTGTTGTGCCACAGTGCCAGCCCCTATAATGGAGTTCTGTTCCACACAGTTACTCGGGGATTCAGGATTGGAGAAACTCTACGCTCTGTAGCTACATCACGCAGAGATGCCAGACCCATAAGATCACTGCAGAAGGGAAAGAGGGACATACGGGATCACAGGTTCTAGCTGATTTTCTCTGCTAGTCATAGTCTATTGGCCCGAAGAGCTACGCGGCTGCAAATCAATCACAGGGGAACTGTGAAAGATAGGTGATCGCATCGATAGTCAGTAATAGTCAGTTCCTTTGTCACAACTGCTTTTCAAGCTAGGTATCAACTAGAGGCAGTTTGGATAAACACCAGGAAAGTTTAACATCAAAAAGTCTTCATAATGGAACTTCCAAGCATCAGGAAGAAGGAAAACGACCCAAGAAGGAAAGTCTGAGATACAAACAGGAAGGCTGGGTAAAGTAAAGGCAGACTGTTGGGTACATCTGAATAAACATTATGGTGAAAGGCAAACAAATAATAAAGTACAATTAGTGGAGTTAAAAATTATATTTTGGAGGCAGTGTTGTAGCACAGTAGGTTAAGCCACTGTTTGCCAGGCTGACATCCCTTAGAGTGCTGGTTCCAGTCCCGGCAGCTCTGGCTGTGATCTGCTCCCTGGAAATGCGCCTGAGAAGTCAGCGGCTGATGGGCCAAATGGTTAGACCCCTGCCACCCAAATGGAGTTGCTAGCTCCTGACTTCAGCCTGGTCCAGCCTGGCATTCTGGCCATTTGGAGGAGTGAACCAGCTGATAGAAAATCTCTTTCTCTCCTTCCTTGTAAATCAATAAATAAATCTCTTAAAAAGAACATTAAAAATAATATTTTGTAAAGTGGAAGTGATGGTAAGAGGTAAGATATTCTTAGTTCCTTGCCTATTTGAGGACATTATTAAGATGTTAACTGTAGGGTCCAGTTATGCTGTGGTGTAACTAGTTAAGCCCTTCTGCAGCGATGGCATCCCACAAGGGCATTGGTTTGAGTCACGGCTGCTCCACTTCAGATCCCTGGAATTCTCGTTGTCAGTAGGTACCTTAGTCGCTCACTTGGCTTCTATCCAGTTTATCCCTCCCACAAATCTAAACATGTTCCTTTTCTACTTACAGTTCTTCATGCTTCTCAAGTTCAAGCACTGACTCAAGTTCAAATTTTTTAGATTAGCACACAAGGCTCTTTATGCTCTGACCCCTGATATCCCTTTAGTGGCACATCTGTCCATTTTCCTAAACTCACACTTACATTAATAGGTACCTTCTTCCAAAAACCATACGTAGTGGCATTTCATACCTGCATGCCCCAATAGTTGTTGCCTTTTCTTACCCAGAAATGCTCTGCCTACCTGATTCATTTAGCTAACTCCTACCAATACTTAAACAGAGGCAGAGAGAGAGAGAGAAGGGGGAGAGAGAGAGAGAGAGAGAGAAGAAGAAGGAGGAGGAGGAGGAGGAGAAGGAGAAAGAGAAGGAGAAAGAGAAAGAAAGAGAGAGAGAGAGAAAGAGTGGGAGAGAGAGAGAGTCTTCCATCTGCTGGTTCACTCTCCAAATGGCCACAATGGCTGGAGCTGGGCCCATCTGAAGCCAGGAGCCTGGAGCTTCTTTCAGGTCTCCCATGTGGATGTGGGGGCTCAAGGACTTAGGCTATCTTCCCCTGCTTTCCCAGGCCATAAGAGAGAACTGGATTGGAAGTGGAACAGCTGGGACTTGAACCAGCGCCCATATGGAATGCTGGCATTGCAGTCAGCTGTTTTACCCGCTATGCCACAGTGCTAGCCTCTATATCTTTCCTTGATACTGACTGAAGAGCCTTCCCTCCTTCTGTAATAACCATATTTTCTTATATTGTGATGCTAATTGCAGTATACTATAACCTTTGATGTCTCCTCTTCTAGTAGTCTTTAATAATACTGATGTGTTACTGATTGAGTTGTTTTAAGTACTTGCTAACAATATTTTAAATTCTAACCACAACTTCCTAAAGCACCTATCTTCAGCTACACTTTAAAATTGAGGCTTACAGAGTAAGGCAATGGATCCATGGTCATTGCCATTATAATGGCAACACTATCCTCACACCTGGTTCTGTTGCTTTATTTGACATTTGCCAGAATCTGGCACCATATCTAACATTTCCTGATAAGATGGATGTGCCTGAATCGTTGTGCTGGCTTGAAATAAGTCCTAGTTTAGAAGAAAATAAAGCAGCCAAATTTGAAGTCAAATCAAGCAGGCTCTCTGCCTCTATTGAGCTGCTGAGACAGGAAAGTTCCTAAACAGCCATGCATCCTGGGAGGTGGTAAGCGTGGCAAGTGGGCTTCCTGGGCGGGGAACTTTGGCACTGGAAGCTGCAGATCAATGAGGGGAACCGAAAGAGTCTCAACTCAGAGGCAGAGTGCCTGTTGGTACAAGTTTTCTTCGCAGAAGAACTATGTGGTCATGCAGTATTTATCTTAGTTCCTCAGATGGGAAGATAGTGATTTGCTATCTCTGTGTACAGCTGTGAGCAGAGAGATTGATGTGGGAATCTGGTCTCAGTGCCAGTGTGTGCGCACTGCCTGCCTTTTGGTTTGTGTCCAGGGCTGCTGTTTTCTGAAAATAGAATCTTATACTGCCTGTGATTCAATCCCTTTTCATCTCATGTTCTCTCTGGCTCGTAAGTTTTAAAAGAATCAACCCATCTCTGATTGCTTGCTGCATGCCATTTTCCCCAAAATTGGTGAAATTTGCAAGTTATTACCAAGAGGTTTATATAAACTTTTTTGAAAAAACACGGAGTGAACAAGTGGGAGAGGGTGGGGGTGAAAGAGACAGGAAGGGAAGGAGGGAAGGAGGGAGGGAGAGAGGAAGAGAGAAAGAGAAAGGGAGAGAGAATCACTCTTCTGTCCACTGTTCACTCCCTTGCAATAGGTGGAATTGGGCCTGGCTGAAACTAGGTAATTGAAACAGAGACCCAAGTTCTTGAGCCATTACCTTCTACCTTCCATGATGTGCATTAGCTGGAAGTTCAAATCAGGAGTAGAGCTAAGACTTAAACCAAGGGAGCCTGATAGGGAATGCAGGCATCCCAAGTGGTGTCTTGAACCAAAGTCCTGCCCCTATTACCCAGCATGTAAGCTTCCTTTTGTTAATTACTGGAAGTTAGTGTAATATGAATCAGAGGAAAAATATATTTCCTATGCTGCGTCTTTGATCATTTACAAAATCATGGAAATGTCTTTGTCACCCTGAGTCCTTTGACTAAGGTAACAGTTCAGGAAGCCATCCCCTGGGGTCCATCTTACCTCAGCTGCATCTGAATTAGCCTTCCTAATGCTGTAGCTTGTTGGCTCTCTTTGCTCCTTCTCTAGGAGCTCCTCTTCTGTAACGTCTTCCTTTCAGGTGACTGTCTAATGTGGCTTCTGTGCAACCCCTGTAACCGGAAGCGGCAGTGCTGCAAGTTCTGAGCAGCTGCAAGGCCTCCATCTGCATCCTGTTCCCCAGTCGCCATTCGGGATCTGCACAGAGAGGCCCTGGGTAGAGTCCTGCGCTCCCTGTCCTGCCGCCCCTCCACTGGGAGGCTTAGACACTGGTGATTGCTCTTCAGCAATATGTGCAGTTTCATCGATCAGTTGGGCTCTGGGTATTTAATTTTCTGTGATGTGAACCCCGTTAGTGGTATGTAACTGACTGTTTATTTCTCACTGACTTCCTAACTCAGCCAGTGTAGTGTTGTTGGCTTAATAATGGGACTTAAATGCAGTTTTCTGCCTCTAGCTCTCTTTTCTCCCTAATAAGAAAATCAGGGAGGTGAGGGCAGGCAGGTATCTCCGACATTCAGTGGTTAACTTCCTCCCAACCCCCCCCCTTTTTTTTTAAGATTTTATATATTTATTTGAAAGTCAGAGTTACAGAGGGGCAGGGGCAGAGAGAGAAAATGAGAGAGAGATCTTCCATCTGCTGGTTCACTCTCCAGATGGCTGCAACTACTGGAGCTGCGTCAATCTGAAGCCAGGAGACAGGAGTTTCTTCCAGATCTGCCACCCAGGTGCAGGGGCCTAAGGACTTGGGCCATCTTCTACTGCTTTCCCAGCCATAGCAGAAAGCTGGATCAGAAGTGGAGCATCTGAGACTTGAACTGGCACCCATATGGGATGCTGGCACTGCAGGTGATGGCTTTACCCACTATGCCACAGTGTGGCACTCCCTTCCCTTGCCTGAGACTGGTCTTGGAAAACTCAGAGCACTCCAAGTAGGGTAAATACCAGAAAAGCAACACCTAGACATAGTTTTGTAATTATAGAAAATCAAAGATAAGGAAAAAATTCCTGAAAGAAGCAGAAGGGGAAAAAGACCTTATAGATAAGAATTACATCTGACTTGTCTTTAAAGGCCATGCAAGCAGGAAGAAAATGGAATGCCATATTTGAAATGTGGAGAGAGAAAACTCACTTAGAATTCTGTACCCTGTAAATGAAACATAATTAAAGAATTTCTCAAACAAAAATCAAGGAAATTGTTGCCAATAGACCTGCCTCACAAGAAATGCTAAAAGAGATTCTTTAGAGAGAAGGAAAAGAACATAAGTCAGAAACTTAAATCTGCATAAAGAAAGGAAAATAATCAGAGAAGGAATTAATGAAGATAAAAACTTATTCTTCATATTCCTAATTGATCTAACAGATAACAGTTTACATAATCATAGAACCAATTTATTTGATTATATATTATACATATACATTTATGTACTCTTATGTATAAGTGGAATAAATGGCAGCAATGATACAAGAGAGAAGAGGGAGGAATTGGAATTCTTTTGTTTTATAACATACACTACCCATGAAGTGTAATAGTGTTGTTTGAATGTGGACTTGGGATAATTATAAATGTAGGTGACAGGCCATAAGCAATTATAATAAGAGTTTTTTTAAAGTGGTTCAATTGATATTCTAAGAAATACAGAAAATGGAATTGTGTAAACTTCTTAGTTTTAACAATAGAAAGAAGAAAAAGAAGGACGACAAAAATAGGAACAAAGAACAGAACAACAGATAGAAAGCAAATAAATATCGTCAATATTAATTCTACCAAATCAATAATTAGCTGAACATCAATGGTCTAAATGTGCTAACGGAAAGAGAGAGAGTGTCAGAGTAGGTCAAAAAACAAGATTCCGGGCTGGCACTGTGGCGCAGCGGGTTAAAGTCCTGGCCTGAAACACCGGCATCCCATATGAGCACCGATTCTAGTCTCAGCTGCTCCTCTTCCAATCCAGCTCTCTGCTATGGCCTGGGAAAGCAGTGGAAGATAGCCCAAGTCTTTGGGCTCCTGCACCCACGTGGGAGACCCAGAAGAAGTCCCTGGCTCCTGGCTTCAGATCAGCGCAGCTCCAGCCGTTGACGCCATTTGGGGAGTGAACCAGCAGAAGGAAGACCTTTCTCTCTGTCTCTCCCTCTCACTGTCTGTAACTCTACCTCTCAAATAAATAAATAAAATCTTTAAAAAAAAGAAGACTCAACTATGTGTTGTCCACAAGAAACTCACTTTAAATATGAATACACATATAGATTCTGTAAATGGATAGAGAAGTAAAAAGTAAATGGATAAAGATATGCTATGCTAATACTAATTTTAAAAATGCACAAGAGGGTATATTAACTTTAACAAAGCTGATTTCACAGTAAGAAAGCTTATCAGGACAAAGAAGAACATTACAAAATATATTGAAGATATAATAAACTTTAATGTGTATGTGCCTAACCAAGCTCTAAAATACATGAGGCAAAGCCTGATAGTACTGCAATGTGAAATAGATGAATCCACTATCCAAATGGACAGAACCAGCCTGCAGAAAATCTGTAAGAATATGTTTGAACTCAAAACAACCACCAGTCAATTGGATATAATGGCCATTTATAGATCATTAGCCAATAACAGCAGAATATAAATATTTTTCAAGCTTAAACAGCATTTACTAAGCTAACCCTCATCCTGGGCCATAAATCACTTCTTAACAAATAAAAAAGAATAGAAATCATACATTTTGTATTTTTATACCACAATGGATTTAAGAAATCAATAATAGAAAGGTTGCTGGAGAAAAATCTCACAATGTTTCTAAATAATATACAGGTTTAAAAAAATCACATAAAAATGTAAAAATATTTTGAACTAAATGAGAATGAAAATACAACTGATAAAAATTTATGGGATGCAATAAAAGCAGCACTTACAGAGAAATTTATAGCATTGAACACACATTTTTAAAAAGATTTACTTATGTATTTGAAAGTCAAAATTACAGAGATAGATGGACAAAGAAAGAGAGAGAAAAAATATCTTCCATCCACCCACTTGCACATGCCTTGGATGGCCACAATAGCCATTGCTGGGCCAGGCCAAAGCCAGGAGCTAGGAGCTCCATCCAGGTCTTCCACGTGAGTGGCAGGGGCCCAAACACTTGGGTCATCTTACACTGCTTTTCCGAAGCCATTAGCAGGGAGCTGGATCAGAAGCAGAGCAGTCAGGACATGAACCAGCACCCATATGGGATGTTGGCAATTGCAGGTGGTGACTTTACCTGCTACACCACAATGCTGCCCCTGAATGAACCTTTTTTTCTTTTTTTTTAAAGAAAATGATCTAAAATCGATTAGCTAAGCTTCTACTTAGGAAACTAGAGAAATAAAAGCAAAGTAAATCCAAAGTGAGAAGAAAATAATAAAAATTAGAGCAGATACCAGAATCTCACATTGGAGTGCTGGCTGGAGTCCTGGCTGCTCTGCTTCCAACACAGCTTCCTACTAAGGTGCCTAGGGAGGAAGTGGATGATGGCTCAAGTACTTGCAACCCCGCTACCCATCTGGGAAACCAGAGTGGAATTCCTGGCTTTTGGCTTCAGCCTGGCCCAGCTCTACCTGTTGTGATCATCTGGGGTATGAATTGGCAATAGATCTCTCTTTCTCTCTATCATTCCCTCTTTGTCTAATACTTTGCTTTCAAGTGAATAATTTTAACAAAAATTAGAACATAAATCAATTATATGGAAAACATAAGTCAATGCAGAAAATCAACCAAATCCCAAACAAAATTAGCAAGCCTCTAGAATAGGAGAGGGCACAAATTGCTACCACAAGGAAGAAAAGAGGAGAAATCACCAATGATCTCATGGTCATTAAATGAATAATAAAAGAATACTATGAACAACACTATCCCCACACATTAGATAATGTAGATAAAATAGACCAATTCCTTGAAAGATACAATCTCCCAAAAGTCACATAGGAAGAAACAGACAATATAAATAGACCTATGTTCATTTAAGAAGTTGAATTAGTAATTAATATCCTTTCAAAATAGAAAGCACCAGGCCCATATGAGTTCACTGTTGAACTTTAGCAAACAGCTAAGAGTTATAAAAATTCTCTACAAATATTTTTCAGATGACAGAAGCAGGAAGCATACTTCTTAAATCATTCTATGAGGCCAGTATTATTCTAATACCCAAACTAGACAAAGGCATTGCAAGAAAACTATAGTTTAATAATGCTCATGAACATAGACCCAAAAGTCTTCAACAAAACATTAGCAAAAATGTACCCAAAAATCTATAAAAAAATCATACACCATGACAAGTGAGATTTTCTCCAGGCATGCAAGGCTAATTAAAGAAATCAATTACTGGGCCAGTGTTGAGGATTAGCAGGTAAAGCTACCGTCCACAGTGCTGGCATCCCATGTGGGCGCCATTCATGTCCCAGCTGCTCTACTTCTGACCCAGCCTCCTGCTATTGGCCTGGGAAAAGCAGCAGAAGATGGCCCAAGTACTTTGGGCCCCTGTACCCACGTGAGAGACCCCCAGAAAAAGCTCCTGGCTCCTGGCTTCAGATTGGCTCAGGTCCAGCTATTGGTAGTCATTCAGAGAATGAACCAACAATTGGAAGAGCTCTCTGTCTCTCCCTCTCTCTGTAGCTTTACCTTTCAAATAAATAAATCTTTTTAGAAAATGTTTAAAACTCAATTAATATAATTCATCATACCAATAGAATAAAGAAAAAAATCATGATAATATCAAGATACAGAAAAAGCATTTGACATAATCCAACATCTTTTCATGATAAAAACTTTATAAAATAGAAGTAGTGGGAAACTTCCTCAACTTGATAAAGAATATCTTCAAAAACTTACAGTTAACATCAGACTTACTGGTGAGAAACATGAAGCTTTCCCACAAAATCAGGAATAATGCAAGATTTTTCCATCTCACCACTGCTTTTCAACATTAAACTAAAAGCCCTAGATAATGTTATAGAACAAGAAAAAGAAATAAAAGCTACTTGTAGACAGATTTGGATGGAAATAATAAAATTATTGTTGACAAAAAAATCTTGGAACTAATAGCAGTTATAGCAAAGTTGCAGGATTCATGGTTAATGTACGAAGGCCTACTGCTTTTTGATAGCAAGGAGCTGGTAGAATTTGAAATTCAAAATCTAGTGTCATTTAAATTAGCATCCCCCAAAATGAAATACTTGAGTATGAATCTAGCAAAATACATATAATAGCTGTATGAAGAAAACTATAAAACTCTGATGAAAAATACCCCAAAAAAACTATTGAACGTTAATGGACAAGGAACCTCAATATTGCCATTATGTCAGCTATTCCGAATCCTCCCATCTGTTTTGTCAGTATCAGAAAACTGATTCTAACATTTAAATGCAGAGGTGGAAGATCCACAATGGCCCACAGAATACTGAAGAAGAACAACGTTGGAGGATCGTCACTATTTGACTTTAAGACTTACTATAATGCTACAGTAATCAAGACAATGTGGTATTGGCCGAAGAAGAAATAGATCAAAGGCACAGAATAGATATCCCAGAAGTAGTTCCACATAAATATAATCAACTAATTTTTGACAAAGATACAAAGGCAATATGATGGAGCAAGGTTAGTCTGTTCAACAAATAGTCCTGGAAAAACTAGAGCAGCTACATAGAAAAAAATTACTAAACATAGATATAGACCTTACTCCCTTCTCAAAAGTTAACTCAAAATGGTCACAGATTGAAATGAAAACACAAAACTATAAAACTCCTGGAAGATAATGTAGGAGCAAATCTAGATGATGATGGGTATGGTAATGACTTTTCAGATGCAACAGCACGGTATCGTCCATGAAAGAAAGAATTTAAATTTCATTAAAATTAAAAACTTGTACTGTGTGAAAAACATTGGCAAAGGACTAATTTAAAAAAAATCCATGGGCAGAGATAAAATATTTGCAAAAAAAAAAAAAAAAACTAGACAATGGGTTGTTATCCTATATATATAATACATATATATAACTCTCAAAATGCAACAAGAAAACAACCTTATTAAAATATGAACCAAAGACCTTAATAGACATATTATCAAAAAAGAGACACAGATAATAAATAAGCAAAGAGAGAGATGCTCCACATCGTAATATCATCAGAGACATGCAAATGAAAACAAAGAAACACCACTAGTTGAGTGGGCAAAGTCTGGAAACTATCAATACCAAGTGGTGGGAAAAATGTGGAACCACAGGAACTCTCATTCATTGCTAGCAGGAATGCAAAAGAGTAAAACCGTTGTGGAAGAGAGTGTGGTGATCTGTTACCACGGTAAACATGCTCTTATCCCAAGATTCAACAAGCCTGCCTCCTTGGTATTTACCCAAAGGAATAGAAAGCTTATGTCCACACAAAAATCTGCACATGGATATTTCTAATAGTTTTATTCAAAACGTGGAAGCAACTAACATGCCTTTCAGTAGGTGATATATATACTGTGGTACATCCAGACAACGGAATATTATTCCAAGCCAGAAAGAAAAGCATTATCGGGCCACAAAGGAAACTTACATGTATATCAGTAAGTGAAAAGAAACCAGTCTGAAATGCTATATACCGTATAATTTAACTATATGACATTCTAGAAAAGACAGAACTATGGAAACAATGAAACAGTGTTTTCCAGGAGTTCGCAGGGACAGAGCATGAATAGATGGAGCACAGAGGATTTTAGGGCAGTGAAACTTGCATGACACAAGCGTACTCTAAAAGTTCAGGGTTGACGCCATGGCACAGTAGGTTAACTCTCCACCTGTGGCGCTGGCATCCCAAACGGACGCCAGTTCTAGTCCCGGCCACCCCTCTTCCAATCCAGCTTTCTGCTGTGGCCCGGGAGGGTGGTGGAGGATGGCCCAAGTGCTTGGGACCCTGCACCCGCATGGGAGACCAGGAAGAAGCTCCTGGCTCCTGGCTTTGGATCAGCACAGCTCAAGCCGTTGTGGCCATTTGGGGAGTGAACCAACGGAAGGAAGATCTTTCTCTCTGTCTCTTCTTCTCACTGTCTGTAACTCTACCTCTCAAATAAATAAATAAACTCTTTAAGAAGTTCATGGAAAATTAAAAGATATTTAAATATTTTTGAAATAAACACATAGGCTTTTCAAAATATGCATTTTCCATGAACTTTTTGAAGACCCCTCTCATACTGTAATGGTGGGCCTATATCTTACAAATTTGTCCAAACCCACTGAATATATGACATCAAAAGTCAATTCTAGGGGCTGGTGCAATGGCATAGCCTGCATTGCTGGCATTCCATATGGGCACTAGTTCAAGTCCTGGCTATACCACTTCTGAACCAGCTCTCTGATGTGGCCTGGGAAAGCAGTAGAGGATGGCCCAAGTGCTTGGGCCCTTGCACCGACATGAGGGACCCAGAAGAAGCTCCTGGCTCCTGCCTTTAAATCGGCACAGCTGTGGCCACTGCAGCCATTTGGAGAGTGAAGCAGTGAGTGGAAGATCTCTCTCTTTCTATCCTCTTCCAACCCCATAATTCTGTCTTTTAAATATATAAATAAATCTTAGAGAGAGAGAGAGAGTGAACTCTAGAGCAAACTATGGGATTTGTGTGTCAACTGTAGCAATTATAACACTCTGGCGTGCAATGTTGAAAAAGGAAGAAGCTATTCATGTGCAGGGACAGGAAATATATGAGAAATCTCTGTACCTTCTGCTTCATTTTGCTGTAAACCTGATGCAACTTTAAAAAATGTACTTTATTTGAAAACAAAGCAATACACCTGATTTTATGATCAACGAGGTTGGGCAGGACCGACGTAAATCTTCTGGCACAGTTCTTTGTTTAACTTCACCTGTCTAAAGAACAGCAGCTGGCTGGGTGTTGACTGCTTTTCCTGCTGCATGAATGACTGGCCCTGGCCAGGTACACTTAACAGACAGGTGTGTCCAGACCTCTCCCCTACTTTGCTCCAAGTCAGTTATTTTTATTCCTAGGATAGGTCTCAGGTGGAATGTTCTTTGTAAATAGGAGGAGTTGTAGGTTTTGTTGGTTCTGATGCTTTTACAACGTGGGGAGGTTCTCTTTAAGGAAGAGTAAATTGAAGTATAAATGCAAAGTAAAGTACAGAGATCCCGGAAGAGGCTTTTATAAATGAGCGCCCCTAAGCTTAAACTTCATTATCTTTGCAGCACAGGTACCTCAGTATAGCTTTCTCATTTTGGAGCAAATCAAAATAAGTCTGTTATTCAATTTACACATTTAATATGTATTAGATAAACTGAGTTAGTGCGAATGAAGATAAAACAGAAATAGATCATTTTGATGGGGGACACATAAATACTCTCAGCAAAAATAGGTCATTACCTTGCAAAAACATGTCATTGCCCATACTTAGCAGGGATCCCAGCAGCCTGCGCATGACCCCTGGGGAGACCCAAGCCCCCTTTGGGTTCCTATCTGGAAAAGCTCCGCCTCTGACCCCGCCCATTCTCAAGGCATTTCCTGTAGGAGTCCTCCTTTCTAGATGCTCTGGGGTCTCCTGCAACTCGAGAGGATTTTTTTTTCAGGGACCTGAAAGCCCTTGCACTGGAATGTCGCCATCAGGAAGGACAGACAGGGCCTCTGTCTCCCAGGGGGAGGGCAGAATCCTGACTTCAGTAATTGGGAGTTCCCAGGCAGGGCTGGCCTAATCATATCGACACTGACTAACCCTTTGGACAGTTTCACTTCCCTAGTGAGCCTCTGCACCCCCCCCCCCCCCCCCCCCCGCCACTTCCCTACTCCCTGGTTCTCCTTTTCTAATTCCCGGTCAGCTCTGCAAATCTGGGTGGAGCTCAGGCCTTGCCCTTATGGTTAGTGGCACTGAGTCAAGTCTATTTTCACCGTCGTAACTTACATGCAGCTTTCTTCACCTTTGACACGGCCGAGTGGACGCCAAAGCTGAGCTTTTAACGAGACCCAAAGCATAGGCTCTCGTTGTTGGCGAGTTTAAGAGGACCTCCCCCCCCGGCCCCCATGTGCCCTACAACTACAGAAAGCACAGCCTGATTCCCTTGCACCCACCTTCCAACCACCTTTCTGACCTCATCTGCAGCTGCTCTGGGCCGTACTCGCTCCTCTCCAGCTGTGCTGGCCTCCCCGTTCTTCCATGAGCCGAGCAGGCATGCGCGCACCTGCGGGCCTCTGCACGTGGGGCTGCTCCCCACCTGAAACGGTGGTGTCTCCACTTGGCGGAGGAGACTGGGGTGCAGCCAAGTTCATGGTTGTGACTGTATGACGTCAGCCGGAGGAACGACCCCCAGTGCTTCTCCGCTGGCTGCATTCGTGACTTCTTCTTCCTCTCATGCTCCACCCAACTGGTCAGGAAATGCCACTGGTTCCACTTCCGAAGGACAAGAGTGCTCTGTGTCTCACGCCCTCACTCCTCTCCACCTTACTGTGGGGAGGGGCCGCCAACTCTTGCGTGCATTGCTGCCTCCCACCTTCTCCAATGCGGAGCTCTTAAACTAGAAGTTAGATCATCTTATCCCACATCTCAAAAACCTCTCATGCCTCCTTATTTCGTCCAAGGTAAAAGCCAAAGATAATTACAAAGGCCTATAAAGCACTACAGTTACGCTGTCGGATGCAGTGAGTGCTGGCCACGGTTGCTAAGAGAGCGCTTGTGATGTGGCCCATCAGAATGGTGTATGAAATGCATATGGGATTTGGATGGCTTAGTTTGAAAGTAAGAATGTTATGGATCTCCTTAATAATTTTTTAAAAGATTTATTTCTTTGACAGGCAGTGTCACAGACAGAAGGTAGGAGAGAGAAAGAGAGAGAGAGAGAAAGAGAGAGAGAGAGAGAGAGAGAGAGAGATTGATTCACATCCCCAAATGGCTGTAACGGCCAGGGCTGAGCCAAGACAAAGCCAGGAGGCTGGAATTCCATCTGGGTCTCCCATGTGGGTGTAGGGACCCAAAGATCTGTTCTCTGCTGCTTTCCCAGGCACAACAGCAGGGAGATGGACAGGAAGTAGAGCAGCTGGCACTTGAACTGGGATATGGATGCCAGTGTTGCAGGCAGTGTTTTAACCTGCTATCCACAACGCTGGCTTCAATAATTTTCATATTGATTTTATACTGGATAAATATATATGTTATTAAAATCAATCCCACTTATTTCTTTTTACTTTTTCGGCGTGCCTACTAAATATTTTTGAGAGGCAAAAAGACAAAGAGAGACAAAACTCCCATCCACTGGTTCATATCCCGAATGCCCACTACAGCTGGGGCTGAGCCAGGCTGAAGCTAAAAGCCAAGAACTCAATCAGGATCTCCCATGTAAGTGGCAGGAACTCAATTCATTGAGCCATCATCACTGTATTTTAGCATTTTCAAGAAACTTGAATTGGGAGCCACAGCCAGGGCTCAAACCCAGCAATCTGATATGGGATATGAGCATCTTAGTTGGTGCCTGTCCCTTAAAATTTTTCAAATTATATTTGTGGTTCATTTGTGTGGCTCTCATTATGTTTCATTATGTTTCTATTGGACAGAACTGATCTACAGTATCTGGTCCTTAATTGAAATCTCTCATGATCTTGCCTCCTGCTTGCTCCTGTTCTTGGTCATTTCAATCAAGTCACATTGGCCAACTTGTTATTCCTCTAGCATATGAGTATACCAGCTATGCTCTTTAGCCTTCCTTGCAATCATGTGGGTGTTCCTCCTCCTACTCTGGGCTTTATTCAACCTTCACCTTCTCAGCAAAAGCTTGCCTGCTCCCTGCTGAACCTCCTTGACCATACATACCCCCATTCCCATATTCACTGATCCCCTTCCATGTTTTACTCTTCCCCGTAGCATTTGTCACCAGGTAACCTACTGTCAAATTTTCATTTATTTTCTTTATTGTTTAACTTCCTCTCTAGAATCCACAAGGGCAGAGTTTCACTTAAAGGTATACTCCCAACACTTAGAACTGTACCTGGTACATAGTAGGTGCTTAAATATGTTAAATAAACAAATCTTAAATCAATCATAAAATTATACAGGTAAAGAAACTGAGGATGATATTTCCAGTGTCTCACAGTGAGTTAGGGGCCTCGTGGATGCACCCTGCATAAAATCAGATGCTATCAAGCAGAAGTTCATGTGTCACCATCTAGATCCAAGCCCTTTACTTACATCTGTGTCTCCTCACTGGCCTCTGTCCCCATTTGCATGCCCGTCCTTTAAGCCTGTGCTGTAAGGAAGAGAGATCTACAGAAGTAATGTGCTCAGTTTCACCCAGGGAATGACTTCCAATATTCTCTTTTATTCCAAGGATGAACATTTGAGATTCTTTTTTTTAAACCCTACACAGGAATTCTGTAAGTCTAGAAGTAAGGAAACTAACATTTCACTAAGAGAAAAAAATGCTTGAAGGAAACCACTACATTTGATTATATAACAAAATATTTAAACTGTCATCTGCAGGATTTAAACTTGTTTATTAGTTAGACTCATGAACACGTTTTCATTGAGCACTAATATATGCTGGGTATTTTTTTAATACTGGGAATAAACAGATAAATGTGACATGGTCAAGGAGCTACGAGTTTAGTGTGTATTTATGGAGGAGAGGGCAAGCAGACCAATACACAGAATGTATTAGTTTCCCATTGCTTCAATAATAAATTATCACAAGCTTAGTGCCTTAAAAGCACACATGTTTGTTCCCTTACAGTTCTGGCAGTCAGAAGTCCAAATTGGATCTTGTTCCACGGAAATCAAGGTGTCTAGAGACTGTGTCCTTTCGGGAGGCCCTAGGGAAGCACTTGTGTTCTTGCCTT
This sequence comes from Oryctolagus cuniculus, assembly GCF_051225735.1. NCBI lineage: Eukaryota > Metazoa > Chordata > Mammalia > Lagomorpha > Leporidae > Oryctolagus > Oryctolagus cuniculus. The sequence continues at coordinate 87,637,825 of NC_142873.1, forward strand.
TCCAGCTTCTAGTGGTTGCTTGTCTCCTTGGCTTGTAACCCCTTCCTCCATCTTCCAAGTCCATCACTCTAAACTCTGCTTCTGTTACCAAACACCACCTCCTGTCACTGAGACTCTTCCCTGAGGATCTTCATGGTGATACTGGCCCCCGGAGACAATCCAGGATAACTCCCCATCACAAGACATTTGACTTAATCACGTCTACTGAGTCCCTTTTGCTGTCTAAGGTCACAGTCACGGGTTTGAGGATTAGGATGAGGACATCTTAGGTGACCTTTACAACCTGCCACATAGGACAAGGTGTGACAAGTGCTACAATGGAGGCAAGTATCAGATGCTATGAAAACACAAATGGCAAATCAGACAGGGTGTGCCAGAGGAGTGGAACAGCTTTCTAGAGTAAGTGAGTTTTTCTCTGACACTTGTATGTTGGTATGGACCATGTATAAAAGAATGTGTAAAGGCTGATGCTATCTTCACTAGTTATCTATTGCTGGGTTACAAATCACCCTTTCCCAACCCTCGATTTAGCAGCTAAAGATAATAAATGTCCTAAGATCTCACACGGTTTCTGGGGAGCATGAGTCCAAGCGTCCCGACCATGTCCTACTGCCTATCGTCTCTCTGGAAGCTGCAGTCGAGTTGCTGGCGAAGGCTGCAGGCATCTGATGCAGCTGGAGGAGCCGTGGCTAAGTCCACTCGCGTAACTGTTGGTGGGAGGAGGCTTCAAGTCCGCACCGCCTGGGCCTCTCCCTTAAATGTAACCACATGACATGGCAACTGGCTTCTCTGAGAGTCTAAGATAGAAGCCCCAGCCATTTATAACCTAATCTCAGAAGTGACAGGCCTCACGTCTGCTTTTCTATTGGTCACACAGACCGACTTTAGTACCAGGTGGGTGGGGACCACACACAGTGCTGAATTCCATGAGGCAGGGGTCATGGAGGTCACCTTGGAGTCTGGCCACCACAGTTGGGGTTACAAGCAGTTTCTTTACAGAGGAGATCATGAAAGACTGGCAAGGACAAGGTTGGCATGGGCAGGAAGGGCTAGGGCATACAAAGTCTGTACACTTGGCCAAGGAGCCAGGAGATAACCTTTTTATGGATAGGGAGGCATTGCTGGGGCTTAGTCATGAGGGCCACATGTGCACATTGCTTTTGACAGTGATTGCAGGTCAGCATATGTGGGGGGTGGAGCAGAGGACCAAGAGATTAGGGTGAAAGAACCACGACTAAGGCTGCACGGTAGGACAGGGGAGAGAGGAGGAGGCTTGGAAAAAGACAAAGAGTGGGCAAGGACTGGCGAGGACAGTGGGTTCAGGGCATATCCAGTCGTAAATTGTTAGGGAGGCTGAGGGTGAGGGAGGCCTCGGGGTGCCTGTCAGGCTACTGGCTTGAAAGAGGGAGAAGAAACATTACGTGGATGCAGAAAGAAGGGCAGGTTGCTGCCTGAGAGTGAACAAGAGCTAAGATACCCAGTTTGATTATACGTTGCCTGTAAGACATTAGGTACAGCTATAACTAATGAGTAGTTAGAATGGGGTGAAATTAGTCTGGGCTAAATACAGAAAGGGCTTATCAGCATTTGTGGAGAGGAACTATGTGCTCTAGCCAGAAGAGAGCTCTTCTCACTCTGTGTTGGTGTAAGTTCCAGCCAAAGCCAAATGGCATTTTCTAGGTACCATCCTCATGTTATCATAATCCCTGTTGTATGCGATGATCTGTGCTTCTCACCGCACACGCTCTGATTTAATTTCAACTTCAGACTAACCCAGGGAAGAATGGAACACTACTGTTTCCATTTTATAGGTGAAGAATCTGAAGAAGGTATCACTGCCATCCCTATTTTTCCTATAAGGAAGCAGACCTAGCTCAGGGCTAACAGTGTCACTCAAGGATGTATATCAAGTAAGTGATGGACAGAGCCCTCGGATCCAGGTCTTCTCACTCTGGACCGTGTACTCTTAGTTGAACTCTGCCCCTATGGTTTGTTTGTGGAATTAAGGATACACTTTCTGGCATGGTTGGCATGGGCTGATGTTTACAATCTGATATGTGAGAGATGAAAAATAAATAAAATAAGAACAAGCTCATGAATCCGCACATGCAGTGGTATGAAGAAAGAGTTGAGTGCCCTATTCCTATTGGACATGTAGATGCCCAAGTATTGGCAGTGTTTACAATCTTCTTTCTAGAATGCTTCCTCTTTTTGATATTTCTGGAAAAAAGTGGCAAAGTGCTTTAATTCACTTTAAAAATAACAAATTGTTCATTCTCTTGCCACAAGAAAGTACCAGCATCCTGCATTAGCCAAATGGCTTTTCAGCCTTAGTATCGCTGCAAGGGAAACTCCCACAGTGGTACTTCTCATTAGAAAGGGGAGCGGGTGGATGATGGATTTCAGACAGATATATCTGTTTTCTTAAGGAAATACCCCACAATGGTGGACAGATTGTTCCAGAAAGAGCTGTCAATTATTTATGTTAAACCTCAATTTTTTAAACGATTTATTTATTTATTGGAGAGGCAGAGTTACAGACAGAGAGGGAGAGACAGAGAGAGAGGTCGTCCATCTAGTTTCAAGCAGCCCCATTGCTTAGAATCTCACATATGGTGTGAAGTGGGAACACTGCCAACCAACCCGTCATAATCTGCTTTGCCCCATGTTTATTGCCTTTAAGTCATTTCAAGGTGAAACTCTATTCCAAGGACATTCCTGACAACTGAAAGGAAGCTGTGAAGTTTCTCTTGTTTCAAGGGGACCCAGGCTTCCACATTCTGATCTGTATTTGAATGCTGTTCCATCAATCTCTTCTTAAATTCTATAGTATAACTGTGGATATGGGAACATTTCTTTGTCTTAAATTTGGGTTTTATGGGGTTGGTGCTGTGGTGTAGTAGGTTAAGCCTCCACCTGCAGTGCAGGCATCCCATATAGGTGCCAGTTTAAGTTCAGTCTGATCCACTTCCAATCCAACTCCCCGCTAATGCACCTGGGAAAGCAGCAGCAGATGACCCAAATGCCTGGGCTCCTGCACCCACATGGGAGACATGGAAGAAACTCTTGGCTCCTGGCTTCAGATCAACCCAGTTCTGGCAATTGCAACCATTTGGAGAATGAAAAGCAGATAGAAGATTGCTTTCTCTCTCTCTCTCTCTCTCTCTCTCGCGCGCGCGCGCTCTCGCTCTCGCTCTCGCTCTCCTTCTCTCTCTGTATTTCTGCCTTTCAAATAAATAAATAAATGTTAAAAAAATAAAGAAACGAGAGAAACTGGAGCAGTACAGAGATGACTGAAAAACCCCAGTGGGTTCAGCCATTGGGAGCTCCGAACAACTTTGGACACAAGAGAACAGCTTGCTCCAACCTGGCTGCTACTGCTTAGTAAGCTCCACCTCCTGGATCTCACTGCCCCTTCCTCCTCATCTCTGTTCCACGATTCTCGGAACCTTGTCAAACCCCCAGCCCAGGTTAGCTGTTCGGTCAGTCTCATTTCCTCGCCTTAATGATTGTTGTGTAAGTGAATGAAACTGCTCAGGATTTGGAGGCGTCCTAGATCTGGCTTAAATTGTTCAGTCTGGAGGGGGGCACATGTCTCTGTTGTGACAGCCTGTGGGCCTTTACATAATTTCTCAATTTAGTTTTGGGTTTCCAAACATGAACACCTAACCAATATTTATTTAATCAACACTCATTAACAGTTTTCTTTCCCAAGTAATTTCAACATATGATGGTTGTCATTTCTTTTGTTTCCCATTCCATGAAATATATATTAAAATAAAGAAAGAAAATGTTGAGACTTTTCCGTCTGACTCTACAATGAATGAGGTGCTCAGGTGCATGTCAGTATATTTGTTTTATTGTTGTGATAAAACACATAACTTCACACAAATGGGCTAAGGGTTGCAAAAGCTACGGAAATACAGGCTAACTGGAAGCCAATCCCCATCCCAAGAGGCCCACAATACGTCAAATATTGAATGCCTGAAGCTTTCTATGACCTGCTTGCACGTTATTACCACAAATTCTTTTACTAAATCAGCCATGAGAAATCAGCTCAGGGCCAGAAGGCAGCCAACCAGTGGACAAATACAGCCTTCAGTTTGAAACTCTACTACTGTTACAATCATAGATATCTTTAGGCTAGGACAGTCAGCATCAAGTGGCAATGAGGATTAGGGAATTAGCAAATGTTAACTTTGGAAAACCTTGGCAAGAAGTTGTTGTTTGTACAACTTGTCAAGTTTTCTATATTTGTCTTTGTAACTCAGCTAGATTTAATTTTGCTTGCTGAAAAAAAAAATCATTTTATGATTTTAGTGAAATGGACATCGTCTGAGAGGTTTTCAGAAAAATAAAATTCCATAAATGTATTTCAGGGTGGAATCTGGGATCTGTTTGGTAGCCTCCCCCTTCTCAGGAACACCTCCAGTCCAAGGAGAGGAAGTGCCCCACGTCCGCACACGGCTGAAACTTTCACACTGGATTCTAAATTGAAGCAGCCACAGAGCCCCAGCCCCCTCACCCTCACTCTGCTTCCTTTCACATAACCCTGCTCTGCTCCCTCCAGCTTTTCCTCTCCTCAGTTCTTCCAATTTAACAACTCTCTTCCAGCTGACAAGCTTCTCCCTTCTTCTTTTGCCCATATTCCCTATCTATGCTGTTTCTTGCTTTTTGACTTGGTGCTTGTTCCAAACACCACTTTGGCCACTGACCTTTCCTGCCCAACCCTGTAATGTGCTCCTGAAAACACTGACCCTTGGGAGGTCCACCTTGTGTTTCAGGGCTATTTCAGCCAGCTCCTGGATTTCTTGCTCTGATTGGAGGCGTTTCTGCTTCTCCAGGCTACCTGGGTCCCATGTGAAACAGCCTATGTGGTAAGTGAAGTTCCACCTGAAAGTGAAACCATGCCAAAGCATTCTCTGCTCAGAAAATACCATGGGATCTCACCCAAGACAAGACCTCATGGAAACCTTGGTATATAAAGGGTACTTCCAAAAGTTCATGGAAAATAGAATAAAAATGTATATATTGTGGTGCAAAAATTTTGAAATTTGTACATATGAGAGGCCTTTCTAAAAGGTTGTGAAAGTTCAATATTATTAAAGTCCATGTATGGATTTCAATTTTTTTGCACCAAATTAAGTGTACCTTTCAATTCCATTTTCCATGAACTTTTTGAAGTGCTCTCTTAGAGTGTGGTCTAGATGATCAATGCTTACTTGGCTAGTCATGTGAGCCTTGCTGAGGGGCTCACATTGCCAAAAATGACACCTGAATCCCCAAGACTTGTCATTTTTATCCCTCTTTTCTGCATCAATCCTTTAATCATCGTGGGATTCCATTGCTTGTGGGGACTTCTCAGGTAAAACAGTAATGCACCACTTGGGTGTGGCTGCATATATTCCGTGTTCAGGTGCCTCTTCTGTTGTCGGGGACATGTTGACCAAGATAATGTGATTCCATTATCACTGCTAGTCCTTTTTTCTTCCAAGAAAAAACGGAACACTTACTGTTTCTTTATTGTGAAAAAATATACATAACATACAATTTATCATTTCAAGTGCATTTCAGGGGCATTAAGCAAATTCACTGTGGTGAAATCATCGTGGCTGTTAACCTCCATAACTTTTTCATCTTCTTGAACTGAAACTCTGTACCCACTAGACAATAATTGCCCTTCTCTCTCTCCACCCAGCCTGTGGTAAGCACCAATGTACTTCCATTTCTGTGTGTTTGACTAGCCTAGGAAACCTCATGTAAGGGGAGTCATGCAATAGCTGTCTTTTTTTTTTTTAAGATTTATGTATGTATTTGAAAGACAGAGTTACAGAGAGAGAAAGGGAGAGACACAGAGAGATCTTCCATCTGCTGGTCCACTCCCCAGATGGCTACAACGGTCAGAGTTGGGCGAGGTTGAAGCCAGGAGTCAGGAGCCAGGAGCTTCTTCTGGGTCTCCTATGTGGGAACAGGGACCCAAGGATTTGGACCATTTTCTGCTGCTTTCCTAGGCACGGAGCTGGATCAGAAGTGGAGTAGCTGGGACTCAAACTGACACTCATGTGGGATGTTGGTGTCATAGGCGGTGGTTTTATATGCTGAGTTATATGCCAGGCCCAGTAGCTGTCTTTTTATAACTGGTTTATTTTGCTTGGAATAATGTCTTCAAGGTTCATCCATGTTGTAGCATGTATCAGAATAAGGCTGAAAAATACCCCATGTATGAATATGCCATGTTTTGTTTATCCATTCATCCACGGACATTTGAGTTGCTTATGCCTTTTGGATATTTTGAATAATGCTTCTGTGAACATGAATGTACAGATATCTGTTTGAGTCCCTGCTTTCAATTTATTTGGGCATATAGAAGAGGAGTTGCTGAATTATATGGTAGTTCTGTTGTTAACTTTTGAGAAGCTACCATGCCATTTTCCACATTCCCACCAGCAATGCACAAGGGTTCCAACTTCTCCACTTCCTCACCAACAGTTATTTTCTCTTTTGTACGTTTATCTTCTATAACAGCCATCCTGGTGGATGTGAAGTGGCTATGTGGTTTTATTCTTTATACATCCCTCATGATGAGTGATGTTGAACATTTTTCATGTGCTTATTGGCCATTTGTATATCTTCTTTGGATAAATGTCTAGTCAAGGCCTTCACTCATTTTGAAATCAGATAGTTTGTTTTTTTTGTTGTTGAGTTATGTCAGAAATCTAATTTTTTAAATGGTCTTTCCCAAATGCCAAATATTGGTTAGAAATAAAACATTAAAAAAGAAAAAAGTGCTGTAGTAATGAAAACTGTGGAGGTCAAACTAATCACATCAGCTGAGCGGCTCTGGCCACAGTACTGCCAGGTCACCGCCTCTTTCTTAAGCACCAAGGGGTTTTGGTCCCCAAAACAGTGGAAGAACCAAATCATGGACATCTGCAGTGTGAGCCTGTACTGTTTAACACACACAGTTCTTGCCAAAGTCTCATTTCCTTCCCCTTTATCACCATTGCAGGATCCATAAGGCTAACCTGTGTTGACCTCAACAAGGGAAGCAAATAACACATTTGGCTTTATTTAAGAGAGGACATCACGTGGCGGCAGGAGGTCCTGGAAAAAAAAGATTCCCATCAGCTGAATGAGAGAGAGTGAGAGCCGGCGCCGTGGCTCAATAGGCTAATCCTCCACCTTGCGGCGCCGGCACACCGGGTTCTAGTCCCGGTTGGGGCGCCGGATTCTGTCCCGGTCGCCCCTCTTCCAGGCCAGCTCTCTGCTATGGCCAGGGAGTGCAGTGGAGGATGGCCCAGGTGCTTGGGCCCTGCACCCCATGGGAGACCAGGAAAAGCACCTGGCTCCTGGCTCCTGCCAGGATCAGCGCGGTGCGCCGGCTGCAGCGGCGGCCATTGGAGGGTGAACCAACGGCAAAAGGAAGACCTTTCTCTCTCTGTCTCTCTCTCTCACTGTCCACTCTGCCTGTCAAAAAAAAAAAAAAAAAAAAAAGAGAGAGAGAGTGAGCCTTTTGCCCCCATGCATATTTTTCACCCAAGAAATATCCTCTGTAAGAGTTCTGTTGACTCACTCTTTTTGCAGGAGGAGAAAACAGCACATTGGTATGGAACTGTATTAACCAGATAACTCAACAAGGGGCAACTGACCTTTGCATTGAGCTCCTCTGCTTGTGTCTGGAAATGGGCTTTGAGTGGGCTCAATGGAAACATCCCCACTGGAGGGTCCTAAGATTGATTTCTGCCCCTGCTGCTTCTGTATTACTGTGTGAACTTACTTTTCTGAGCTCAGTTTCTTACCCTAGAAAATAGACTCAGTAATACCTCTCTGGAGGGGCTTTTGGTAGGAGCAAATAAGACTTTTCTTTTTTTAAAAGAGGAAGTGTTTTTTAAATGTAATAGTCTATGCAGCACTGGTTAACCCTCAGTTTTCTGGATCCCTCTAATCCTAGAGACATTCAAAGGAGCGGGTGTTGCTTATGGTAATATTTAGTCCCAGGCTCTTGCAGATTATATTGAAATTTCTAGCACGCTGGACCTTGCCTTGAAGGCCAGTGGAGTTTTGCTTTGTTTTCCCACTGTAACCATTATTGTCCTGGATATTTGTCACTTGGCAGCACACATGCCTGCTCTGGGCTCCTCAACACACCTGTTGTGATTCACACTATGGCAGTCACAGTATCGGCTCCCCACATTCCTGCTTATACTTGCCTGGGCTGAGTGAGAATCTCCCCACAAGCAAGCACCATTCTTGAGGCCATACTCTGCAACTCACCTAAACAAGGAGGAAAACATTCTGATAAATGTGGAGGATCTCCAGGAATCTTTGGGTCCCAGTTCAGGGAATGGTGTTCATCCTAGAACACGGTACTAGAATGTTTTAATGATGGGAAACAGGAGGCCTGTAACAAAATTGTGAACTTTACATGTTTGAGGCCCTCTCTTTGCTAGCTGTGTTATCTTGGGCAAGTTCATCAACATCTTGAATTTCAACATCCTCTTCTGTAAAGTTAGGTTAATAATATCCTTCTTTTCAATATGATGACAGTTCAAAGAGGTGTCAAATTTAATGTGTCTGAATCTCAGTAGGAGCTTACAAAAGTCAGTTCTTTGACAGGTAATGGATGGAAAATGTACAAGGGACAGAGCCATGAATGATTTGCCAAGTACCAGTCAGAGGTATAGGTTGTCCATTCTTCTTCTCTAAGGTGCCAGGGGTCAGAGAGTTCCCAAGCAGTGGGCCTTCTCATGCCACCTGGTGAGTTTCCTGTACATAGGAAGTAGGTGACTTCCTGAGATGTGGGTGGGTTGTGTCATCTAAGCCTTGTGTCATAGATGCCCACCTCTGCTCCTCTTCAGCACTCTCTCACGACGCTTGGGGGCACTGGGCAAATGCAACTCCTGTGGATAGGCCTCATAGCCTGATTGCTCCCAAATGGGTAGGAAGATTGAGCTCCTCACTGTGCCCTTTCTACACAAATGGCCATAGCTATCATTATTCAAGGCCAAGCCTGTGGAGAAAATTGTTACAACTGCGAAGATTAGGGCCATAACAAATCCGTGGTTTTCAAAATAAGTTAACCCTTAGCAATCCTTTAGTCATCAGTCAGTTCCTTCTTCTAATTCCCTCATATGCTCCACTACGTCTTATCTCTGTTGCCCAAGTCTTGTATACTACCTCTGCTCTCACTCTCCCTGCACATGCACTGGCCTCCAGTTATCTTGGGAAACCCAGTTTGTTGGGACTCATTTTCACCACTGCACTTCTGAAGATGTCCACTTTGATGCCAATCCTTCCCTTCTTCCCCCCAGCCTGAGGAGATGCGACTACTTTCTCTTTTTTTTTTCTTTTCTTTTTTTAAATTTTTAGTGTACAATCTTGTATCTCTTTTTTTTGAAAAAAGATTTATTTATTTATTTATTTGAAAGTTAGAATTACACAGAGAGAGAAAGAGGCAGAGACAGAGAGAGAGAGAAAAAGATATATAAAGAGAAAGGTCTTCCATTCGCTGGCCCACTCTCCAATTGGCTGCAATGGCCGGAGCTGCGCAGATCCGAAGCCAGGAGCCAGGAGCTTCTTCTGGGACTCCCATGCAGGTACGGGGGCCCAAGGACTTGGTCCATCCTCTACTGCTTTCCCAGGCCATAGCAGAGAGCGGATTGGAAGTGGAGCAGCCAGGTCTTGAACCAGTACCCATATGGGATGCCGGCATTACAGGCAGTGGCTTAACCCGCTACGCCACAGCATCAGCCCTGTGACTACTTTCTGACATGCAAGGCCACTCCTTGTACAGTGGGCTCATGTTCAATGTCCCTTCTTCTGACCAAGTGGCCTAGATTACATTTTTGGAACCATCTTCTAATCTCTGTCCATGTGATTTAGTTGGAATTGATCCCAACTCATTTCTGCTCCTAAGACAGATGTATGATCTGTGTTAGCCAATAACAACACACAACCTGCCCCTGGCTATTGTTAAAATATAACTTATGCCTTGGCCAATCAGAGCCAATCAGAGATTCTTGCCAGGTCCACTGAAAGAGGGCGTATTCATTTTCCTGAGCCTATAGGTCTTAGGGACCACGTCATGATGGAGACAGTGAGCTCCATCTTTTCTAGCATGTGGGTGCAGAAATGAGGCCAATAGGGAGGAAAGCGAAGGTGAGAAGAGGAGGAAGAAAATGATGAGGGAGAGAGAGGTGGTTATGGCGTGGAGATACAGGGAGTCCTGATGACATTTTCTTGAGATTTTGAAGCAGCCCTGTCTGGATTGCTTTCAGTGGCTTGAGTTGGCCTGTTCTCCTTTTCTCTGAAGATGATTAGGTGGTTGTTTCATAGAAGTAAGGGTGGCCGGTGCCGCAGCTCAATAGGCTAATCCTCCGCCTTGCGGCGCCAGCACACCAGGTTCTAGTCCCGGTCGGGGCGCCGGATTCTGTCTCGGTTGCCCCTCTTCCAGGCCAGCTCTCTGCTGTGGCCCGGGAGTGCAGTGGAGGATGGCCCAAGTGCTTGGGCCCTGCACCCCATGGGAGACCAGGAGAAGTACCTGGCTCCTGCCATCGGAGCAGCATGGTGCGCCGGCCACGGCGGCCATTGGAGGGTGAACCAACAGCAAAAAGGAAGACCTTTCTCTCTGTCTCTCTCTCTCACTGTCCACTCTGCCTGTCAAAAAAAAAAAAAAAAAAAAAAAAAGAAGTAAGAGTAATTGAAAACACCCTGCCTTCCGGGCTGCCCACGTCAGTAGGGAAGGACTGTGCTTGTGTTATTCATTCCCAGCACTGTGCACAGAGACTGATGTGCAGTAAGTGCTCAGTAACCATTTACTGATTCACTCAACCATTTACTGACTGGTGCTGCGTCCAGCTTTCTTTTTTTAAAAACACTGTTTATTTATTTGAAAGGCAGAGTTACAGAGAGAGAGAGAGAGGGAGGGAGAGAAAGCGCTCTTCCATCTGTTGGTTCACTCCGCAAATGGCCACAATGGCCAGGACCGGGCCAGGCTGAAGACAGGAGCCAGTAATTTTATCTCAGTCTCCCATGTGGGTGCAGGGGCCCAAGGACTTGGGCCATCTTCTGCTGCTTTCCAGGCCACAGCAGAGAGCTGGATTGGAAGAGGGGCAGCCGGGACTAGAACCGCTGCCTGTATAGGATGCTGGGGTAGCAGGCGGCAGCTTAACTCACTACATCACAGTCACAATGCTGACCCCAAGTCCATCTCTTAACTTCACCTCCAGCTCTTATTTCCTTCATTTTATTTCCTATGTTTTAAGATTCTCCCTTCCTCAGATAATTTATTTGCTCAAGACCCTTTAAATCTAAAAATAAAACCAAGCAAACAACAACAAAGCCAAATATCTTCCTTCATTATGGCACTTCTTTCTAGCACCATGACCTACTTTCCCATCTCATCTGATATTTTCAAAAGCGTTCTTAACCCACTGCATCCTGGATTCTGCCCCAGATCTCTGAGTGTTGCCCCAGTTGTTCCAGTTGTTCCTGCCGTCGCTACCACGAAAGCACACAGCACTGTCGGTCAGCCACTCTCCTCACTAACCACAGAGTGCACCGAGCCCCTTTCCTCCTCAGAGCCAGGATGTCTCTCAGACTTTCCCAGAGTTCACCCTCTGGATCTCAGTTCATGGCTCTGCTTGAAAGTTCAGCTTGGAATCTGAGCCTTCCATTAACAGAGTATTTGGATTTTTTTTTTTTTCTTGCCTTGGACTGCAACAGCACAACACTCTTTCTTTGACCTTGGTAATTTGCCCCAGGTGGCAAAGTAGATCAGATCTCCATGATGCAGTGTGTCCAGAGCCTGTAAGACGTCACTTTTTTTTTTTTTTTTTAAGATTTATTTATTTATTTAAAAGGTGAAGTTACTGGTTCACTCCCGAAATGGCTGCAATGGGCAGAGCTGGGCCAATCTGAAGCCAGGGCCAGGAGCTTCTTTCAGGTCTCCCTCCTGGGTGCAGGGGCCCAAGCACTGGGACATTGTCTGCTGCTTTCCCAGGCCATAGCAGAGAGCTGGATTGGAAGTGAGCAGCCAAGACTTGAACTGGTGCCCATATGTAATGTGGGCACTGCAGGTGGCGGCTTTACCTGCTAGGCTACAGCGCTGGCCCCAGATGTTACATTTTGACCTTTGGAATTATGCCAAGTGGAAGATGGCTGTTGTGGTTCAGCCCCCCCCTCCCCCTCCAAGGCTGGTACTCTTAGCTCAACAAATATCAGGGGCCAATCTCTGAGGTAAGCTCTCTAGGTATTGAACTGGGAATATTCTCTGCAACAGCCCGGATTAGGATAGAAATTGATTTCAATTTATCTGGACAAGTATATTATTACCAAAGGCTGTTTCCGGAATGGGACTGTGAAAAGAGGTGCTTTGTCAAATTGACTCAAACAAGAACCCTTCTGGGGATGAACCCTGCCTCATTCTAACAAACACTGGAAGATTCCAGGCATCCAAACAGAAAATCAGGATCCCATGAATGTACATAAATCACCTGAATTCTTTAATTAATAGTAGCTTAAGAGAGAAATGATCTCTGTTCATTCTGCTAGTTTTGGGGAAAATATTGAGTCCTCCAGTGGCTACAGTCTTATTTCATTTCTCCGTTCAGCAAATATTTAGCAAGCACCTACAGCCTACAAAGAGTTTATTATCTATGTAGGGACAAAAATCATGCAGATAAATAGCTTTAATAAAATGTGCTATTAAGTTTCAAATGGGTTTTCTTCTGTTAATTGCCCACAGGAGACTTAAAAGTAAGAGGTCAACAAATATGAAGTGCTCATCTAACTAGCAAAACATCAGGCCGTCTCATTCACTGATGGCCAAAACTGGCTGTATATCAGAGTCTAGAGCAGCAGCCAGAGGTCGACCCTGGAAGCTGATTTTTCAGACAGTGTTTTTGGGTGATTCTGATGCACCCCCGGGCTTGATCATTGAAACAGCCCACTCTTTGCTTTCATAACCACACTTGACATCTCAGTGCCACTTGATGCTGTCTTATTGAGAACGGGTGTTCTCTTGGTTCTCTAACTGTAATCTCCCTGGTTCTTTCCCACCTGGTTTTCCCCAGTCTCTTTCCTGGATACATCTTTTCAACCAGCCATGTACTGGTTCTCTATGGCTTGCATGGCATGTGGTAACCCTAGCGGCTTGAAACCATGCAGATTGATAAATTTTGTAGGTGAGAAATGCACGTAGGGCTCCCTGAGCTGAAGTCTGGGTGTTGGCAGAGCTGCACTCCTTCCTGGAGGCTTCAGGACACAATCTTGCCTTGTCTCTTCCAGCTTCTAGAGGCTGACCACGTTTCTTGGCTCAGGGCTGCCTTCTTTCTTCAAAGTCAGTAACAACTGGCCAGTCTTCCGCACATCTCTCAGTCACCTGACCACTCTTCCGTTGTTCGCTGTCTCTAAGACTCTCCTCTCCTGCATCCCTCTTCATCCCTCCTCCTTTATGGTCAGCAACATTGGGCCAAGTCCTTCTCCTCTGCTTCATCTCACATCCTCTGCTGTCTCCCCCTCCCACTTCTAAAGACTTTCGTGATTGCATTGAGCCCACTTGGGTCATCCAGGGTACTCTCTCTGTTTTCAGGTCTATTGATGAGTGACCCTAATTCCATCTGGTACGTTCATTTCCTTTTGGCATTATCATAAGCTAGTCACAGGTTCTGGGGGTTTGAACATGGGCATCCTTGGGGGAAAGCTCTCTGTCATGCTGTTCTCTTTATTGTGGGTCTTTTTAGCCCTCTCTTTGTAAACTCAAGCCTTTCGGGTTGTTGCAAGTGAGAGAAGCTGAAGAGGGAGACAAAAATGTTGTCAGAAGTAGTGGCTGATCAGCCCAGGGCAATTGTTGCAGTATGAGAACATGGCTTCAGTATTGCCAGATCTTCTGATTTTTCAAAAAAGCCAGAGCTTTAATTTTTCTTTCTCTGTTATATCCCATGACTTCCACTATCTAGAAGAATGCATTACTTAATTATTTCTGAGAAATGGAGATAGAGAGATGGAGCCACAGACACAGAGACAGGCAGACCTTCCTTACTCTGCACATTCACTGAAGTTCCACAATGGCTGAGGCTGTGCTGGGGGTGAAGACAGGAGCTGGGAGCTAGTTCAGGCCTCACATAGGGGTGGCAGGAGCCCTACCCTGCAAGCCTTCACGGCTTCCTCCCAGGATCTGCATGTGCAGGAAGCTGGAGTCAGGAGCCGGAACCAAGACGCAAATCCAGGCACTTTGATATGGAAAATAGCATCTTAACCAGCACCTTACACAGCTAGACTAAATTCCCATTCCTCCTGAAACTTTTGAGTGTTGGCAACAAATGTAAATATTTCAAAGCATTATGCAAATGAAACCAAATGCATCTGCTGCTTTATTTGGCTTTGTGTTGTCCATTTGTAACCTCTGCTCTGTATGTTTTTCCTGGAAGTGATCCCACTATGCCAAAGGATTCAACTATCATCAGTACTGTGCATGATAATTGCAAACCTGTTCATCCAGACCTCTCTGATGAGCTGAGAACATCTCCAACTGCATGCTGGACAGCCACACCAACTCATCTTCTCCCTGCACACACAGTTGCTTCTCAAGCACAAAAACTGGGCTTCTCACTTTCTAATCTAATAAGCATTGAATCCTGGTACATGTCCCTTCCTTACTCTTTTCTTATGGCCTTAATGGCTTTTTTACTGGAATATTGTACAACTTTTTAAATTCCTCCCTTAGGATCCATTCTTCTTCTCCCCAGTTCCTGCTTGTGTTAGTGTGTTTTATGAGCAAAAACTCATTTTTCATAGTTCTGGAGACTGGAAGTTGGAGGTCAGATTGCTGGTGTCGTTAGATTCTGGAGAGGACCCTCTTCTGGGTTGTGGCCTTGCCATCACCACAATCTGCACATGGAAGAAAGAGAGCTAGCTACCCCCCTAGCTTCTTCTTAGAAGGACAATTTGGGGGCTGGTGCTGTGGCATAGTGGGTAAAGCTGCCACCTACAGTGCATCCCACATGGGTGCCAGTTCAAGTCCTGGCTGCTGCACTATTTTTTTTTAAATAGTTTTAGTTATTTATTTTTATTTTTTGACAGGCAGAGTGGACAATGGGAGAGAGAGACAGAGAGGAAGGTCTTCCTTTTTCATTGGTTCACCCCCCTCAATGGCCGCTGCAGCCGGCGCACTGTGACCAGCGCACCGCTGCTGATCTGAAGCCAGGAGCCAGGTGCTTCTCCTGGTCTCCCATGTGGGTGCAGGGAAGGACCTGGGCCACCCTCCACTGCACTTCCGGGCCACAGCAGAGAGCTGGACTGGAAGAGGGGCAACCAGAACAGAATCCAGTGCCCCGACAGGGACTAGAACCCGGGGTGCTGGCGCCACAGGCGGAGGATTAGCCTAGTGAGCTGCGGCGCTGGCCCTGCTCCACTTCTGATCCAGCTCTGGGCTGTGGCCTGAGAAAGCAGTAGATGTCCCACCTCCTCGGGCCCCTGCACCCGCGTGGGAGACCTGGAAGAAGCTCCTGTCTCCTGGCTTCGGATCGGCACAGCTCTGGCCATTGCGGCCATCTGGGGAGTGAACCAGCGGATGGAAGACTTTTCTCTCTGCCTCTCCTTCTCTCTCTGTGTAACTCTTTTAAGTAAAATAAATAAATCTTTTTTTAAAAAAGAAGGACAATTCATTCCTTTCATGAAGGCACCAGCTTTGTGACCTAATTGTCTCCCAAAGATCCTACTTTCAAATACTATAGTGTGGGGTGAGATTTCAACTTATGCACTTTGAGGAAACAGAAGCATTCAAGTCCATTACACAGCCTGATCTCCACAATGCAATTCAGATCATATCACATCTGTCTCCTACTTAACAGGCTTCAATGATTTCAGGCAATCCACAAGATAAAGTCCAAAGTCCTAGCATGACATTCCATGATATGACTCCACATTGCCCTCTGCCATCATTTCTTAGCACTTTCTCCCTGCTATCTGGTCTTCCAGTATTATGGAACATCAATTGTAGTTCCCTTTACACAAGATTTTTTTTTAAAGATTTTATTTCTTTATTTGAGAGGTTGAGTTACAGAGAGAGAGGAAGAGACAGAGAAAAACATCTTCCATCTGCTGGTTCACTCCCCGAATGGCTGCAATGGCCAGAGCTAGGCCCATCCAAAGCCAGGAGTTTCTTCTAGGTCTCCCACGTGGGTGCAGGGGCCCAAACACTTGGGGCATCTTCTACTGCTTTCCCAGACTATAAGCAGAGAGCTGGATTAGAAGTGGAGCAGCCGGGACACGAACTGGTACCGGGACACGAACTGGGATGCCAGTGCAGCAGGCAGAGGGTTAGCCTACTATTCCACAGTGCTGGCCCACAAAATGGTGGTTAACACTTGCTGTTCCCCCTGACTTTCTATTCTTGATATGCATGGAGACCTCCTCCTCCTTAAACCAAAGTCTGGGTTTCACTAACACTGTGAAATGTCCCTGAGTCTTTCCTTGTGCCCTTCTACAGCGCTTCATCCCAGCTGCAAGTGCACTTTGCTTACGCATTCTTTCCTGCATCTGTCTCATGTCACTTTCATCATTTGTCCCCATGCATCCTTATTCCTATCATCTTTGAATCACAAGGACTTATCAGAGAGCCCTCACAACCGACACATCTCATACTATTTCTGAATGAACTCATGAATGAAGGAAGGAGTAATGCCAGGCAGATGGCATCTGTCCTATTTATGATCAAAATTACCCCAAGGAGGTATAATTCTTTGATGAGCTTCTCATTCCTCTCCTCCAGCAAGTTGCCATCTTCCGCCAGCTGCAGAAGCCTTTGAATGACTTAAAATGCAGAATTCAGAATTGGCTGCCAAGAAATGCCACTTCATTTCCTCTTTAGAATAAACTGATTTTCCTCATGACCTGGACAAAACAATAACCCTTGGCTAACTTTTCTGAAAAAGGGGAGATTTTTCAGGGGGAAAAGAAGGGTTACCAGCAGTGGACCTGGCCTCTGCTTATTTTTTCAGCACGCTTCGTGTTCCCCAGGTGTGCCTGTGCAGATGTGACACGGCCTGTGTAGCGTGCACAGGGCAAGGCTACCCAGGTCAGGTTTCTAAGTCTGCGGTGATGCCATCTCAGGAAGTGCCTGCACCCTGTGAACCTTGAGGCTCCTGCAATGGAGTCACAGATCTGGGCGAAGACCACAATTTACAAAGCATTGCTCTCTCAGACGGAGAGTGGATTAGTCATCGTTCTAAAAATGGAAGGAACAGGCACAAAGGAGCCCTTGTCTTGCCAGGCCAGCAAAGCTTGTGGCCTGGCAAGAGGAGTGAGGCCGAAGAGCAGCTTCAAGGGCAGTGTCTCACACTCTGCCCAACCACAGGGCAGGCGCCAAGTGCAAGAAAGAAAAACTAGTTCCCAGGCTTGCATAGCTGCCAGGAGTCACCCTTTTACTGTCGGAGGTTTTCTCTGTCCTATGTCCCTTGGCTAATTAGCCACTTCTCCTCCTTGAGCAACAGAGGTGACCATGCACTGCTTATCTACCATAAACCGGGATGGGCTTTAGGCGCTTTTCCTTTTCTTGTTTTAATCTAGTTTGTATTTCTTAAATCTCCATTTTTAAAGTGAGGGGACTGAGGATGAGCAAGACTAAGTCACTTGCTCGATTCTACACAACCAGTACATGATAGGGGATTATAAAATCCATGCTTGCTCCATTTATGGTGCTGTTGATACAGAAAATAGCTGTGAACATCTAACTTTTGTGCTTTGGTTAGCTGTCTATTTATGACCTTCCCTGGGCCCAGGTGTGCAGAATATTGTCAGTGCAACATCTGAGCAATCAACTATCATATGTTATGCATGGGGACTGTCAGCTGGCCAGAGACCTAAGAACCAGTCAGTGCCCACTGGGACTGCCTTGTACCCGGTGAGACAAAAACAGTGAGGAATAATACAAGAGCCATGGCATCACCCAGGAGCTGCCTCAAGCAATTCTGCACATTTCTACCATGACACGTGGTGGGGATGATGTTAAGTGTGACTCTCCCCTGGGTATTTGTAGGGCCACAGCAGTCACTCTGCTTTTGGCTATGCCAAATGTGTGCTGGAGTGCAAGTAATCAGGAGAATGTTGTTAAAGGTATCGCTGCAATCTGCTCTAATGTTAAATCAAAACAAATCAATGAGGCTCTTTGGTGTTTGAATTATTATTAACTAAACACCAGCTGCTGGCTTACAGCAGATGACGGCACATCTGTGTGCTCAGAGCTCTTGTGCCTGAGAATCCCTGCAGGGGCAGCCACATGGCTGGTGAGAGCTGAGAGGGAGGGGAGCCCAAGGAGGCGAAGAGTGGTGCCCGAGACCAGGCCTAGCCCAGTACCTGGCCTGTGGAGGGGCTCAATAAAGGAACTGAATTGAAAAATTCAGGGCACATGCTGGTCTTGTGCTGAATTGCTGCAGATGCTGGCCATTCACACAGAAGTCCAGCACAAGGAAGTCCTTCTCCCAGTGCAATGAGGACATACAGGTAAACCTTATGTCTTCTCCCTACCTGCAGATAAGGTATCATGCACGGAGAGTCAAGTGGAGGAGGTACTCTCGGAGAGACTATTTTTGAAAGGAACTGCTTGATACATCGTCGGACTGGATTCTGCTTGAAAATGAACAGCCTTAAAAATGAGTTACTTCCTTCCTTAGCCCAGTGGCGAGAAGTTTGGGAAAGAACCAGACTGATAGATTATAAAGGGGCTACATTTCTTCTACCCCGAGTGAGTGCAAGATAAATTTATTGATTCTGTTTTTATTGCTGTTTGGTGATTTTTCAGTTTTAGATGTTGTCTTATACCCTGCTATGGCTTGAACAGGATTTGGTTGCTGATCTTACATGGATGTATAAATTTCAGAGTCATGGGCTGGTGGTGCTGGGAGGGGGATGGAGATGGAGGCTTGATCCAGTCATGGTGTTTAGGAACTGGGACCAGTGGAAAGTTCTTAAGTCATTGGTGATGTGTCCTCAGAAGATGGTTCTCATGAGAGTGTTGATTATAAATCTGAGCTGGGCCCAGAAACTCTGCTTCCCGGCTCATCATGAAGTTGCTCCTCTGCACATATTCAGCTGAACCAGTGGCACCCGCTCGACCTTGGACTGTGAGCCTCCAAAACGGTACATCAAAATAAACCATTTTCCTCCATAATTGCTTACCTTAGGTATTTTGTTGTTATAATTAAAAACTGAGTGATACAGATCCAATGTCCCTGTCTCTTTCTTCATCCTAACTTTTATAGATAACAATATTATCTTTAGTTCTGTCAGTACCTTTGTGTAACTTTAAATTAAATCTGCATATGTCTTTTATATTCCATCAATTTTCAGCAAGGTCCCTGAGCTTTCATTTTGTATGACAAGGACACTCTTCTGTTTACTACTACTACTTGCTAATTCTGTTGCTTTTACAAATAACATTCTATTTAGCCGTATTTTAGTATTATTTTCCATTACATAAAGGCTGATTCTATAAGGTTGAGAATTAAAAATAAATATATGCTATTGTGACTGTTGAAAGTTTTTAGAAACAGAGCCACATGTCAGTAGTGTGACTCCTGCTTCTCTCAGAATACACTGGCACCCAGCTGCTGCTTTAACAAATTGCTCCAGACTTAGTGGCCTAAAAACCATGAATCAACTTTAGTTTTGAGAGTTCTAAGTCTGCCACTTGTCACACTGTAGTAAAATCAAGCTGACAATGTGGTTGGTTCCTTTTGAAGTCTCTAGGGGGAAATTTGTTTCCTTGCCTTTTCCAGCAATAGAAGCCACTTATATCCCTTGTCTTAAGAGACCCTCCTCTATCTTCAAAACCAATATCATTACATTTCTTGACCCTTTTTCCATCATTTTCCTCTCTGAGAAGATCCTGGAAAGGATCTCTGTGTTTACAGTCTCATGTGACACAATTAGGCCTACATGGATCATCCAGGATAATCTCCCTAGTACAAATCTCATAACCTGAATCACATCTGCAATTTTCTTTTTGCCATGTAAGGTAACATATTCACAGGTTCCAAGGATTAGGGCATGGACATCTGAGAGGAGCTATTATTGAATTTATTACACAAAATAGGCCAGCGCCGCGGCTCACTAGGCTAATCCTCCGCCTAGCGGCGCCGGCACAACGGGTTCTAGTCCCAGTCGGGGCGCCGGATTCTGTCCCGGTTGCCCCTCTTCCAGGCCAGCCCTCTGCAGTGGCCAGGGAGTGCAGTGGAGGATGGCCCAGGTGCTTGGGCCCTGCACCCCATGGGAGACCAGGAAAAGCACCTGGCTCCTGGCTCCTGCCATCGGATCAGCGCGGTGTGCCGGCTGCAGCGGCGGCCATTGGAGGGTGAACCAACGGCAAAGGAAGACCTTTCTCTCTGTCTCTCTCTCTCACTGTCCACTCTGCCTGTAAAAAAATAAAATAAAATAAAATAAAATAAAAATGAATTTATTACACAAAATAAAATGTTCCTCACGTTGAGAAAAATTTAATTCTCTTTACATCCTGTCAATTCAACCCAACCACATTTATTTACCAAAGCGCATTACCATTCAAACTACCAAAAATCAAAGACAAAGAGAGAATTTGGGAGCAACAAGAGTGAAGAAACATACTGCATACCAGGGAGCTCCAGTAAACTCTTAGCAGATGCCTTGCAGGTCAAGAGACAGTGGATTGCTATTCAAAGTGCTGAGAGAAAAAAACCTGCCAATAAAGTATCAAGAATACCTCACATAGCAAAGCTGTACTTCAGAAATGAGGAGAAAATAAAGACTTTTCCAGAAAACAAAAGTTGAGGAAATTTATCACCACTATACCTGCATTAAACCACAAATATAAAATTTATGAAGAAAAGCTCCACCAGCAAAGTTTAAAAATAAAAATTTTGGAAGAAAATACCATAATGTGTGAGTATGTAATGCATACTATTCATAAAAACACTATTCTCCACTATCATAAAAACTATTCATAAAAGCACTATTCTCCACTATTCATAAAAAATTCTCCACTATTCATAAAAACAGCTCTATCTAAACCTAATCTTGGGGCCTGGTATAGAGATGCAAAAGGTTAAGCTGATGCTTATAAAGGTGCCATCCCAAAGAGTACCGGTTAAAGTCCTGGCCACTCCTCTTCCCATTCAGATTCCCGCTAAGGCTCCTGGAAAAACAATGGAAGATGGCCCCAGTGCTTGGCCCCTGCCACCCAAGTGGAGACCCAGATGGAGTTCCAGGCTCCTGGCTTCAGCCTGGCCCTGCTCTGGCCATTGTGGCCATTTGGGTAATGAACTAGTGGATGGAAAACTTCTCTCTCGGTGTAACTCTGCTTTTCAAATAGTGACAACTTAGTAGAAGGTCTAGAAACTATTTTACCCTACAAGTATTCTTGAGTGTTTTTTACACAGTTTTTAACTCTCTACTGCATTTTGAGTTGTTTAGTCAGTTGTCCTTTCTGACTTCAATTTCCCTCTTCATCTGTGCATGAGTTACTATGCAATAGTCTTCTGTTTTACTCCCCAGTGGTTACTGTTACTGTTTTTTTTTCCTAGAATTATATTTAATTCTTTTCCCAATTTTGCCATTCTCTTGAAATTTAATTTTTGAGGGTAGAGCACTTTTTTGTTGTTTTTTTGTCCCAAGTTCTTGCAGAGTTGATTTCCTGATTTGTTGCATCTGCCAACTCTCCTTCATGGCAGCTAATTCACTCATGTTATTATAATTTTTTTTAAACATCAGTTTTTGATTTTATTTTCCCTCCAGCGGAACAACATGGTGTGGAGATACCACCATCACGTGGTTGTGCATTTGTCCCTGACAAATGGGCTCAAATAGTTCCACCCAGGCTAATAAAGGAAATGCTGATAACTCAGCAGAAGCTTCTCATGTGCCCTCCTGAGTTTCCTCTCTCTTCTCTTTCTCCCTCAGAGGTAACCATTATCCTGATTTGGTATTTGTCATTTCTGTCCACTTGTTGTTTTTTTTTTTTTTTTTAAGAAAATTGATTATTTATTTATTTATTTAATTTGAAAAGGAGAGAGAGGGAGAGGTGGGGGGATTTTCAATCCACTGGTCATTCACAAAATGCCTGCAACAGCCGTGGCTGGGAGCCCAGAACTCAATCTGAGTCACCCACGTAGGTGGCAGGGACCCAATCAACTGCTGTCTCACAGAGTGCACATTAGCAGTAAGCTGGAACTGGAAGTATAGACAGCTGGGACTTGAACCCAGAGACTCTGAAATGGGATGCGGGTGTTCAAAGCAGTGTCTTAACCAGTGGGCCAAATGTCTGCCCCTCCACACACTTCTTTTATTTTATGAATTACTCATTAACTAACATTCACTAAATGAGCATCTATGGTGCACCAGTCACACCTTTGAAGGAATGTAAAGTGCTCAACTTTATGAAATCTTCTTTGAGGTAGGCATTATTATTATTCCCATTCATTGGTGAGGAAACTAGAATACAGAAGGGGTAGGTACATTTCTCACAGCTACAAAGTTGGTTGTGTGTATAATTTGAATCGAGTTGGCTTTATAATCTCTGCTATTTACCGTTATGGTTACTCTGTATACTTGTATTCTTGCATAATATATTCATTTAGATGATGTTAAACTTTGTATAAACTGTATCATATTAATGACCTTTTCTGCAATTATCTTTTCTCCACTCAGCGTTATGCTTCCGTGGTTCATCCATGTTGATGTTGGTACCTCTAATTCATTCATTTTCTGCATAGAATTCAATATGTGAGTTTAACTATTTGCTCATTTGCATTTTGATGGGTACTTAGATTGCTTCCTTTTTTGCTATTACAAATAATTCTGCAAAAATATTTCTTATATGAGGGAACTTCAAGATATTCTTGGGAGATTGAATTAAAAGGTAAGTTTATTTTGGTGGAAAAATTTAAGATTCATGCATGTGAGGAGCCTTCAAAAAGCTTGTGGAAAATATTTATTCTGAAAAATCCATGCATGAATTTCAAAAAAATTCCACCAAAAAAAACTTAACTTTTAATTTCATTTTTCCATAAACTTTTCAAAAAGGTACATCTCTCCTAATAGACAAATGAATTCCTCTAGGGCTATGTCCCTAGAGTGAAATGGATGGTCACAGGACATGTGTTTTGGCAATTTTACTGGTCTTGCTGGACTTGCCTTCAAAAATGCTTGATCAATATATGTTTCCAATGCCAGTGCATGAGAGTTTTGATTGCTCCACATCTTTGCTACTACTATTTTGTTTAGTGTTCAGGTTTTGCTCAGCTGATGTGTATGCAGTATGGTTTCACTGTGGTTTTATCCACTGCATTTTTAGCTGGACATGCATGTTCCATTTATCCATTACTACAGAACAAATTACCCCAAAATTTAGTCTCTTAAAACAGCCAATTTGGGGCCCGAGCTGTGGCATAGTAAGTAGGCTAAGCCTCTGCAGGCAGTGCCAGCAAATTACATGGGTGTTAGTTGTGTCCCAGCTGCTTCACTTCTGATCCAGCTCTCTGCTAATGGCCTGGGAAAGCAGCAGTAGATGCCCAAGTCCTTGGGCCCCTGGACCCACATGGGAGACCTGGAAGAAGCTCCTGGCTCCTGGCTTCGGATCGATCAGTTCCAGCCGTTGTGGTCATTTCAGGAGTGAACCAGCAGATGGAAGATTTTTCGCTGTTTCTCTCTCTCTCTGTCTCTAACTCTGCCTCTCAAATAAATACAAATCTTTTAAAAAATCACATAAAAATGGCCAATTTATTAAGTTCAGCTATTTCATGGCTCACAAATTTAAATGGATAGTAGAAATGGTTTATCTCCATCCCCAAGGTGTCTGGCAGTTGAGTGCATGAAACAGCTGGAAGTGACTCACTGAGAAGGGGCGGTGTCACCTGGAGGGATCCTCATATATGTAGAGCTTAGTGCTGGCTATTGGTTCAGCCTGCAGATGAAGCTACTGATGCAGATGTTTCATATGGCTTCTAGGTGTGGCCTGGCTTTCTTATAACATGGTAATTCAGGATACTTGAACTTCAGTATACTTGACATGGTGGTTTAAAGGCTTCCAAACTGAAGCTGGTGCAGTGGTGTCACTGGTGTAGCAGGTTGAGACTCTGCGTGTGGCGTGAACATGCTATATGGGTGCCAGTTTGATCCACTTTTGATCTAGCTCTCTACTAAAGCACCTGGGAAAGCAGTGGGAGATGGCCTAAGTGTTTGGGTCCCTGCACTCAAACACGAGACCCAGATGAAGCTCCTGACTCCTGGCTTCAGATTGGCTCAGGTCTAGCCATTGCTGCCATTTGGGGAGTGGACCAGCAGTTGGAAGATCTCTCTCTCTCTCTCTCATCTCTCTCTCTCTCTCCCCTCTCTCTCTCTCTTTCTCCCTTTCAAATAAAATAAATAAATCTTTTTAAAAATAAATAAATAAAAGCCTCCAAACTAGAGTACCTATTGAAACAGGTCGAAGCTGTGCTCTTTTACGATGCACCCTGAGAAGTCACACACCATCACGTCTCTCGTACTCATTTGGCTAAAAGCGATCACCAGGGTAAGTGCAATATCAATGGGAAGGAACATAGACATCAGTTCTGAATGGGAGCAATGACAAAGAGTTTGTGGACAGATTTAGGACTTCTAAGATATTCAGAAGGGATGTTTGGGTATTTTCCATAAAACAACATTAGTTAACAAGGTGTAGTTTGTTTTTGAAAAACACTTTAAATTTTTACGAATTATTAAATTTCATATTTTATTGTTAAAAGTCTCCAAAATATTCAACAAGTTAAAAGTTATGATGAAACTGCAAAATAAATACTTAACTTCATAACAGTTTTAAAATTCAAAACAGTGAAATAAATTCTATTGAGATAATTAAGAGTCTATACAGAAACAAATCTCTGAGTTTGATGATTTCTCTGATGCAGAAAAACATAAAGGAGAGGAAGGAAAAACCATCCATTTTAAAAGAAATATTTTGGGCAATGATTTTCCTTTTACCCGTGATGCTGTTTATTAGAATAATTTCTTAAAAGCTATAATATCAATGAAGATTTTTTTTAAAGATTTTTTTGAAAGGCTGAGTTAGAGAGAGAGAGAGAGAGAGAGAGAGAGAGAGAGAGAGAGAAATATCTTCCATTTGCTGGTTTATTCCCCAAATGGCTGCAACACTCAGGACTGGGCTAGACAGAAACGAGGCACCAAGAGCTTCTTTTGGATTTCCCACGTGGGTGCAAGGGCCCAAGGACTTGGGCCATCCTCCACTTCTTTCCCAGGCACATTAGCAGGGAGCTGGATCGGAAGTGGAACAGCCAGAACTCAGACACTGCAGACAGCAGCTTAACCTAATGTGCTACAGTACCAGCCTTATCAGTGAAATTTTATATATGTCACTCAGGTAAACCCATAAAGTTTTTCCGGAATAACAGAAAATAAATCTTTTCTGTGCAACATTATTGGGCTGCCTTGTTAAATAAGTAGAAAAGATTTGACTCACTCATCTCACCCTCTGCTTTCCTGGCTGAGTAGCACATGTTTATTTGGAGAACTGTCCTCCCCCCATGCACATAATTCTGGTGAGGCTGTCAATCACGTGTCTCCCCTTGGGTAGCCTCGGAAGTAGGCTCTGACCCATCTCCAGCTGGGCAATTAGAGCCTTTTTTTGGGCCTTGATCGAGTGCGAGAGAGAGCTCCTTCTCCTTCATTTGGGATCATAAGCTCTTGAAAGTGCAAGCCTGGAGTAGTTTTGTTTCTGTCCCAGGGAGAGAGTCTATTGAGGGTGAAATCAATTCTGAGGAAAGTAGGGCCCAGATTTGGAGAGAGAGGCAGAGTTTCCATGATCCGGTTTGATCTTTTAGATCAGACTTCCTGAGGAGAGGAAGAGGCTAAAGGAACTTTGCATTGTGTGGTTTGTCACTTGCAAAAGCATGCTTTAAGGTTTCCTTTCTTATAGAAGAAATTATAAAGAAGTCAAACAATTCATCAAAGTAGGAAGGAGAAATTATGAAAAACCCCAAATCCCACGTCATCAGCAATGTTATTAGTCTTTTCTCTGTGCACATACATAGAGAGAAAAGTAGAGAGGTAAATAACTAGATAACACTAGTTTTAGAAAAATTATATCATACTTTTTATTTAATTTTACTTATGAAATCCAATTTGCTAGAAGAAACTGAAATGAAAATAACTATAATTGAATTTAACACAATAAACAGAAGTTGATGTCAAAATGAAAATGGCTGAGAACTGTTCCTTCCCTACCAGCAGAATTTTAAAAAATCTTAAAATTGAGAGGTTAGAGTCATTATTTTATTTAACCACATATGCTAATTTTAGAGTCTATTAGTAGACTCTGTCATAAAAGGCATCGAAATTAGAAATCTTCTATCTTCTCTCATTTCCTCTTTCCTCACCTTCCAATGTTGTCAGTCATATTATTCTGTGTTTGCCAGGGTTTAAATCATTTACATTTGGTATTACACTTCCAATGACTACAGTTTCTTATAATTAGTATTACAGCCAGGCAGAATCAGTGTTTACCATGGGCTTTATATCATTGCTTCTCCATTACTAAATTCTTTATTTGGACTTACATCCATCTGGATGTGAGGGTCCATACATTTTTCTAGTCTTTGTTTTTAGGTTAGTCCAACGCCTCTGTCTTTGTCCCTTTTCATTTGGATTCAGTTTGGCTGTGTATAACACTGTTGGCTCATACCTTCTTTTCCCCAGAACTTTCTAGTTTAACTGCCTTTTGGCATTGAATATTATTGTGCAGACATTGAAGGCCAGCCTGATTCCCTTCCCATCACCTTGAGGGTGGCTTAATTTTTAGGCACAAAATTTTAATTTTTTTAAACTCCAAAACCTTCACCAGGCTATGGCTTGATGTTGAAGGCTCCATGTCTCTTGTTTTCTGAAAAACATGGTGCTCTTTCAACAGGTAAATTCTGCTTTCACTTCACTGCAGGGCAAAGTTTCTGTGTGAAATATTTAAATACTTTTTCCATTTTATTAATTACTTCCTTAATTCAGGTATGTTCAAAGTGGATGCCCTTTATTTCCAATATCCGTTCCCATTTCTAAATTTTCTTTACTCTTTTTTCTTTTGTACTCACTGTAATCATCTCATTGTAATAAAAATCTTCCTTTCACGTTACTTGGTCTGTGGCTTCAGATTCCAGTTATCTCTGTGTATTTCTATTCTGTGGAGATATTTATCTTGTTTTGAGTGCAATGTGTGCCTTAAAGATATTTAAAACCATGCTCTAGCATTGTTATGTGCTTGGGATGGTACAGCAGAAGAAGGATAGGAGGGTCTCTGTGTCTTTAAGGTCCTGGCCAAGCTGAATTTCTCTTCTAAGTTTTAGAGACTGTTCTCTTTCTCTCTCATTTCTTATTCCCAGTGATGTTTATTTTTGGGTTTTCTAATATGTACACCTGTTTGTTTCCTTCAGTCTTCCCAGAGGCTATTTTTTTTTTCTTTTTGGAACCACTTTCCTTCTTCCTGAAATAACTGTTTTCAAAGTTCCTTAATGAGGATGTATTGGTAGAAAAGTCTCTTTAGTTGAAATAGTATTTAATATAGCATTGTTTTTGCTTCTCTTATAGTGATGGCTAGATAAGAAAGGTGATAATGGGAATATCAATCAATGTCTAGTCAGGAAAATAATAAGCAATCTAGGAATCTCAACAGAGGAAATTATTAATATAAGAAATTGGTTACACAGGCCATGAACAAATAGAGAGCCAAACAAATGTGTTCTAAATAAACACAAATGAGTACCTATCACATTGTTACTAGAAAGTTTATAAATCCAACTATAAACAAAGACAAACACTAGGATGGTGAAGTAACCCACAGATGACAAATGGTAGGCGGCTCTATCAGCCCTAAGGCTTGAGAGTAAAGAGAAGAAGGATTCAGGGTTCAGGAGCTGCAGCCACTTCAACATGGAACCCTTTTGGTGCCCAGAAGGTAGGATGTCGAGAAGGTACAGAGAGCAAAGCAAGTTAGGGAGGTTTTGAAACACTTTGCTTTTGATCACTTCCTTGGGCCAGGCCTATCTGAATGCCTGATAACCGGGTACCTGCCTGGAAGCTAGAGTCCTCCCTAGTCCCTGAGGCTACCACTTCACACAAGGAAACATTAGCCAGCTTAGCTATGTAATGTTGAGTGAAAAAACAGTCAGTCAGAACTTCCGCAATGTCACTTTACCTTGTGTCTCATGTAAATAAGAAATTGTCCCTTTGAAGGTCATCTATCCTGGCTCCCTGCCTCCGCTCCTCAACACCATGGATGCTCTTGGGTCTTTGTTTCAGAAATCTTAGATGTGCTTACATTACTGAGGTACAACATATCTTACGTTTCTTCAGCTCAATGATATTTCTTCTATAATTTCTTTATTTCCTTTCCTTCGTCTCTGCCTTTTAGAATTATTAGACAAATCATTGTGTCTCTTGAAATGAACTTCTTGTGTTTCTTGAATGTTCTCAGGTTCTCTCTACCTTTTGAATACACATTGTCAAGGATTTTCTAGACATATATTTTAGATTACAAATCTTCATATACAAAAGATATTTTATTTTAAATTGCTTTTACATCATTGCTACTGAGATATAACATAATTATTATAAACACACAGCTCAATGAGTTTTGACAAATGTGTACAACTAAAAATGCTTTTTAGATACATTAATGTTGATTCTATCAGTCATTTGTGAATCATTTTTTGTTGACCCAGTCACCTGTTGCCAGACATTTGGATTGTTCATAGTGCAGGGGCTATTACAAAGCTGCTATGCACATTTATGTCATTGCATGGACAGAGGATTTTAATATCTTGGGTAAATACCTGGCAGTAGAATGGTCGGTCATATGGTAAATATATCAGTCAGCATTTCATTACTAAAAAACCTGAGAAGAGCTTATTAGCAAAGGTTTATTCAGGCTTACAGTTTGGAGGCTCACAGATCAGGTGGCTCCATTGGTACAGGCATCTGGAGGATGGTGGAGGAGTGATCCATGAGAAGAAAGCAACAGGGAGCAAGCTCTTATCTATCCTCCATGTGATCTCTGCTTCTAATGCCATCATGATTTGATCATGGGGCTTCACCACAGCAACCTAATTCAATCTAATCACTTCTCAAGGGCCTCACCTTCAGATGACATAATTGGATCAAGCCTCCTCCCTAATCCATGAACCGCTGACATTAATCCATTCACTGTTAATATGCCTTTGGAGTTTAAAGGTATACATGAAGCTGGGGAGCCAAATCCTATTCATATAGCAAACAGTAAGTGAGTAATTAATTTTATAAAAAGCTGCTAAATTGTTTTCCAACATGGTTTTCCCCCTTTACATTCCTAGTAGCAATGTATGGTTGTTCTAGTTGCTCTTCACCAACATGGAATTGACAGATTGACAGTCTTTCTTATTTTAGCCATTCTATTGGGTGTGTAGTAGCAGTTAATTGTGATTTTAATTTGTATTTTGCTAATTGAGGAGTACATTCAGCAATTACCGATCCCCATTACAGAGTATTTCCACTGCATGTGTGTGGTAAAGATTGTCCACCAGGTAAGGGGTCCAAACACTTAATGTCCACTCCATGTGGGCTACAGTTTTGCAAACTGTCCGAGTTTGTTAAACAGAATGTGCTCACGCACAAATTTTTTGAAGTAGGTTTAATACTTACTGATTTGATCCATGGTGAGCCAGTCTCCCAAGGCTCTAGAAAGCTACCTGGGGTGGAGGGTCTTTTTTTTTTTTTTTAATAATGTGCATTTCCTTGATTGGCTTTTGGATTTTTAAAAACTTTTATTTTTCAAGATTTTTTATTTATTTATTTGAGAGGCAGACTTACAGACAAAGAAAGGGAGAGACAGAGAGAGAGAGAGAGAGAGAGAGAGAGCAATTTTTCCATCCGCTGGTTCACTCCTCAGATGGCCACAATGCCTGGAGCTGGGCTGAAGTTAGGAGCTTCTTTCAGGTCTCCCATGTGAGTGTAGGGGCCCAAGCACATGACCATCTTCTGCTGCTTTTCCAGGCCATTAGCAAGGCACTGGATCGGAAGTGGAGCAGCTGGGTCTCAAACTGGTGGCCAATTGCAGGCGGAGGCTTAACCTACTATGCCACACTGCCAGCCCTGTTGGCTTTTGGATTTTTTTAAAAAAGATTTATTTAGGAGCCAGCGCTGTGGCGCAGCAGGTTAAAGCCCTGGCCTGAAGCGCAGACATCCCATATGGGCACCGGTTCTAGTCCCAGCTGCTCCTCTTACAATCCAGCTCTCTGCTGTGGCCTAGGAAAGCAGAAGATGGCCCAGGTCCCTCATCCACGTGGGAGACCTGGAAGAAGCTCCGGGCTCCTGGCTTCAGATCAGCTCAGCTCCAGCCATTATGGTCATCTGGGGAATAAACCATTCGATGGAAGATCTTTCTCTCTGTCTCTACCTCTCTCCATAACTCTTTCAAATAAATAAAATAAATCTTAAAAAATATTTATGTTTAATTTGAAAAGGTAGAGTTACGGAGAAAGAATGAGAGAGAGACAGAGAGAGAGAGAGAGAGAGAGAGAGAGAATCTTCCATCTGCTGGTTCACACCCAAATGGCTCCAAAGGCCAGGATTGGGCAGGCTGAAGCCAGGAGCCAGGAACTTCATCCGGGACTCCCACGTGGGTGGCAGGGGCCCAAGCATTTGGGCCATCTTCTGCTGTTTTCCCAGGCCATAGGAAACAGCTGATTGGAAGTAGACTGGCTGGGACGCATACCCTGGATGGAGAGGTACTTGTGTATGCCATACTTACAAAACAGCTGAGGGACCTGAAAGGCAGTTTCCCAGGGGTTATGGTTATGTGTCTCTAGGGCAATGTGATTTACTGAGAAAGCTTTGAAGGGTATGCCTGCAATCCCAGGAAATTCTTCCCTAATGTAAGATGTTACCTCTCCTTGGAGAAACAGGAATAAAGCCCAGGTTATATCAGGCAGTTCGTCAAGATATTACATTCCCAGCACCATTCTACGGTGATTCTGACAGTCAGATGTATATAAGAGGTGTGGGAAGCTTGCACTAGTCTAAGGCTGCCCAGAGAACTGTCTTGCACTAATGAATAGTGATATTAAGTATCTCTCAATGTACCTAGGTAACAGAAGGAATTAAGGTTGTTAATCAGATCATCTTCAAATAGGGAGATTAGCCTGGATTTTCCAGGTGGATCTAACGTAATCACAAGGGTCTCTGAAAGTGAAATGGAGGCAGAAGAGGTCAGAGTGATGCAGTGTGAGAATCTGGATCAATGTCACTGGCTTTAAAGATGGAGAAATGGTGTTGCGAGGCTATGAAAATGGGTGGCCTCTAGAAACTGGGAAAGCAAGAAAGAAGATTCTCCTCTAGAGCCTCCAGAAAAGAATGTAGCCCTGACGACATCCTGATTTTAACTCAATGAAACTCATTCTGGATTTAGACTTGGACTAAGTTTGTGTTATTTTAGGCCAGTAAGTTTGTAGAAATATATTACAGCAGTGATAAGTAAATGCATACATATATGGTAATTGCATACTGTGGGTATCGCTAACACTTGAATAATCAAGAGGTGATAAACCAACAGGGGTTTCCTAGTCAACCCTTCATTCCCATTCCCATTTGCCTTTGGATCATCTCATTGGTAGTATCAGCCTTATGATATGGGCAAAGACTCTAATGCAACAAATCTGGTCTGCCCAATTTTATGCTTTATTTGTACTCATTTAAGAGGATAGCTTGACACTAAGAGTAGGTCTGATCTGGAATTAGTGGTTTGAGTTACACTTGTTTTCCCCTGCTACTGTTTAGTATCTTCTGCTTGTAGTCCAGGAAAGATAGCAGGTACACTGAGGGGTGTGAGCACACTGACACATTTTTGGTGGATTTTGCCCATGATAAATCAGTTCAGTTCTGGCCAAGCATAAAGCATCTAAGAGAGATCAATGTAAGCCTCTCACCAAGGGAATGCATAGCCCCATGGCTGTATTGGTTTGCTAGGGTTGCCACAACAAACTGAGTACCACAGATTGAGTTCCTTAAACAATGGAAGTTTGTTTTCTCATGGTTCTGGAGGCTAGAAGTCCAGGATCAAGAAGTCGGTAAAGTTGGCTTCTTCGGAAGTCTCTTCCCACAGCTTGAAGAAGCTCATCTTCTCCCTGTGTCTTCCTAGTCTCATCCCTCTGTGTGCTATGTCCTAATCTCTTCATTTCTTTAAGAAGGACAATGGTTATAGTGGATTAGGGTGCACCCATAAGACCTCATTTTACCTTGGTTGCCCCTTTAAAGATCTTATCTCCAAATACAATCACATTCTTAGTTCCTATACCAGGGATGAGGACTTCAGTATACACATTTCTTTTTCCTAACAAAATTCACAACTCAGTCCTTAATAATGTGCACAAAAGCTTATAAATAAATATATAGAAAATCTTCAGAAAAGCTAAAATGAAAATAAGAATTTACCTTCATTTCTAATATTTGTGCCTGAGAAAATTTATAGTTAATGAAATTTCAAATGATGACAGTCCTGAAGATTTTTATAATTATTTTTACAAGAAAATGTGAACATTGGAATTTATAGTAAGCTCTGATAATAATAAATAAAGCAAGCACTAGTATAAAAATAGTAAGCAGCATGTAATAAAATATAGGAATATTTACAAATGTTTGCAATAACAAATAAAATGGTAAAACTATTAAAAATTATCTAAAAAAATGAGTGTTTCTCAGAATAAAGGACAACTATAGAAGTACATACTAATCAGCCTGATTAAAATAGGTAGATACCATGTGAAGCTCCCGAAGAAAAAAGTGTAAGTTCACTTTTACAATTTAAGGATGCTGATGCAGTATCAACCCTTCAAATATGAATTTTTCCAATATTTCTTAGGTGTAATTTGGACCAATATAAGAAATAAAGAAGCAGAACTACTTTTTAGAAACTATCACATGAATATAGCAATTGCTTAATAAGCATCCACTGTGAATAGATCCTTAGAAACTCCCTTCTCTGTTGTTCTACTCCTACAAGTATCAACCCAAATGCATCAAAACTCAGAATCTATAAGTATCTGTAGTGCCAGCAAGAAAGAAATCAGGAGATAAGGGCATCAAATAGAATTCAAGACTCTGTAAATTATTTTATCTTTGAAGATACTTTAATTGTACAGTTATGGATTAATTAAAAAACACAGTTGTTTTCAGCATTTCCTAGCTATAGTAGTGCATAGGAAATTCCATTCTAAATAAAGAAGTAACTAATGAAATAACAACACACCTTAACATTTTACATTGATAGCTTACAGTGTACAAGGTGCTTTCACATACATTATTTCATTTGATTCTTACAACAAGCAGAAAAAACAATCAGGGGCAAATAAACATTTTTTTTTCAGGCTTACAATGAGTATTTTCAGGCCAATGGGCAGTCAATATAAGAACATACCAAGAACAAGACAACGATACCCAAAAGCCACAGTATCATTTTTGGTAGGCTGACAGTTTGATATCAACTGGGTATTTAGCATCAGTGAATGAGGAAGGAATCAGGACAGACACAAGGTTCTCATGATATCCAAGTAGAAGAACACTGTCAGAGATAAGTAAGATCCCCCTATAACATACCGCTTTACTGTGATGGCTTCAAAACACAATGCCCCTTCAAAACACAAGATAAAAAGAGACTCTTGTCATCACATCTGCAAGTTAGAAGAGACCTTAGAAACTGCCTAATCTAATGCTTCCACAGTACAGATAAGAGAACCATACTGATAGTTTTCTGGCCTGAAACTCACATGTCTTGACTTTCTTTTTCAATTCCCTCCTATACAATGTCATCTCTTTATTTACTGAGCAAAAGCACAATTTCTTCTGTTTCAAATAATATAACTTATGGTTAAACACTGATTTATGCCACGGATTTCTTATTCAAGTTTTTATCTTGTTCTTGGCTACGCTGTGGCTGAATTTCATTTACTTTAAAAATATTCTAATTAAGTATATTTAGTCTTAAACAAACTCCCTTGACATATCTGAAAGCTTGCTCTTGTCCTTTAAATAGAGAGAAAATGGAATGGCTGCATAGCCTAGGGATTATCTACCTAGGTAGATTCTACAGTTGGGCACTAGGAATTTCATAGAAAAAATAATTTCAGAATTCATAGAAATCTTCTTGATTACTGAAAATTAAATTGCAATAATCAAATTGTCATCCCCATGATTTATTAAAATAATTTTACAATAATATACAACAAAGCTACCATAGAATTTGTAGCATACATATAGAATACAATGATCATCAGCATGTTCTTGAATCTAAATGAAATACAAAAACATTGATTAAGATTTTTTTACAAATGCTATTTTAAATTTATTAACATGATGGTATATTTTTGTGACATAAAACTTGCTACAGCAGAGTATTTCAAATTTTTCTTGCACATTATAAATATAGGTGGACCAACTGAAATCAGTATTAGGCTTTACGTGAACATTATCATGCAGAAATACTTGGCAACCAAAAGACATACAGATTGGAGGAGAGAATATTTCAGACAGGATTTCTTAATGTTTTCAAAGGCTTTACAAGGGTATGGTACAGCTGAAAAGAAGTAGTATCAGTGACCTACCTGCACCAATAATAAAACAAACAAAATGGTTATATACATTAATATCAGTATGATAAAAAACAAGCGATTTTATATGCATATAGACTGATCATAAAGATGAAATAAGTTTATTTTAAACTATTTTGATGTGTTGTTTAAAGATAGGTCACTGAGACACAGATAAAATCAGGGGAAATTAAATCAAAGAAAAAAGTAGTTTAAAAATTGAGTTAAGCCATAGAATCTCAATAAACACTGAACTAAATGTGCAAAAGTGCTTGAAATTTCCACATCACAGCAATGTTGTTAAGTCAGTTGGCAAAAAAGTATAAAAAATAACTAACTCAAATACCAAAATTTGTATCTGCATGATCATTCATTCTGTTTATTGAGAGAAAAGAGGCTAGAAATGATGATTTATCTAAAAATATCATCCCTCAAAATTAAAATATAACTGTGGCAGTTTTATAAACTTTGTCCTTGTCCCCTTTCCTCTTTGATGAGACATGGGATAAAAGCAAAAGTTGCAACCATGCCCCTACCTTAGGCTTACAAATATAGCACACCAGAATAATAAGCTGGTGACAACTTCTTTTGTTCTTAACTATTACAAAACAAAACAAAACAAAACAAAAAGCTCATTTAAATAAGAGTACCTCTATACTATTTGCAAGAATCAAGTCATTTGTTTGACTTAGCAAAGTGTTTATCCAAACCAATGTTCTTTTTAGCTTGCTTCCTTCCCTGTAAAAACTTTACAATAGGGACTATTTGAGAAACTTCAAATATTGTCATTTTCACTAATCTTGTTCTATTAAAACAGCAGCTAAAACCCTTGAGGAAGAGGTAAGGTTTATAAGCCTTCAAGCCCTTCTGTAATACTTACAGAAATGCTGGTACCAAGTGAGAGAATTTGGGTGATGAGCCATATCATTAGAATTTGCTGCTGAAGGAGACACATTTGTCACAATGCACAGGGCTGGTTATTTCATTACTTAAGGGATAGAGGTGGGGGAGATAATATAAAAGGAAGCAAAGGGAAATAGAACCTCTGATTTATAGGAATCCAAATTGTTGGGTATAACTACTCAATATTAGTCTATCTAAATGCATTGCCAGAATAGTGAATTTCAAGGAAATTAAAATGAACTTCATTTATGCGAATGTCTTGGGTGGTAAGACATTATTCAATTAAAGAATTGTCTAGAGTTTTGGCAAAACTGAGTTTGAGCTGATCAAACAAAAACAATTACTAGAAAGTTCATCTTCAGGCCATTTACCAACAAAAACATTGGCAAGAACTACTAAAAGCAACAGTTGTCCTGCCCTTCAGAGATTGTGTAGCCATAACACTGTGCACCTGAAACACCAGCAAGATAAAATGCAGTGCTGTTTGGAGGAAAACTAATGAAAAAGAAGGAGGAGAAGAAAAAGACAAACCAAGAAAAGTAGTCTAGTACTGTGTTATGGCACAGGAAATGCTTACTTAGCGGTGCCTTTTTACATAGGTGGATGCAGAGTGCACACACAGATGACAGCAATAAAGACCTCACTCAGTCGCTGGAATGAAGGAACTAGGTAACTGCTTCAACAAGGAGGGTCTCAGCTCCACCTTGTCTCTCACCAGAGTGCAAAGATTGAGTGTGAGCTCTGATCGCCTCTTGTTATCCCTCTCTAAAATTCACAAAATTCTTTCGCACATTTTTCTGTTATAGAGACACGGATATCTTCTTCTTCATAGTCATCAAAGTTGCTGGTATCTCCAGAGCCTCTGAACTTTGGTATGAATGGAGCTTCAACCTATATAATTGGGATAGAGAGGAAAATAAGAGGAAAACTAAATTCCTGAGAGTTTGTAAACACTAAGGAAAATAAATTTCCACTCTTAATAACTGGTGGCATCTTTGAATGCCGTTAAATCCCTAAAATATATTGGCATCAGAAGAAGGAGCAAACAGTAGATTTGCTGTTTAACTCATCATTTTCATTCAAGGAATATAACAACATTGAGACATTCCTAGGATAATTAATTGTTGGCATCAAAATGTAGGCTCCTAAGATTACAGAATTCCAGTTTTTTCCTTTATTATTTATGTTCAAAGACTTTATTTTTCTATCCTCACTTTTATATTCCTTTCTTCTGAAGCTGACAGATAAATCTTAGACTTTCTTTTAATTGCCTTCCTTTTTTAATTTCCAAGTTTATTTTAATTATCTGTCTACATAAATGTGCAACTGTCATAAGTTGGAAAGAAATGTATCTCTTTTGGAATTATAGAACTGCTAAATCTTAAATGTTTTTCTCCTTTCAGATCCTGAAAGTAAACTGTCTTTCCACCATTCAGAGTATGGTCTTTCACAAAGATTATGTGGTATAATGAAAACATTTGAGGAAACTATTTAAAAGCTACAAACATAATAACACAATTTTCACAATCCTTACTGAATTTACAATTACACATACAATTTTTTCATTTCTTCTTCAGTACCACATTATGAAGAAGGCAGAGCAGGTATATTTTATTCTTATTTGTAAAAATCATAAAACAGAGTTGGCCAAAATCACATGACTAGTAGGAGGCTAAAGCAAGTCTCAAACTCATAATTTTCTACTTCTGGATCAGAGCTCTTTCTATTACGTATGTCAGTGGTTTCCAAATCTTTTTGATTTCTATCTCTTTCAGTAAAATAGTTCCTAGCACACATTATCAATATTTGTATAGTTATTTATTTATACATTATTCACATGGTTGACCATATAATATAAGATAAACACAGAAATATGACATTTTAAAAGAATAAAGTGAAAATAAATTGGAATGGAAATTCAAGTATCTTTATTTTTCAGCTGATTATCTTGCACCCATTGCTTTGGGGACTGCTGTTTTGTTCTAGAAGAATGAGTTAAACAGACAGTTGCCTCATGTCTAGCCAGACAACAATTTAGGATTCTACTTTTGGGCAATCATCTCTAGAGAGTGACTGTACAGTTTGAGTCATCTAGGCCATTTCTTTCTTTCTTTCTCTCTCTCTCTTTATCATCGTTCTCCTAGATTCATTTGGCTATTTCACATTCATGAACACTGGATCACAAAATAAAAACCATGACAACCATTCAAATTTACTATCTTTTTATTTTTTGCACTGCTGTGCATTCTTATAGTTGAGAAGATATTAAAACAAATGGCCAAATTAAAGTACTGGATTATTTCTATTTGTAAATCACCCAGGGATCCTAGCGTCTATTTTGTTAATCAAGATTTTGCTGTTATTAAACAAATTATCTAATTTGAACTATAATGAAGCATATCTCAACCAGAACTCAAAGGGAGCTTGGCTAATCTGTCTGATCTTTCTTCCCCAAACTACTCTTCCATCTTAAAGGTGATTAAATTGATGCTTTACAGAAGTTAAATTATTTGTTTAAGATTATAACAATAATGCTTGGTTGATCTGGGACTGAACCTCAGAGTTTATGCTCTTTTTTAACAGCCTTTTGAGAAAGAGTCTTCCTACCCTCAAGGGTCAATATGTGGAAGTCAAGCAGATGATATGAAAATTTTATGAAACAATGTATTGTGCAGTGGTTTGGAGCATCATTTGATCATGTTAAAAGGACTTTAAATGGGTAATGTGGCTCTGGGAATAGGAATCTGAAGAAAGCAAGATCAAAGATAGGCATCATTCAGTAGTTATAAGATTTTTACATTAAGTAACCTTTCTGAGTTGATTTTCTGATTAGTAAAATGAAGAAAATGGTACCACCCATTTCAAAGAATACTTTAAGGATTAATATGAAAAGTTAAAGGCAGTCGCTTTCAGTCATTATAAAGTATTGCATTGATGCTAACAATTATAGAAAAAATACAAAAATATGAAATTCTTTTTATGACAACTAAAGATTATTTTAAATTACTATGGACCCTGTTCTTGACTACATAGCATATCCATTTGTAATAACAATGTTAACAGATATGTTTCCCGAATGGTTGGAGAGTGAACTACTTTTTTGAGAAATAGAGGTTGTACTGCATTTACATTGTTTAGGTCTTGTTATTTCTTCTGTATGTTGCACTTAAAATTCTTTTACTGCTTTGTTTTTTCAATCTTTTATAAAAGTATCAATTACGAAGATACAAAAAATGTGCTTTTGATACTCAGCTAGAATATTAACATTTTCTCACTCTAATATGTGAAGTTGAAAATACTTCTACATATAATTAAACACCAACTTTTAAAAAGTCTTACCTTCCTCTGGTAAATAGCAATCCAATCTGTTGTGGCAAACCATTTGTGAGTTTTTATGTCACTCACACCATTCTTTAGATTTCCAAATCGTTTCGTCAAATCCACTTGCAGTAGGTTCCTTAGAAGATCTTTGAGATCTGAACTGAAGTGGGATGGGAATCGGACCTACACAAACACGTCAAATGATAAAACACAAATTCCAAAACTCATGATATTTCTATTTTGATTTCACATTTTTTAAAGGTAGCAGGGCATTATATTAACAAAATTGTTTAATGACAACTTCAAATGCTTTTAAGTAAAAGTCACAGTCCCTATAGTAGTCTTTTTTATAGAAAGCTTTTATTTAATAAATATAAATTTCATAAGTATAACTTTTGGATTATAGCAGTTCTTCTCCCCATACCTTCCCTCCCACCCCCAAACAATCCCATCTCCTACTCCCTCTCCCATCCCATTCTTCATTAAGATTCATTTTTAATTATCTATATATACAGAAGATCAACTCTATACTAAGTAAAGATTTCAACAGTTTGCACCCACACAGACACACAAAGTATATAGTACTGTTTGAAGACTAGTTTTACTGTTAATTCTCATAGTACAACACATTAAGGACAGAGGTCCTACATGGGGAGCAAGTGCACAGTGACTCCTGTTGTTGATTTAACAATTGACACACCCTACAGTAGTCTTAAAGTAGAGAATTATTTGTGTGAATGAACTAAAACTGTTCCCTTAGTGTCTTGTTTTGGTCATAAATTCCCTTTTAGAACATGGAGCAGTCTCCAGGAAAATGTGCACATATTTAGAACTTTTCCAACAATATCAGTATGTTCACCCATTGTCAAGAGAGAGCTCCCTTGTCTCAGAGATGTGAGAACTGAAACTTGTTCTATACAAATAGAGCAAGCAGCATATGAAACAAATCAGCATGTACATTTTGAAGAGATCTACCAAAAAAGAAGTCTAAAAATGTTTGTAAAAACCCACACTCTTTCAAAGCACAGGGAACTATTTTTCATTTATTATAGATGGTTTTTAAGTATAACTCTGCTATTATGCAATAGTATAAAAATTATGAGAATTAACTGGGAGATAATATTGTAAAAATGCAGTTCCTGGGGCTTACCTTAAACAATGAGGACATTGAGTCTAAAATCTGAGCTTTTATCTTCAAATGATTCGTATATACATGCAAACTGAAGAAACACTATTCTCAACTCTATTCAATACTAACTCCTCAGTACTTTATGTAGAGATTTTGTTCTTTTTTTTTTTAAACTAATACAACCTATAAAATTTTAAATGGAAATAATAAACTGAAACCATCATCATAACAGAGGAAAATTCACATTAGGAG
Organism: Oryctolagus cuniculus; assembly: GCF_051225735.1. Classification (NCBI taxonomy): domain Eukaryota; kingdom Metazoa; phylum Chordata; class Mammalia; order Lagomorpha; family Leporidae; genus Oryctolagus; species Oryctolagus cuniculus. The sequence goes on from NC_142873.1 coordinate 87,678,055, forward strand.
AGAGAGAGGGAGTAGAGAAGGGAAAGGTGAGAGTAATGGAGAGAGTTAGGGAGAGGGGAGGGGAGAGAGTTCCCATCTGCTGGTTCACCACCCAAATGTCTGCAATACCCAAGGCTAGGTTTAACTGAAGCTGGGAGTCAGAACCTCAAATCAGGTATCCCACGTAGGTGGCAGGAACCCAATTACTTGAGCTATCACTTATGTCTCCCATGGCCTGCTTTAGCAGGAATTTGTAGGAGTGGGGTATCTAACTCAGATACTCTGATATGGGAGATGGGCTTCTAATTCAGCAAATTAACCACTAGGCTAAATCCCTGCACCTGTACTTTTAATTTTTTCTATACTGCTTCCATTATGCAATAACCTGAAAAGAGCTATTTCCAGGAAACATCTTAAAGGTTGACATTTTCATCATAAAAATATTTTGCTGTACATTTCCTTATTTATTTATTTTTTTGACAGGCAGAGTGGACAGTGAGAGAGACAGAGAGAAAGGTCTTCCTTTGCCGTTGGTTCACCCTCCAATGGCCACCGTGGCCGGAGCGCTGCAGCTGGCGTACTGCGCTGATCCGAAGGCAGGAGCCAGGTGCTTCTCCTGGTCTCCCATGCAGGTTCAGGGCCCAAGCACTTGGGCCATCCTCCACTGCACTCCCGGGCCACAGCAGAGAGCTGGACTGGAAGAGGGGCAACCGAGACAGACTTCAGCGCCCCGACCGGGACTAGAACCTGGTGTGCCAGCGCCGCAGGTGGAGGATTAGCCTATTGAGCCACAGCACCGGCCTACATTTCCTTATTTATCCTAGTCAGAGTAATAACTAGAAGAGGGGCTTATTTTTCCAGTAGGTATATTAGTTCATAGTTTTTTCCAGTGGTAAGTCTAGTTTGTTTATACTTCAAAGAAATAACTTATTTGAAGTAGATTTTTCTTTGTTTAGAACAGAATTTGTGTGGACTTTCCAATGGTAATATGCCAATTATCCCCTTCATGATGTTCAGAATGGTAGGCAGTAATGGTAGACTACATATAAACTATTACTTCATATAAACTATCTTCTGAATTTAGGATATGCAATGCAATGCATAAATATATAAGCACTTAAAGGAGTTATTGTGGAATGCAAATAAAGTGATGTTCTTGAATTAGTTAATGTGGGGGAGTGTGTATGTATGTGTCTGTTTAATCTTCACAATAGTGATTTCCAAATGGGGAGTGGTAGCAGGTTGTGATGGAAGATATCAGAATCTTATGGGAATGTTTAAAAATTATAGACATAGTCTCCTCACCTCTCTTATCACATCTTGTTCTTGCACAGAGATACTGACAGGTATACTATGCTCACACAGTGGCTCATGATAATGAGGGGAATCTGTCATATCCTCAAAGTATATTGGAGGAGAAATAATAAGGGTCATTGTGAAAGCATGTTTTCTATGATTGTTCTGAAATGTAATTTCTTTGTTGACTGAACTTTCCAAACAGTTATGCTGATTCATCAAATTGGAATTAGCAGCAAAACTTCTACAAAATTATGTTTTAAATGCAAGACCTTTATTTGTAGCATATTAACCTGGAGACACCAATGATTTCTCTGATGGGAACAGTGACTAATTTTTTCCTTCAAAAGTATATCAACAGGAGTATTTTTAGTATATGTGCTGCCGAAGTGAGCACTCAACAGGAGTATTTTTATTATCAATTATATTTACTATAGAAAGTGAAATCTGAATCCTGGATATTGGCGCTAGAGGAGATTTAATTTATTCTATGCCTTCATATTAAAGAATCCTGAGCTCTAGTTAGGTTACCAACTCAGTCAGTGAGATCACAGAGAAAATTAGTTAATCGTTTCTATTTCCATAAATACAGTTTCCACTCAGTCCAGGATAGGGCATAATGTGATGGCAGCTGTAATAAGCCAGATGTAGAAAAGAGAAAGAAAGTCTATACTCATTAAACCATTAGGTATGAGAGAGAAGGTTCCTGGAAACTTGGAATATGGAAGAGGTGCTTGGACAACATGAAAGAGATATCTGGGTAACATAACACTTCTAAGAGTGTTTTTTTTTTTTTTTTTTTTTTTTTTTTTGGTGATCTTTTTTCCTTAATATTATTTCTTTGTTAGGATTCTTCTCCAACTGTTAGAGACTACCTTATACTTGAGAATTCTAATATATGTGTCTCCACTGAAAATACTCTCTCAACACATGGTGTAAATCAGAATTGTCTACTATCATCAGAAAAAAATACAGATGTTTGGCAGCCACATAAGACCAACTGAATCAGTATCTCTAGGGTGGGACAACAAAGTGGAGTCCAATTCATGACAGCTTCATGATGGCAGAGACCACAATTGATTTGTTCTCTCTCTCACTTAGAACTGATCTGGTATATACTATGTGCTTAATAAATTCATGAATTCAAATTAGACAAATATTGATTGAACACATACTATATTCTAAGCATAATACTATCAACACATAATACTATGAAAACATTCCTGCCTTTGTGGAGTTTACATTCTAGTGAAGAAGACATTCTAGTAAAAAATGATTTATATATATATATATATATATATATATATATAAAATTATGATTTAGCAATTGGGTTCTTTGAAAATGTCATGCTATCATTCCTCACAAAATATAGCATTATAAGATCTTTGAGTTTTACTCTGAAGAAAACTGGGAGTCATTTCAAGCTTTTGAAAGGAGTAACAGGATCTCACTGAACATTTCTAGAGAACCACTCTATTGCCTCAGATGAGAGTGGTGGCAGTGAAGACGTTAAGAAGCACTGAATTCTGTTATATATTCTAAAGGCAGAGCCAGAATGATTTCCTTCTGAATTAGCTATGGGAGGAGGATTCTCAGGTGTTTTAGCCTGACCAACTGGTCAAGGATGGTGTTGCTGACAACTAAAATAGGTTGTGAGAGGAATAGACTTGCTAGGGGGACCAAAAACCTGTCTGTTTTTTTAGGTTAACCTGAAATATTTATTACACATTGGAGTGAAGATCTCAGGTGAGAAACTGGATACATGAGTATGGAATTAGGTAATCAGGTAGGAACTAGAAAAATGATTTTTGGAATGATCAGTTAGTATGTAAAGTCATGAGGTTGGATGAAACTGCCAATGGAGGAAGTGTAGTCAAAGAGAAGAGGAATCAGAGAAGTGAAGATCAGTCAGTGGAACAAAACCAAGACTGTGAAAACTCATTGACACCAAATGAAGGAATAATGAATGAAACAAATGAAATTAATCCTACTTCCTGCTGTGTCACAAACTACTGCTTGTCTTTGAGTAATTCTGAGACTTATTTACCTACACATTGAATAAAGGATTTTTATTTGAATGGCAGAATGATAGAGTCAGGTAGGGGGTGTAGAGAATGAATCTTCTATTCACTGGTTCACCTCCCAAATGTCCTGGGGCTAGGCCTAGCTGGGGCTGGACCAGGTTAAATTCAGGAGCCAGGAAAACCACCTAGGTCTCCCATATAGGGGTAGGGGCTCAAGTACTTGGATCATCCTCTGCTGCCTTCCCAGGCACATTAACAGGAAGGTGAGTAAGAAATAGAGTGTGGTTGCCTGGACTCCAACCAGCACCACTCTTAGATTGGATGCTGGCATCACAAATAGCAGCTTAGCCCACTGTACCACAAATCTGTTCCCTCAGAGTATTTCTTTAGTATAAAGAATTATTAATGGTTTAAAAAACAACAGCCACCAACAAATATACACATAGACTGAAAGTGGAAGAATGCACAAAGATATTCCATGTAAACAGAAAGCAGAAACCAGCAGGTGTAGCCATACTAATATCAGACAAAATGGACTTTAACACAAAAACTGTTAAAACAAAGAAGGACATTATTTAATGACTGAGAGATCAATTCAACAGGAAGATGTGACTACTGTAAATGTATGTGTACCCCATGACTGGCTATTTAAAATAAGTGTTGATGGATCTAAAAGGAGATATAAACTCCAATATAATAGCAATGGGGGCCTTCAACACCCCACTTTCATCATTGGACAGATCAACTAGACAAAAAATCAACAAAGATACAGATAGACCATAGGTAAGTTAAGCCATAGGCAGATAAGCCATAAGTAAGTTTCAACCAATTCAAAAAAACTGAAGTCATACCATGTATCTTATCTGACCACAATGGAATGAAGCTGGAAATTAACAATTTTAAGAAATTCTACAAGATAAGAGTCGGAGAACTCAGAGGGCTTCCATAGCCTTGGAAACTCATGACTGGAGCATAGGGAGATTACTGATGCCATAGACAGGAGTGTCAATTGGTAAAGTCAACAACAGGAGTCACTGTGCACTTACTCCTCATGTAGGATCTCTGTCCTTAATGTGCTGTGCATTGAGATTTAATGCTATAACGAGTACTCAAACAATATATTTCACTTTGTGTTTCTATGGGGGTGCAAACTGTTGAAATCTTTACTTAATGCATACTAAACTGATCTTCTGTAAAAAAAAAAGAAATTATCAATTTCCAACTTGACTCTCAATGGGATTAAACATGACAATAGGTCTGATCTGATTTCATCATCATTTAAAAAAATCATCTATTATTTTTCACTTTATGTTTCTGTGTGGGAGCAAACTGTTGAAATCCTTACTTAATGTATACTAAGCTGATCTTCTGTATATTAAGATAATCGAAAATGAATCGTGATGTGAATAGAAGGGGAGAGGGAGTGGGAAAGGGGAGGGTTGTGGGTGGGAGGGACGGTATGGGGGGGAAGCCATTGTAATCCATAAGTCGTACTTTGGAAATTTATATTCATTAAATAAAAGTTAAAAAAAAAAAACAGAAAAAAAAAGAAATTCTAGAAAACATGCAAACACATGGAGACTGAACAACACGCTTTCCTCAGAAGTGAAATAAAAAATTCTTAGAAACAAATGAAGATGACAACACAACATATTAAAACTTGTAGGATATAGCAAAAAGCAGTGTTGGGGCCGGTGCTGTGGCATAGCAGGTTAAACCACAGCCTGTAGTGCAGGCATCCCATATGGGTGCCGGTTCAAGTCTCAGCTGCTCCACTTCTGATCCAGCTCTCAGCTATGGCCTGGGAAAGCAGTAGAAGATGACCCAAGTCCTTTGGCCCCTGCACCCACGTGGGAGAACTGGGAGAAGCTCCTGGCTCCTGGCTTTGGATTGGCGCAGCTCCAGACTTTGCAGCCAACTGGGGAGTAAACCATTGGATGGAAGACCTCTCTCTCTCTCTCTCTTTCTCTCTGCCTTTTCTTCTTTCTTCATGTAACTCTTTCAAATAAATTAATTAATTTTAAAAAAAGCAGTGTTAATTATAGCGATTAGTGCCTACATCAAGAAATTTGAAAGGCATCAAATAAATAATCTAACAATGCATCTCAGGGACCTAGAAAAACAAGAACAAACCAAATCCCATATTAGTAGGAGGGAAAGAAATACTTAAAATCAGAGAAGAAATAAACAAAATTGAAACAAAAAAAATACCAAAGATCAGTGAAATGAGGAGCTTTTTTTTTTATAAATAAACAAAAATGATACACCACTGCCCCAACTAAACAAAAAGGGGTGGGGGAAAGACCCAAATTAATACAATCAGAGATGAAAAAGGAGATGTTTCAATGGATACCACAGAAATAAAAAGAATCATCAGGAATTACTACAAATAGTTATATGCCAAGAAATTAGAAAATCTAGAAGAAATGGACAGATTTCTGGACACATACAATCTATCAAAATTGAGTTAAAGAAGAATTAGAATTAGTTCTTCTTTAAGGTTTAGTAGCATCCAGCAGTGAAGTCACCCAGTACTGGGCTTTTTTGGGGGGGAAGATCTTTATTACTGATTCAATTGAAAGGGAAGGAATACCCTCAAACTCCTTCTAGGAGTCCAGAACCACCTTAATTCCAAAATCAGAGAAAATACAACAAAGAAAAATATAGGCCAATTTGCCTGATAAACAATGATGCAAAATAGCTAATAGAAATCCAATGAAACATCAGAAAGATCATTCTCCCGGACCAAGTAGGATTTATTACTGGTATGCAGGGATGGCTCAACATATGGAAATCAATAAATGTTACACATTGCATTAATAAATTGAGGAACTAAAACTATATGATCATCTCAACAGATACAGAGAAAGCATCTGATTAAATACAACATTTTTTCATGATAAAAATTTTAAGCAAATTGGGTATAGAAGGAACATTCCTCAATACAATCAAGGCAATGTATGTCAAACCTGCAGTCAGCATTACATTCAATGGGGGAAGAGCTAGAAGCATTTCCACTAAGAACCAGACAAGGATGCCTACTTTCACTATTGCTATGCAATATAGTTCTGGACATTTTGGCTAGAGTCTTTAGCCAGAAATAGAATTTAAAGGGATACAAATTGAAAGGAGGAGGTCAAATTATCCCTGTTTGCAGAGGACACAATCCCGTATATAGGGGAATGGGAAGACTCTACTGAGAGACTATTGGAACTTGTAAGAGAGTTTAACAAAGTTGCAGAATATAAATCAATACAGAAATCAATAGCCTCTGTATATACAAACAATGCCATTGCTAAGATTGCCTCAGTGAAAATTATAAAGCATTAAAGAAAGAGATAAAAAGGCACAAAAAATGGAAAAATGTTCATGTTCCTGGATTGGAAGAATTAATATCATCAATATGTCCATACTAACCAAGCAATTTAGAAATTCAATGTTATCCAACTCAAAATACTAATGACATTCTTCTCAGATCTAGAAAAAATTATGCTAAAATTTATATGGAGGGCCGGCGCCGCGGCTCAATAGGCTAATCCTCCGCCTAGCGGCGCCGGCACACCGGGTTCTAGTCCCGGTCGGGGCGCCGGATTCTGTCCCGGTTGCCCCTCTTCCAGGCCAGCCCTCTGCTGTGGCCAGGGAGTGCAGTGGAGGATGGCCCAGGTGCTTGGGCCCTGCACCCCATGGGAGACCAGGAAAAGCACCTGGCTCCTGGCTCCTGCCATCGGATCAGCGCGGTGCGCCGGCCGCAGCGCGCCGGCCGCGGCGGCCATTGGAGGGTGAACCAACGGCAAAGGAAGACCTTTCTCTCTGTCTCTCTCTCTCACTGTCCACTCTGCCTGTCAAAAAATAAAAAAAAAAAAAAAAAAAAAAAAAAAAAAAAAAAAAAAAAAAAAAATTTATATGGAAACACAAGAGATCACAAAGAGCTAAAGCACTCTTAAACAACAACAACAACAACAAAAAAGCCAGAAACATCACAATACCAGATTTCAAGATATAGTACATGGCAGTTATAATCAAATCAGCCTGGTTACTGGCACAGAAAGAGACATGTAGATCAATGGGACAAAACAAAAACATGAGAAATTAGTCCATTCATCTACAACTAACTAATTTTTGACAAAGGAGCTAAAATCACTCCCTGGAGAAAGGACAGTCTCTTCAACAAATGGTGCTGGAAAATTAGGATCTCTGTGTGCAGAAATATGAAACAAGGCCCCTACCTTACACCTTGTGCAAATATGAGCTCAAAATGGATCAAGGATCTAAATCTATGCGATGATACCATAAAATTACTAGAGGAGAACACTGAGGCAACTCTGTAAGACACTGTCATAGGCAAAGACTTATTGAAAAAAAAAAAACCAGAAGCACAGACAATCAAAGCTGAAATAGACAAAAATGAAATTATGTCAAGCTAAGAAGGTTCTGCACTGAAAAGGAAACATTCAATAGAGTTCAGAGGCAACCAACAGAATGGGAGAAAATATTTGCAAACTACACAATTTATAAAGGATTAATATCTGGATCTATAAAGAGCTCAAGAAATTCAACAACAACAAAACAAATAATCCAATCAAGAAATGGGTAAGGAACATGAACAGGCATTGTTCAAAGGATGAAATACAAATTGTCAACAGACACATGAAAAAATGCTCAGGATCGCTAGCCATCAGGGAAAGGCAAATCAAAATCACACTGAGGTTTCACCTCATCACAGTTACAATGGTTATCAAACAGAAATCAAAAAACAATAAATGCTGGTAAGGATGTGAGGGAAAAGGTACCCTATTACACTGTTGGTGGGAATGTAAACTAGTACAACCATTATGGAAGACAGTGTGGAGATTCCTCAAAAATCTGAAAATAGATTTACCATATGACCCAGCCATCCCACTCCGGGGAATTTTCCCAAAGGAAATGAAATCAGCATATCAAAGAGTGATCTGCACCTCCATGTTTACTGCAGTTCATTTCACAGTAGCTAAGATATGGAATCAACCTAGATGTGTATCAACTGATGACTGGACAAAGAAAATGTGATATATATATATATCACATACTATATATATATAGTATGGAATACTATTCAGCCATAAAAAGAATGAAATCCTGTCTTTTGCAATAAAATGGATATAACTGGAAACCATCATGCTTAGTGAAGTAAGCTAGTCTTAATATGACAAATATCATATGCTTTCTCTGATATGTGGTAGTTAATACAGAATATAAAAGTTACATAGGCGGCCATTGGAGGGTGAACCAACGGCAAAAAGGAAGACCTTTCTCTCTGTCTCTCTCACTGTCCACTCTGCCTGTATAAAAAAATAAAAAGATGTATTATTGCAACTTTTCCTTTTCTTGTTATATTTGCTGATGAATCTTTGAAAATTATTTATTTATTTATTGACAGGTAGAGTTATAGACAGTGAGAGAGAGACAGAGAGAAAGGTCTTCCTTCCTTTGGTTCACTCCCCAAATGGCCACAACGGCCGGAGCTGTGCCGATCTGAAGCTAGGAGCCAGGTACTTCCTCCTGGTCTCCCATGCGGGTGCAGGGGCCCAAACACTTGGGCCATCTTCTACTGCCTTCCCGGGACACAACAGAGAGCTGGACTGGAAGAGCAGCAGCCGGGACTAGAACCGGCACCCATATGGGATGCTGGCACCACAGGTGGAGGATTAACCAAGTGAGCCATGGTGCCAGTCCCTGAAAATTATTTTGTTAAATATTTTTGATTCAATTTATTCTAGGGATATCCTGACAAATGATGTAACTTCATATTTTAGGCAATCCAGTGTGTTTTATTTTGTATAGTTTTTTCTCTCTTTTAAAAAATCATCTTCTTTTATATTTGCTCATTGTTACTGTCTCTCAACATATATGAATTGTTTTTATTTCTGTGTATGATTCACTTTCATGTTTGTGTGTCTCATATGTTTTGTCGAAAATAGATATTTGAAGTAATATAATAAGACAACTCTGTTAATCAAAAAAAAATTCTTGACTTTCAATCCAAATTCTAGTTACATAAATATTCTGTGATCTAGGGCAAATCCTTTTACCTCTCTGAGTCTTAGTTTCCTCATCTATAAAATTATTATAGTGTATTTTATCTGGCAGGTAGGAAAAGAAGTTATATAACTCTTATGAAACTGCTTTGTATTATGCCTAATATATTGTAAGCTCTACTTCAATACAGCTTTCATTTTTAAGCTTCCAATTAGAATAGTATTTTAATGATCTGAAACTGAATTCCTGAATCAAAGAAGGAACTTGGAACAGAGTAAATCTGTAATATTAATATCATTGTGTTCCAGACTTTCCATGCAGTTTGCATTAGAAGTCATTTAGACAATAAGAAAGTTTCTCTTTTCTCATTGATTCATGCTCTACCTATTAAATTTCTGAATGAACATTTTCCCTTTTCTTTCATTTTTTAAAAGATTTATTTATTTGAAAGAGTTACATAGAAGACAGGGAGAGATCTTCTATCCTCTGGTTCTTTTCCCAGATGGCCCCAATAGCCAGGGCTTGGCCAGGCCAAAGCCAGGAGCCAGGAGCTTCTTCCATGTCTCCCATATGGGCTCAGGGTCCCAAGGACTTGGGCCACTTTTCGCTGCTTTCCCAATCAGATTAGCAAGGAAATGGATTGAGAGTGAAGCAACCAGGACTGAAATCAAAACGCACATGGGATGTTGGCAACGCAGGTGGTGGCTCAAACTTCTATGTTACAGTGCTGGCCCCTACTTTAATCTTTTTTTAACCTTCAGATTGACAGAGTGAGGTGGAAGATGGTGACTATTATCTTGTTTTATAAGGACAGCACTGCGAATATAGCTGATATCCAAAAATACTTTGTCAAATTACATTTTATAACATGTTAAACAAACTATGAAACTCACTCTGAATTGAGCCAACTCAATACAATATTTGTTCTGATTTCAGTACCAATTACAAAGTCTTATACTTTTCAGTTTGGGGAATGATTACTTTCTAAAAATTTAGGAGGAAGTTATATACAAATTTAGGAGGAAGTTATATACAAAAAGCAAATCAGTTCATGTTCTTATGATATCCACAGTGAATGATTTAAATTCACTAACTGACTTTTTTTTTTTTTAGAAACAAAATAATACCAAATTGAATTTATCTATACTGAGCTAAATCACAGAAATTACAAGGTTGATGCTTGACTGAAAAAAGGGAGAAATCTTACTGCTGATCTACAGTTAATCAGCAAGGAGATGGATTGTTTACCAACATTATCTTTTATGCAATGGATAAAATTTACAAGGCCTAAATGGCTCAAAAGAGTTTGTACACACCAAATAATCAAAAGTCTATTAACTTATGGCCACAAGCATGTTGGAATAAATTTTAAGAAATTGTGTCTTGGGAGTGGCCATTTAGCCTAATAGTAAAGATGCCTGTTTCCCGTATTGGAGTACCTGGGTTTGATTGCTGGCTCTAGTTCCTCACTCCAGCTTCTTGCTAATACAGGGGAGGCAGCACTGCTAGCTCAAATAATTAGATTTCTGCCACTCATGTCGGAGACCTGTATAGTCCCTAACTTTGTTGCAACCTAGATCCAGCCATTACAGGTATTTCGAAGGACTTCTCTCTCTGTCTCTCAAATAAATAAAAATCTTTAACAAGGATTTAGTTCTCTAAATTAGGTACAGCAAGTTCTAAAAAAGCTGCAGTTCTGGTAAAAGATTTATCTAGCAAAAATGGGCATATACATTCATCAATTTTTCAAAAGGCATAATAGTTTTTCATATATTAGACCTTCTATAGATAGGGTGTCAAGCTTCATACTACCTCACAGGACTTAAGGGCAAATCTATTCAGCCTGGACTATATAGATAGATAGATAGAGATAGAACCCTAAAAAATTTTGTAAACATTGGTGCCCTGCCTGTGTGCTCGCTAACCTGTTATCCCCTTTGTGGAAACTGTGGTGGATAACCAACCTAGCTGGATGCAGGGGGCTATTACTCATCATTTTCTTGCTCCCTTCCCTTCTAGTGGCCTAATGACCACTAAAGTAAAGGGATGTCTTAAAACAATTATTAATATGAAATTTAAATGACCACAGTGAAGTGTTAAAAAATAGCCCTAGCTGATAGAATAAAAAAGGGAGAGAACGATCCAACTGGGAAGCGAGATACACAGCAGACCCATAGAATGGCAGATGTCCTGAACAGCACTCTGGCCTCAGAATCAGTCCTTAAGGCATGCGGATCTGGCTGAAAAGCCCATGAGAGTATTTCAGGCATGGAAAGCCAAGACACTCTGGCAAAAAACAAAAAAACAAAAACAAAAAAAAAAAACCAAACACCTAAATGAAAGATCTCCGTGAGTGAGATCCCAGTGGAAAGAACGGGTCATCAAAGAAGGAGGTACCTTTCTCTGAAGGGAGGAGAGAACTACCACTCTGACTATGACCTTGTCTAAATATGATCAGAGTTGGTGAACTCAAAAGGCTTCCATAGCCTTGGCAGCTCATGACAAGAGCCTAGGGTGATTACTGAGGCCATAAACAAGAGTGTCAATTTGTAAAGTCAACAACAGGAGTCACTGTGCACTTACTCCTCATGTAGGATCTCTGTCCTTAATGTGCTATACATTGTGATTTAATGCTATAACTAGTACTCAAACAGTATTTTTCACTTTGTGTTTCTATGTGGGAGCAAACTGTTGAAATCTTTACTTAATATATGCTAAACTGATCTTCTGTATATAAAGAGAAACGAAAATGAATGTTGATGTGAATGGAAGGGGAGAGGGAGAGGGAGAGGGGAGGGTTGTGGGTGGGAGGGAAGTTATGGGGGGGGAAGCCATTGTAATCCATAAGCTGTACTTTGGAAATTTATATTCATTAAATAAAAGTTAAAAAAAAATAGCCCTAGGTTTTATGCAAATAGTACAATTGCTTTTGTATTTTATGTACCTTTAGGAACTTCTGAATCTCTTTACCTATAGCGATAGACAAATAGAAAATGACATTTGCATCTTAGAAAATGTGTAGTGTTTAACTGCATAGGTGTGTGGTATCTAGGAAACAGAAGGTATGCAGAAAAGAGTTAACATTGTGGGCCTGGGATTGCCACCTTCTGAAAGGACTGCTTGTCAGTCTGGTCCTTGATCAGTTCCTTACACTGCAATGAAAGTTGCCCTCAATGATCAGAGCGCCTTACTATATTTAGATTGTTTGTACAGATAATATTGTTTTTGCTGAACATCTGCTTTCACTTTGGCAGCTTGCTGTAGGCTGAAGGTGCACATATGACCAGCTTCCAATGTAGAATTTGGGCAGAGTCTCTAATGAGGTTCACTGATCTATAACATTTCACATGTGTTGTCACATTTTGTTGCTGAAGGAATTAAGTGCATCCCTTGTGACTCTACTGGGACAGAACTCTTGACAGCTTTTCCCTTTTTTCCTCTAGACTTTGTCCCAATTGCCTTTTCCCCTTGCTTTGTATCCTTACACTGTAATACATCTTAGTTGTGACTACCATTATATGATGAGTCCTGTGAGTCCTTCCTGTGAATCGGCAGTCCTGGAGATGGTTTTGGGGACCCCTGACAAGGAAAGGAATAGCCACTGGGCTGCTAATCAATTGCCCTGCAGATGGATGCTGAATTTTCCTTCCAGGAAAATAAATAGACTCTTTTGTCATTCAGTACAGACTTATATTCATACCCCTATATTTTGTACAGTATCTTCTTTGCAATGTTAGTGCTCATTAAAAGTGGCATAATATTTACCTCATATATAACGAAGCCAATGATTTTTTCAAATTAAGTCAAGGACTCTAAAATTAAGGTTTCTACAACTGTTCTTACTTGATTACCTTACTTGCAAATATCAAGTTTAACACAATATTTACTTTTAAATTTCTGTGGGTAACATAGGCAGAGTTGCTGTGGAAACTAACTAGGTTTTTACGACAGAATATATGGTGCTGAGGCATGAAATTTAAAGACTATATACAGAAACTCAGCATATGTATTGCTAGGATGAGGTACAGTTAATGCAGGAATTGTGAGTCTGTCAACTGTGCCTTTCTAAACCTGAACCTTAATATTACATGAATAATTTGACATTTAAATACCACCTCTTCTGTTTTTGAAAGGCAAAATATGTGTAGGAGAGAATCTAACAAGCTGATTGATCATCTTTCTGTACATTTAAAAATATCTGCCTGAGCTAAAATATAGTAACAGAGAAAATACTTAAAAATCTAATGCTCAAATATATTTAGTAATGTATCTAGTATTTAAGTATTTAGTAAATTATTCACAATATTCACTTAATAACTTTTTTTTTGAGAGAGAGAGAGAGAAAGAGAGAGAGAGAGAGGTCTTCCGTCCGATGGTTCACTCCCCAATTGGCCGCAATGGCCAGAGATGTGCCAATCCGAAGCCAGGAGCCAGGAGCTTCCTCTAGGTCTCCCACACGGGTGCAGAGGCCCAAGGACTTGGGTCATCTTTTACTACTTTCCCAGGCCACAACAGAGAGCTGGATCGGAAGTGGAGCAGCTGGCCCATATGGGATGCTGGCGCTTCAGGCCACGGCGTTAACCCACCCAGCCACAATGCCGGTCCCACACTTAATAACTTAACTTTGATAAGTCACTGGCTCCTATAATCTTTCATTTTTAACTGAAGGTGCCAGATTCTCCCCATATTGAATATAAAGTTATTTCCATCTTTGTTCCTTTACTCATCTAAAGCAGAACTCAGGAAAGTGGAATATTGCCATCAACTGATCTCTAGGATCTGTACTATGTGAAATATAAGTCATATCTATCACATCTCAATAAAACTATCTATTTCAACATGCAAATCCAAACTAGGATATGTCTTTACCCACATTGCAAAAAATAGTATTGTCTCTCTGCTTAGTAGCTAAAAGCCAAATTCAAAACTAATGACTTTTTTTCTGTTCACCTCATTAAAAGTACAACTTTGATCTTATATTTGTAGATTCTATATTTGCATTTAAACTTTTAATGGTTTTAATTATATAGCATTTAAGAAAATACTTTCCATACACAATTGCTTTTTCTGATTTTAAAACCATGCATTTTATGCAGTAAGATGTTTATATTGATTGTACTCCATCATATTTCTAAAAAAATGGAAAGGAAATAACTCATTTTGTGGTATGATACATTTTTTAAAAGATTTATTTTATTTATTTGAAAGGCAGAGTGACAGAGAGAGGAGAGAGGAGAGAGGAGAGAGGAGAGAGGAGAGAGGAGAGAGGAGAGAGGAGAGAGAGAGAGAGAAAGGGATCTGCTAGTTCACTCCCCAAATGGCTACAACGGCTGGGCCTGGACCAGACCAAAGTCAGGAGCTCCTTCCGGGTCTCCCACATGGATGCAGAGGTCCAAGCACTTGGCCGTTCTCTGACACTTTCCCAAGCCACTAGCAGGGAACTAGATTGGAATCTGAACAGCCCGGACTCGAATCAGTGCCCACATGGGAATTCCAGCATTGCAGGGGGAGGCTTAACTTGCTAAACCACAGTGATGGCCCTGATATGATATAATTTTATGTTGTTATTTTTTCTAGGGAGACTAGAATTTAAACTGTTATGATTTTAGGAAGTATGAAGATTATTGGATACAAAATATTAAAATTTAATATGAAATGAAACTAAGGAGCTGAAAAAATTTTTACCCAATATAGAATGAATGGCAAGCTGCGGCTGATTCATACAGATGAAATTACCTTCATTTTAACTAAAGCAATTTTTCTATGTAAATGTAAATTAGTTATGACACCATCCTTGTCAGAAAAATCTGGTTTCTCTTATGAAGAATTTAAGAACAAATAAAAGCAATATAGTAAAGATTGAAGAACTTTGTAATTACTTCTAATTAAATTATTAGAAGGTATTTCTATAATATCTGCTTATTAGTCTTTGTATTCTTCTGACTTAACCTATTTTAGTCTACTCATCATCCTTTGTATGACTCTTAGCTCTTATTTGCTCTTGAAAGTTAAATAATCACTTCTCAAGTTCTCTAAAAATAAATTACAACTTTGTCTTAATTTTCCCTCAATGTTTTGTTTTGTTCATATCAAAAGTTCTTTTACTATGACTTTTTATATTCTGCTGGGGGAAAGCAACTATAAAGACAACAAGTCTGAAACCTAGACGTTCATAAATATAACAAAGACAGCAGTGATACTTAATTTTTAAAATACATATTATATATGTCCTTCCGTATTGCCTCATCAGTATAAATCTTTCAATACTTCACTTAGTTATTTATCTGTAAGAGCTATTTATTTTGCCTTTGACATAGTTGAGGTATGAATTCTTTCTTAGTTTCCTAATTTGTGAATAATGACATAACATAAAATTCATCCATAAAATGCAGTAAAATATAAGGGAAAATCTTGTGACCCTGGTGACTGCATATATGCAGGAAAATAGGAAGGAAGGAAAATATCCCTTTCCATTTACTCTTTTATTGTATAGATTGGCTCCTTCTGGGTTGTCTGAAAGCCTACTCGTTCTTTGCTACATGGTAGGAAGCCTCAGGCTCATGGATATTGACATTTCTGTGATATAGTGTTTTTAAATAAAAGAATCTCAGGGGGCCAGTGCTGTGGCACAGTGGGTTTTGCCACTACTTGCAGTGCTTGCATCCCATATGGGTGCCAGTTCGATTCCTGGCTGCTATGCCACTTCTGATCCAACTCCCTGCTAATGTGCCTGGCCAGGCAGCAGAAGATGGCCCAAGTGTTTGGACCCCTTCACCCATATGGGAAACCCAGATGAAGCCCATGGCTACGGGCTTCGGCCTGGCCCAGCCTGGTTATTGTGGCCATTTGGGGAATGAAACAGCAGATATAAGATCTCTCTATCTTTCTCTCTCTTTGTAACTCTGCCTTTGAAATAAATAAATAAATCTTAAAAAAAAGTAAATAAATAAATTCTGAAAAATAATAACAAAAATGAAATAAAAAAAGATCTCAGGTTTGAGCTAAGGCAAAAGTGCATGACTGACCTCAAATGAAACACTTTCAGCAGCAAAATTAGAGATTATAAATGCAAAAGAAGGCGGGCTTTGGAATAACTTACAAAATATAAAATACCATGACAGCAAAACTTCTCATATACAAAAATACTATTGTTATTTTTCATATTTGCTAAAAATTAATGGCAATTATAATCAACATGAACAATTCTGTTAAAATCAATTCTATGAATTTCCATTCTAAAAGAAGTCTATCCACTTTACATTTACTTTTAATTTTGTGTGATTGACATAACTCAAACAAGAAAGCTGTCATAAAAAATCAAGGACATATAAAAGCAGTTCCTAAAACTTCTCTTCAAGGAGACATCCACATGCAATAACAATTTTTACTTATTTGAAGGGGTACTGAGAATTACCTCAATGATCCTGTGCTTTCAAAGGGATAAAAATTCTAAAAATTGAAATTGCCTAGTTATTTTGTTAATTTGCTTGTTAAACTGTGCTTTTTCCTTAAGTGACTACAGTGATTTGATACTTATGCTATTATCTTAAATGAAAGCTAGAGACAAGAGTAACAATTATGATGTTTTATTTTTCCCAATTTAAGAGAATATTCTGATAACTTATGATTTTAATCTACAAAGTTTAAGATTAATATAGAGAAATAATTAATATCAGAGGAAGAAAAATATATTACTTACTTTTCCAGAAACGATCTTTTCATAAATCTGAATTGGTTGGTCTGCAAAGAATGGGGGGTAGCCAGCTGCCATTTCATAGATTAGCACTCCTAATGCCCACCAATCCACTGCCTTATTGTAGCCCTAAGATAAACCGACACCAATGTCAATTATTACTTAAGTTACTCAAAAGAAAATGAAATCACAGGTAATTTCAAAATTATCTGGAAGCATGTTAAAAAGCTTTTAAAGCAGTTGCTAAGCAGCTATTCAGAATATAAT
This sequence comes from Oryctolagus cuniculus, assembly GCF_051225735.1. Classification (NCBI taxonomy): domain Eukaryota; kingdom Metazoa; phylum Chordata; class Mammalia; order Lagomorpha; family Leporidae; genus Oryctolagus; species Oryctolagus cuniculus. The sequence continues at coordinate 87,695,330 of NC_142873.1, forward strand.
TTTTCAAATTAACATATTGTTTTCAGGTCAGAACTAAATTAAACAAAGAGAATTTCCAGACAATAGAATTGAGTATTAAGAAAGATTATCAAATCCTCTTCCTAAAATAATTAAGAATATTATAGACAATTTCACTGGTATAATTTAGGTATTGCTCAATCATACAGAGGGAGCTGGATTTAATTACATCTTACAAGTCATAATCTTATGAATCAGATTATACATAACACACCTAGAAAGGTCAAAAGTTTTGAAACAATACAGTAGATATTGAAATTCACAATAAATACTGGAATTGACTTCAAAATATATTCTTGGAGTTAGGAGAGTAAATGTAGTGGGATAATCCCATGCATTTCACAGGATCTCGTGAATGCTAAATGGTTCATATGCAATCCAACTAATGTAAGTATTAAAGTATTCTTTTGTTAACAACTGTTTTGCTTCTCATCTTTAAAATAAATTCAAGAAAAAACCCTAGTACAACATAGGGTTTTTGAGGACTATATCAAATCAAAGGGAATAATATTTATAAGTAGTGCTTTGCAAATCGAATGTACAATTCACAGGTTGTCTGACTTTTAAAATATTAAGTGTACTAAAATTACCATCTTGAATATCTATAAGAAAATAAATAATAGACACATGTAATATGTAATAACATATTAACTTATTTATATAGTTTTAAAAATAAACTATGATTGGTGTTAACTTGCACTAAAGATTATTGGGGAAAAAACCCAAAAGCCACCTGATCTTGAGAAGAAATAATCTGAGTTCTTCACAGATCTTTTGTTTTACCCTCAATGTACCCTCTAATTACCATCCCCACTCCCTACATTTCACCATTTTGTGAAAATTTTGGCTCTACAAATTATTTAGTTTTCAAATTATTAACTAAAGTTTAATACTACTATATGGAGATTTTCTTTTCTCTTTTTTCCTGATTCTGTATGTTTTTAAAGGGAGGAACTTGTATTAAAAGAATAACACTTTGTTTTACTAATAGAAATGGGCATCAACTTTGTTTAACTTTCATTTCTATGTTTTAAATTGTGTGCTAATCTTCATAGTAAATATGCAAGAAACAAATTAAATCTGGGTATAGAGAATTAAAACAAATCAATACAAAAAATGCTCCATTTAATAGACAAATGGGCAAAAGACATGAACTAATAACTTACATACACACACAAAGAAATACCAAATGGGTAGTAAGCATTTGAAAAACTAATAATCAAAGACATGAGAAATAAAAAAGTAATATCATTTATTGAGTATTAAATTAGTAAATATTTAAAAAATGAGAATAACCAGTACTAGAAAGGGTGTGGTGAAACAGGTAATTTTATACACTACTGCTAGGAGTGTAAAATGGTACAAATTTTTTGAAAAACAATTTATCAATATGTATCAAGAGCCTTAAAAATATTCATACCCTTTGACCCAGTAATTCCACTTCTGGGAATCTATCCTAAGGAAATAATGTGAAATACAGAAAAAGCTTTATGCACAAAGATGTTTATCACAGTTATTTATAACAGCAAAAAATAAAAAATGAATAAAAAGAACCAAAAAAACCAAAATAGTAACAACAAACAAAAATAAAAAGAAAAGTTGAATATTCAGCAACAGAAGAATGGCTACATACTTTATGGTCCATTTGCAAACAAGCCAACAGAATGTTTGCATGCTTGTTATCATGCAACTGAAAAAAGTCACACACTCAAAACTATCCATTCGCTATGATCCCAACTATGATAACATGCATTGGAAAATATATCAAAATGTTAAAAATAAAAGAGGCTGACTCTGAGGGTGGGATTGCAGGTTTTGGAGTTGTTTCTTCATATTTTTCTGTTTTTTAAAATTTTGTACAATTTATATCTGTTACTTTTACAATATATATACATTTGTAAACCTTGTGGTGCTTATTATATCCCATGGTCACATTATTTGTTAAAAGTAAGGAGAAGAAATCTGCTAACAGCAATGATATTTCGATTATAAAATACTAAAATATTACATAAGATTTAAATGATGAATGCTAGTAAGAGGAAAGCTATAAAAATTTTATTTTACTCTAACACTTCTACAGGTTAACCAAATTTCAATTATTCAATATATGACCATCCAGGCATGTGCCCAATGGCTTTCCCTCTCCTTGCTCCTATTTGTGTCCAATTCTTGTTAAGGTTCTTCTTTCTACTTTTCTCTATCAAAGGATGGTAGAAGAAAGGGAAAGAGAAGTTAATGCATTTTTTAAAAGATATGTTTATAGCTTTTCTCACCACATTTCATTGTTTAGAAAACTATTACTACTTTCAGTAAGACTAAAACCAACTCAATTGCTTTAAAATTCCTTTTAAAGTTGTAAATTTGAGACAAAAGAATGGACAATGAGCATATATCCTACGTAATTTTGTTTCTTTTTTTTCAAAATTTAGTTAATTTATTTGAAAGAGCAAGAGAGTGAGAGACAAAAGATAAAGAGGGAGAGAGAAAGAAAGAGAGGGAGGGAGAGAGAGAGAGAGGATAGGGAGGGAGAGGGTAGGGAGGGTGAGAGGGAGGGAAGGGAAGGGGAGGAGGGAGGGAGGGAGGGAGAGAGAGAAAGAGAGAGAGAGAGAGAGAGAGAGAGAGAGAGCGAGCGAGCTCCTATCTACTGTTTCATTTTCCAAATGCCTACAATGGCCCCCTCTGGGGCCAAAGCTGGGAGCTAGGAGCTCAACCCAGGTCTCCTACGTGGATAACAGAAACTCAATCATTTGAGCATTTACCACTGCTTCCCAGGTCCACATTAGCAGGAAGCTGGAGTCAGGAGAGGAGCCAGGTATGAACCAGACACTCCAATATGGGATTTAACCACTAGGTCAAGTGCCCACTCCTAGATTTGCCTCTTGAGAGAATCAGCAAGTTTCCCCACTCAAGCATTAATGAGGATAATTAACAAAAGACTGTTTTTTTGCTTCAAAACATGTATCTAAAAGGCCAGATTTATTCACACAGTTTCTCAGCCCAAAGTTAAAATTAGGGGGTTAGTGGTAAACTGTAATTATTTCTTAGTTATCATGCATGGGTAGATAAAAATTTATAATATAGAACAAATAAAAATATAAAATTAGACCAATAAGCTAATTTTTACAAAAGTCCACAGTGATGCATGCTTATATGTCTACTTCTTATATATTGACATTATAAATATACCTTGCTCAGGATTATTTCTGGAGCCAAATATTCTGGGGTGCCACATAATGTCCAAGTTCTGCCTTTAACTCTTTTGGCAAACCCAAAGTCTGTGACCTATAAAAGGAAAAAGAGCCTTCTGAGAATTTATTGTATCTAAATTGAAATCTAAAAATTCAGGGTTAAAAATAAAATGATGAAAAAATATAAAAAAATTAAGTTAGTCAGTTTAACAGATTAATTTGTGACAACTTAATGAATGAAGTTTAGGACAAGCCCAATTAGAAACTCTCTCCCCTAATCAAAACAAAGAAAAAACTGAAAACAACAATAACAAAAACTCTTTTCAGTCATTATCTTAAGGTCCCAGATTTAAGAAATTAAAAGTGAAAATAAAATGTTAAAATAAAACAATTTTAATGAAAATGAAACGATAAAAGTGTTCCTTAAGTTCAACATTAATTGCACCACCAGAAGTACAAAAACATCAATGGGAGACCTACTGATAATTGTATAAAAGGGGTGCTCTCACTCTCTAATGCTAGAAATGGAAAAAAAAGCATTGTACTCAGTTCAGTAGTGGTATTTTGGGTTCCTTTGGCAGTTGTATTATCGTGGTAAAGAGAAAGGACTATGGAATCACACCTGCTTGAGTTAAAATTCTGATGCTACCATTTACTGGCTGTGCAACCTTGCTATGCCTTAGTTTTGTTAGCCTTAAAATGAGGATAACAACAGTATTGTCACTTCATAGGGTTATCAGGATTAAAAGACATAATACAATTTGGTTATCCAAAAACTCTTGTGACAAGAAGTGTTTCAGATTTCAGGTTTTTCCTGTTTGGAATATTTACAAATATATAATGAGATAATTTGGAAGATAGCAAACAGTTTAAACATCAGATGAATTTATGTTTCAGATACATCTTATACACATAGTCTGAAGATAATTCATACAATATTTTAGTGTTCCTGTGTTTGGACTGCCTCTGTCACAGAGGTCACGTGCAGAATTTTCTACTTGTGATGTCATGTCAGTGCTCAAAAAGTTTTAGATTTGGGAGTATTCTGATTTCAGATTTTCAGATCAGGGATTCTCAACCTGTACATGGCCTGACTCTAATGAATGTTCACAAATTTAGCTATTATTTCCTTATTGAAGAGCCTGTGCTCAGCTCACAAATATAGATTATGGCTAATATTAAACAGGTTCCATCCTAGAGGGAATTTTTGATTCTCTATAAAAGTGGAAGAAATATGGGCTCAACTGAAAGATATTAGGAAGAAGTAACTGTCTCTTTCAAAAAAGAAAAATCCAATATTGATATCTTATGTTAAGTTTATAACTGTCTTGCCTAATATTTTTGCAAATATGTCATAAATAACATTTTCAAGTCATACCTGGATATAACCTTGATGGTCAATTAAGAGATTTTCTGGTTTTAGATCTCTGTAGATGAGGTCTAGTGAATGGAGGTACTCGAATGTTAGCACTATCTGAGCTGCATAGAACCGTGCATGGGGTTCACTGAAAAGAAATAAAACAGTAATTTTCTGTAAAATAGTTAACAAATATATAAGTAGATCAACCATGAAAATTAACATATGGAGAGGTATTTCAGGAGCTAAAAGTACTTTTTCTTCTAAAGAATATTTTTAGTTTCTAAATATTTAATATTTAATATTCTAAACTGTCTTCAATTAATATTTTATGTAAGGGATAGCATATGCTGAAAACACACCTTAAACTAGCCATCTAATTGTAAGCTATTATTGCCTGTATTTTAATATATTGATGTCTTTATAATTATGTCTGACCTAGAGAATGACTGAAAAGCTAATGTGCCAACTGGATTTTCTATCAGTCACTGCTAAAGTTAATAGGCTCTGCTAAGGTTTGAACAGAATTTGGGTTCCCCAATTCATGGCAGGCCTTGTAAATCCCAAAGTTTTATGTTAACAATTAATGGATTAATGATGGTTGTTGATGGATTAAAGGTGGAGATGATACAGTTATGGTGTCTAGAATAGCAGCCTAATGAGAGGTCTTTAGGTCATTGAGGGTGTGTCTTGCAAAAGTAATTCCCCCAAAGGTAATTCTTGGTTACTTAAGCCAATTTCAGCCTAGCTTACTGTTTCCTAGCTCATGATGAGGTTCTCCATCTGCACACATTCCACCATCCATTGCCCTCATCAGACACCAGACTAATATGACCACCTAATCTTGGATGTGAACTTATGAAATTGTAAGCTGAAATAAACTTTCCTTTCTAAGTAGTTCCTCTCAAGTATTTGTTAAAAGTAATGAAAAATTGACTAGTATAGGCTCTACCTTTCTCACAGATTTCAAGTGCTTAAAGAATTTAACTATAGAGAAGCTTTATAACTGCACTGATTTGCAGATTAATTTCATTTTGTTTACTTATCTATTATCTCCTGTTATAAAAATTACATCTACTCAATATAGAAAAAATAATATATTGGTGAAGAGTAAAGAACACCCACAGTCTCATACAGAAACCAGAGATACAATTTTGGCCTGTGACTTTCCAACTCTTCTACTATGCATGTCTACAGAGACAAAATGTGGGTATAATCTGTGAGTTTGCATAAACATGTACTGTTCTTGCATGCATATATTAAATCAACATATCAGTACAATTCAGTGTCACAATCTAGTACTACAAATGGATACACCAATTTTATAATTTGGGTTTCTAATTCATTTTCTGGTATTCATTCAATTTTGCTAATCTGCCAGATAAATTGCAATGATTTTCAGATTTGTGTCTTCAGTGAATGACTGTAACAACAAATTGAATTTCCTTCAAGATACAGTCATGCATTTGATCTTGTAGTACCAGAAATAAATTTTTTTAAAAAAGATTATATAAGTATACATTGCTCCCATTATTTACCATCACTTTCCCAGGTCCTAGTCAAGTTTACATCAGTAAATACTTGTTGAATGAATGAATAGATAAAGTAAAATACTTTGAGGGGCAATATTTTATAATATTCTTCCAGTTTCATCCCATCTCAATACTTTAGCAATCTACCTTTGCATGTCAAATGTCAAGGAATGATGGGAACATTGTAAACAGAGATTGGGAGAATCATCCCAGTCATTGAAACATTAAACTTGAAAACACTTCATGTGAGAAACTTCATTTTTTTTCATGTACCTGTAAATATAAACATCTTATAATATTTATTTTTACATACTAATGTTTGGAAGAATACAGACATTACACAGATCTATCATCAAATTGCTGAACAGTGAAAGCAAAACATTCCAAATGCAACTTATTACTGGGCATTTCCAATTCATACTTAAGGAAATGCAGGAAGACAATAGTAACATTTAATGCTATAGCACCTTTAAGTCGATACATTCTAGTTAAGTAAGAGATAATCACAACGACTCTGTTGATTTTGATGAAAGATATGCTAAGCAATAACTCATATTCTTGCTGCCTCAATGTTTCTTTTTTTTTCTCCAGATTGTATTTTTTAATGTTTTTCCCATTCAAAGTATACAGTCAATAGTTTTTAGTATATTGAGGATTGTGCAACCATCATCACATTTGAGAATATCCTCAACAACTCAAAAAGGAATCCTCCTATCCTTTAGCTATTACTACTCCCTAACCTTTCTATCATCCCTAGTCTTAACACCCCAATCTATTTTCTCCACATATACAAGTGTAAGTTTTCTTTAAAAAAAAAAAAAAAAAAAACCAACCTTAGAGTACTGCAAGGGAAGACTTTCAAAGTTTTCCTAACATATTCTCTATTTTGTATTTCCTTCTTTTCTAACCCCATGGTTTGGAGACACAGACATTAAGCCCAGTTCTCTGCATTCCCTTTGGTCTGGTACCTATCCCAGAATGCACCATTCTCTTCAAAAGTAAGGCAGATTAATGTCTACTTTTCTAAAGCTTCATCTCATATCAAAGGACACCACTGTAAAAGGCAAAATACTTCATCTCTACTATGATCATGGAATGTCTTTGACAAGTTGGAGTAGGCTTTCCTTCTTTTTTTAAAAATTATTTATATATATATATATATATATATATTTTTTTTTTACCAGAATAAAAGGAAAGGTTTTATTGTCGGGGGAGGGAGGACCCAACAGGCTGCTTCTCCATTCACAAGAGAACAACCAATTATTTATATATTTTAAAACCTCAATGTAACAACCTCAAGAATTATATTTGTGAAAACACTTTTATCATCACAATACCTTGATATCATTTTTATCATTTTTGTATATATGCCTTTCTCCTCTTCATCCTTTCAAATCTGTCTCAGAGTTGCATCATTAATATTTGTTCAGTAAATACTGCTATTTTAAAATTCAATTAACCTTTACATTTTTTGGCAATTTTTAAATAATGGACCTTTACAATGCTTACTAATGGTAGAATATTTAAATTGATTTCATAGTGCTTTTACTTGACTCTTTTTTTTTTTTAAAAGATTTATTTTATTTATTTGAAAGACAGAGTTACAGAGAAAAGTAGAAACAGAAAGAGCGGTCTTCCATCTGCTGGTTCACTCCCCAGATGGCTGCAATGGCCGGAGCTGAGCCAGGAGCCAGGAGCTACAAGCTTCTTCTGGGTCTCCCACGTGGGTGCAGGGACCCAAAGACTTGGGCCATCTTCCACTGCTTTACTAGGCCATAGCAGAGAGCTGGATCAGAAGAGGTGCAGCCGGGACTAGAGCCGGCAATGCCTGTGTGGGATCCCAGTGCTTCAGGCCGGGGTTTTAATCTGCTGCGCCACAGCACCGGCCCCTTACTTGACTCTTAAAACCCATATATGGTGTGGCTTCCTGTTAATGTTTCCACTTAATGCTTCATATAGCTAAAATATTGGTTAATTAAATGAAATAAAATTTTGACATTGGTCTTAAAAAAACTTCTGGTTTAAAACAAATACAGCATATGAAGATTTGAACAGGGGAAAAGCATTAGTTACCTGAACCTTCCAATTCTTCTTAGATGTGAAAACATTTCACCCCCAGGAACATATTCCATAACCATGTATAAATTAGAATTATCCTATGGACAATTAAGAAGGAAATAAATCAAAATTTATAAATACTAAAAAGGTACAAAAGTTTTTTTAATCACACCATGTTGAATTAGGAAAAAAAATCTTAAATCCAACTGACAGACTAAATAACATTGAGATATAAAGAACAGATGGAAAATGCTCCAGCTTTTTTATAGTGGGAACTCATTTTCTTTTCACTCCTTGTTATTTTGTCCCAAATTAGTCTGGGACTTTTGCTGGTCCTGCTCTTTTAGGGGAGATTTAAATATTGAACAATTAAACCTTGAGGCAATGACTTAAAGCTTCTGCATATGCAGAGAATAACTAAGTTAAAAAACAATTTTTAAAAGTTAATAATATCTAGATTTTATTAAAGAGACATTAATAATTTTAGTATATTAAAACGTAGGTGCTCATGTGATTTAAAGAATAAAGTGGGGTAGGAGGTTAAAATATTATATATGATTCAATAGTGCAGACAGATGTGAAGTATCATTCCAAAAGCTAAAAAGCTGCCAATTTAAAGAATATCTAGTGCAACTTTGCCAGACATTTGAACTGTATAGCAAAGCTGTTCTGCCTTGTATAAGTGAAAAGACCAGAAAATACAAATTATGAAATAAAAAGATGGTGAGATCCTGGCAGAAAAGATTTAAAAGAAGTAAAGATATGTTAAAGACATTCAGTTGCATGAGTGTAAGAATTTGCTTAATAAAGCATCATTATGGTTATTGATCACTTGAAATATTTGATTTTGTAATACTATCTCATGAATAATTATACATGTCACCTTGAACAATTAATTTCCCTAGACAGAATTAAAATCTTTTCAATTATTATTAAAGTTTATAAGCACAAAAAGATTTAAACACATAAAATCTAGAAACATTTAACTTTTACTTATACTCTCTAGGTTTACTACCTGGTTAGCTCTTACTAAGCTTTACATTTTAAAAAATAATATCAGTTGTAAAATATCTTATTTAGATGTTGTAAAAACTTACCTTAAAAGAATATTCCAGTCGAACAAGAAAAGGAAAATTCACTGCCTGTAATATTCTTTTCTCATTCAGGGTATGTTCTATTTGCTTCAGTTTAACAACCTGTGAGAGATAAATATATTTTAAACAAAATTATAGTTACTATCATTTTAAAAGAAATGTTTTCCATACAATAATGAATGTTGATAAGCAAAACTGATAAACTTGTACCATCCAGGCTTATTTGATTAAAAAACCCAAACCAAAAAAATCTAACAGAGATAAACCCTGGTCTCAAGAAGGTCAACTATGATTTAAGTGAAGAAGCAGAAGTCAGGGCAGGCGCTGTGGCATAGCCAGTTAAGCCACTCCTGCAGTGCTGACATCTAAAACAGGTACCAGTTTAAGTCCCGGCTACTTCACTTCTGATCTAGTTCCCTGCTAATGCGCCTGGGGAAGTAGCAGAAGATGGTCCAAGTGCTTGGGCCCTTGCATCCACGTGGGAGACCTGGAAGAAGTTACTGGCTCCTGGCTTGGGCCTGGCTCAGCCCTGGCGTTGCGTTCATTTGGGGAATGAATCAGAAGATGGAAGATCTCTCTACCTCTGCCTCTCTGTAACTCTCCGTTTCAAATAAATAAAAATGAATCATTTTTTGAAAAAAGAACTAGATCCATAAAAATTACTTTAAAATTAATGTGAAAATTTTAGCTCCTAAAGACTTACAGGCCATGGAAGAAGCTGGCTCAAGACATCATGTTGAGTGAAATAAGCAGGACACAGAAAGATTCTGCATGTTTGGTCTTATTTGTGGGAAATAATATTTTTAAAAAAATCGAAAAACAAAACAAAAAAGAAAGAAATGCCTGTGTATATCAGGTAACTATTGATTTTAAATAACTCAAAAGATTACTAAGGAAATTAAGGATTAGGAAAAAGTCAATAATTAAAAACTACATGAATAAATAGTGGTATAGATTCTAAATATTCAATTACACAGTCACAAAAGAAGATATGACACACTGGAAAACAAGTATTTCATCTTTCTAACAGGTCATCCAGGATTAATCAAGTCTCCTCTGCATTGTCTATTCAATAGAAGGAGAAATCAATTTACTTTGACTTTATGAAGACTGTGATTACATCCAATCTGGGATTCTGTTTGGAACATAAGAAAAGGTGACCTTAGGGAGGTAAAAATAATGCTTTGTATATGTATAAGTCATTAGAAAGCAGCATTGTGTTTTGCTAGATGCTTTTTTAAAATAAAGATTTATTTTATTTATTTGAAAGGCAGAGTGACACAGAGGGATAAACAAAGAGAAAGATCTTCCATTTTCTTGCATTTTTTATTTTATTAATTTTTTGTTTTTGATAACATATTTTCATTTTACAGTATAGTCAAAGGCTTTATGCTCCACTAAATAAAGAGTTCAACAAACTAAAAGCAAGGGCCATAAACAACAACCAAATAAACAGATGTCACCTTCACCAATACACAGTAAATTTCAAGACGGTCACAGATCATCAAAACTCTGGTAGTATATGACTCCCACTAATTTGCCTGATAAATATCCAAAACAAAGTTTGACAGAACACTATATTTGCAGCAAAAATTATATCCATAGGCATTTCTCTCTCTTTTTTTTTTATTTAAAAAAAAAACAAATTAGCTCCCACAAATAAGACCAAACATGCAGAATCTGTCTTTCTGTGACCAGCTTTTTTTTTTTTTTTTTTTTTTTTTTGTCTTACAGGCAGTTAGACAGTGAGTGAGTCAGAGAGAAAGGTCTTTCTTCTGGTGAGAAATTTTATGTTTTTAATAGATAGCACTTATTATTCCAACCAGGAGTATAACAGCCAACTAAGACTGAATGTACCGTAGGCCTGGTAGGAAGAGAGTTTATTGGTAAAGGAGAAAGATCATGCATTTTTTTTTTTTTTTTTTTGGACAGGCAGAGTTAGACAGTGAGAGAGAGAGAGAGAGAGACAGAGAGAAAGATCTTCCTTCCATTGGTTCACCCCCTAAATGGCCGCTACGGCCGGCCCACTGAGCTGATCCGAAACCAGGAGCCAGGTGCTTCCTCCCGGTCTCCCATGCAGGTGCGGGGCCCAAGCACTTGGGCCATCCTCCACTGCCTTCCCGGGCCACAGCAGAGAGCTGGACTGGAAGAGGAGCAACTGGGACAGAATCCGGCGCCCCAACTGGGACTAGAACCTGGGGTGCCAGTGCCACAGGTGGAGGATTAGCCTAGTGAGCTGTGGCGCTGGCCTGTTACCAACTTATTTTAATCAACATGATGTCCTCTAGTTGCAATCATTTGTATGCAAATGATAGAATTTCCTTCTTTTTTTATAGTTGAATAATATCCCATTACATAAATGTGTGTGTATGCATATGTATATGTTTGTATATGTGTGTGTGTATATATATATATATTTCACATTTTCTTTACCCATTCATCTGATGATGGACACCTTGTCTGATTCCATACTTTGGTTACTGCGAACAGTGCTGCTGTGAACATGATGGTACAAGTGTCTTTTTGATAAAATGTGTGCATGTCTTCTGGGTAAACACCCACTGGTGGGACTGCTGGATCACATGGAAAATCTATTTCTATTTTTAAAGAAATCTCCATACTGTTTTCCACAGTGGTTGCACTAATCCACATTTCTATCATGTCCTCACTAGCATTTGCTACTCCAGCTCTTTTGGATAACAGCTATTCTGACAGGGGTGAGGTGATTTCTCATTGTATTTTGATTTGCGTTTCTATGACACCTGGTGATGGTGAGCATTTTTTCATATATTTGTTGGCTATTTGTATTTCTTCTTTTGAGAACTGTCTTTGAGGATCTTTGCCCATTTGTTAACTGGATTGGTTGTATTATCAATATAATCACAGAAGAAGTTGAATATGGGTAAGAAAGTTATATATTCATTATATACATAAAATTAGGAGTAGACAATATTAAGCAAAGAATAATTGACTAGGGGTTAGAAGACCTGTGGTTTTTAAAATTTTTTAAAAAGATTTATTTATTTGAAAGTCAGAGTTATGAGAGACAGAGAGAGTGAAAGAGAGAGAGAGAGATATCTTTCATCTACTGGTTCGCTCCCCAAAGGTCCACAATGATGGGGGCTAGGCCAGGCAGAAGCCAGGAGCCAGGAACTTCCTCTGGGTCTTTCACATGGGTCCAGGGACCCAAGTACTTTGGGCCATCCTCTGCTGTTTTTCGCAGGTGCATTAGTAGGGGAGGTGGATCAGAAGGGAGAGAGAGGGGAAGGGTGAAGAGAGAGAACAAGAGGGAGAGGGGGAGGGAAGGGAAAATGAGGGAGGGGAGGGAGGGGGAGAGAGAGAGGAGGGAGAGAAAGGGAAAGAGAGAGGAGGGAGAGGGAAAAGGGAAGGGAGGGGGAGAGAGAAGGGGGGAAGGAGATGAGGGAAAGGGGGAAGGGAAGGGAGAGGTGAGGGAGAATGAGAAGGAGAGGGGGAGGGAGATTAGGGAGAGGGGAAAGGGAAGAGGAGGGAGGGGGAGAGAAAGGGAGAGGGGAAGGGAAATGGGGAGGAAGGGGAGGAAGAGGTAGAAGAAACAAGAATTAGCTTCATTCTGGTTCACTTCTCAAGTACCAACAATGGCCAGGACAGGGCCAAGCCAAAGCAAAGGGCTAGGAACTCAGTCCAGGTCTCCCACCTGAGTGGCAGGAACCTATGTACTTGAGACATCACCTGCTGCCTCCCATGGCCTGCATTGACAGGAAGCTGAAATTGGAAGCAGGAGCTGGTCATAGACTCAGGCACTATGAATTGGAAACGGACTTCTTAACTACCAGGCCAAATGCCCACCCCATTATTACTTATTTTAGCAAATTAAAGTAAGTAAACTCGGAGACATTTCAAAAGATAAAGTTTTTTTTGTCCTAGTTATGCGTTTTGCAAGAATAAAAATAATATTAAATAGCAGCTATTCTTCTGAGAAATATTTAATTACTATGATTTTTTCAAGATGTAACCAACTCAATAACTGACTTAACAAGTCATAACCTTACTAAAAAAATAGAGTTAAAGACTTCTTCCATAATACTTTGAATCACTAAAATGGTACTTTTTTTATCTTTTGAATATTTTCTGAATAAAGGCACATTCTATTAATTCCTTAAGGAAGGAAAAATGAAACATTATGGGTTATACATACAATAATATTTTATTGGCAGATTTAATATAAAAGATGTCTGAAGCATTTTGTTGTTGTTGTGCTACCAACACAAGTAAACAAGTCATCTGCCCTCTAAGAGACACCATAAGCAATATAGAAATGGGAGCAAGAGCTAAGTGCTCTTTGCTCAGACTGTACGAATTAGAAGGGTATAGCTCCAGAAATATCCAAGGCTATTAGATGAGAGGGTACAGAATAAGCAACAGAGAAGAAGAGCTACTGCAGAGCCTTGGGATTATCAAGCTTTAAATAATAGAAGAAAAAGCAGGACAAAACAGAAATACAGACTTAAAAAAAGAAGAAGAGCCCACGGGGCAGGAGCATAATCAGTAGAGTATGAGATTTCAGGAGTCAAGGGACAAGACAGTTTCAAAGGCATGGTGAGAACAGCCATTTGCTTAAAAAAATGTCAAATAAGATGAGCAGAGTCCACTGGACTCAGAGTTGAGGTCACGGAATTGGTGACACTTGGTAGTGCCATTTCAGTAGAGTATCAAAAGAGAGGGGATAACTACAGAGGAAAACAAGTTGTTGTGGACTATATAATTAACAGGATGGAAGTAAGTGGCTAGAGTAACTGAACTATTTTTTGAAGAATCATGGTTAGAAAAAAATATGAGAATGAGATGAAGATACATAACTAAATATATGTATTGGTATATTTAATTTTAGAGACTTACTCCTGAGCCATAACCCCTTTTCATGTTAAAGATGAAAGTTTAGTTAGATTGGAGATTGAACTGAAGTCTCAGATCAGTCTAATGCTAGGCTGTACAATATGGTAAGGATTAGCCACATGTGGTTATTTAACAGATGAGTTATGACTAGTTCAAATTCAGGTGTATTCCAAGTATAAAATACACTTCAGATTTTGAAGCCATAGTATGAAAATGCAAGATATTTCAATACTTCTTATTTTAATTACATATTGAAATAAAAATTATTTGAATGTTTTGGGCTATTAAACATGTTATGAGAACTGATTTCAACTATTTTTACAATTTAAAGTATGGCTGCCAGAAAATTTTAAATTGTGTATGTGGCTCACATTATATTTCTGTTGGATAGCATGAGTCTAGCCACTATCTGTAACCCTGACTTCTAGTTCAGTTCTGTTTCCTCCACATTTTTCTATCTATATCCCAATAGGCTGAAAAGTTATTCCTGGGAACATATCTTTAAAATAATATATCAAGATTTATTATTTTTCTTTTTCTTTCCTTTAATTATGATTACTAGTGAAGTAGAAGTTTAATATTTAAAGCATGAATACTTCAGATATCCTGAGTCATTAGGTTAAGCAACATGGGGTAAATACTTAAAAATTATTTTTGTTATATGTAGGTTTAAAATTTTTCTTTGCTTTAATTGGCATTTTAAGTTTATTGAACCCAATCATGTTAAATAAGAGTTTTCTACAATAAAACTGCTAAATTTCTGATACCTTAATCTAAGATTTAAAAATTGATTCCTACATTTTCCCAAAAGGCAGAAAGTATTGGACATGCTTGATCTATACATGCTGAATTCAATATTTTGTGCATAAGCATACACATGCATATTATGTATAATTATTGAAATAATAATGTATCTTATATACTAAAGTCCTTATGCATCATATAATCACAATAAATAAGAATAAAAATTGAATATAACAATAACATCATTTGATTATATCAATACAGGTATTATGCTGCATCTGTTTAATAGTCTAGCTAATAAAACTGAAGTTTATCCTGCAGGTAGATACTGAGGAATACACTAACCTTCTGCTTATCTAAGATCTTCATAGCATAATACTGTTCAGTGGCTTTATGTTTCACCAGCATGACTCTTCCAAATGAACCCGTTCCAAGGGTCTTTTTCCTTTCAAAATCCTCAAGTCCGGCATTATTCTGTGTATACATGAAAAAAAAGACCCATAAGGCTTTAGAAAAAGATTATGGTAATTACAATTACTTTGGCAATATATAATCAGAATGTATAATTTAATTTATAAATATCCATTTAAAACAATAAAAATACTATTGATATTCTAAGTCATTGGTCCTGTTTCCCCTTTTGAATAAGAAAGGATCTAATATCTGAAAATATAACTACATTGCCAAATACAGCATAATAGTAATGGGAGGGGCCGGTGCCACGGCTCACTAGGCTAATCCTCCGCCTTGTGGCACCAGCACACCGGGTTCTAGTCCAGGTTGGGGCACCGGATTCTGTCCCGGTTGCCCCTCTTCCAGACCAGCTCTCTGCTGTGGCCAGGGAGTGCAGTAGAGGATGGTCCAAGTCCTTGGGCCCTGCACCCCATGGGAGACCAGGATAAGCACCTGGCTCCTGCCATCGGATCAGCGCAGTGCGCCGGCCACAGCGCGCCGGCCGCAGTGGCCATTGGAAGGTGAACCAACAGCAAAGGAAGACCTTTCTCTTTCTCTTTGTCTCTCTCTCTCTCTCTCACTGTCCACTCTGCCTGTCAAAAAAAAAAAAAAAAGAAAAAAGAAAAAAAGAAAAGGAAAACATAAAAAAAATAGTAATGGGAGGAAATAACAACCGCAGCTGAAATATTGAGGCTCATTACCAAATATGAATTCCTAGTACTGGTCTCTAATAAATTGGTTACACATTTTAATAATAAGAATCATGTTAGTCATACAGTCTAGGGATACTTGTAAACAATTTGATGAATAGACAAGCGAGGGATCAGCCCTTTCACATAAGATAAGCTCTGCTTACTTCATTTTTATTTTTATACATGCTTACAAAACTAGGTAACAGCAGTAAGAGAGATCCTAGAGGCTTTCTCTGTCTGATGTTATAATAACGCAGTATTACCTAAAACAGTAACAATAAGGAAAGAAGAGTTCTTCACTCCACAAAGAACCAAAAGCCAGACTCCCAGAACAATAATCAGACTCTCTCTCTTCTTCAATAGATGTTTTGTTAGAAGCAAACATCTTTGTTTGGCTTTGACTAAGCATAGAAGCAAAGAATCAGAAGCATCAATCTATTGAATTTGTTGCTGCCACAACAAAACGAAAATTACTAGGAACAAATAATGTGCTAAGTAGCAACAAATAGTAATTGCTGACCCATTTATTTAATAGGTTGTCATTACAAAGATCTCCATGAAAATCTCAGAAAAAATATTTTCAAGGCCTAGTCTTCATAATACTTAGTTTGAGAAAAATGTCTACAATATGATTCTTTTTAAAAATTAGGAATATAGTTATTAGAGTTCGCAGTTGTTGGATTTAATCTCTTGCAATTCAAACCTATCTTTCAAGATACAACATATTTTAATTTCATAATAATAGGATTCTTTACCAGTGTAGAAAGAGTATATAATTCTAATTAAATTTATTTTATAGATTAGTTTCTTCGTTTTAACAACTAGATGATTGAAATGTTTAATATAGTTTAACCAAATAATGGAAATAAATTTTATTAATAAACAGAACATGTCTTTATGCTAGTCCTTGATTTTCTTTCAATAATAAATATACCAACTGCCTCATATCCTGTAATATTTCAAGTTATATAATATCAAACATTTTGTAATCATATTGTCAAACTTTTGTATATGCTGTCAAAGACATAATTCTATAGTAACATAATAGAAAATTACAAGGGTTCATAGGAACCTGAAATTAGTATCAAAATTTATAATTAGCTATTATTGCAGAAATTAGTTCCTTCTCTAAGCTTATATAAAATGAATGTTTAATAAATCAAAACATGGCATTATGGCAAATTCCCATCTTAAGCTTGTATTTACTAATGTACTTGCAAATTGAAATTTCTTAAGTAGTAAATCATTAGGCAAGAATCATGATTTTACTTAGCACAAGGTTTTTAAATAAAGAATATAAGAATATTTTAAATATTCCTTACCGGAGGAGGATTCTCCCATTTTTTCAAAAAGTCTTCTTTGGCTTTGGCTAGAAATTCTTTCACTGAAATTATATATAAAAACAGATTTTGTCTTGTAAGAATACTACATATAAAATTTTCTCCTTAAGAAAAAGCAGACTATGTCAACTATTGCAACAAAACGTATATTCACCAACATGACACACTAGAGAGCTATTAAGTGTCTCTGAACAAGAAAGAAAACACTTTCTCAAATTTCTGTGATGCTCTAATCTTGTTCTATATGAAGATGGCTCTGATAATTTCAAATCTAATAACAAAAATACTGTTCCTGAAAACATACCTGAAAGTAATATTAAAACAGTTAGAAATTAACCCAGAACAAAATAGTGATTGTGGATCAATAAGTCTGCAGTGATAGTAACAGAGCCTTTAAACAAGACATAAAGCATCTGGAGGCCATGAACTTATTCATTTGTGGAGTCCAAAAATAACTGATTTTGATAGAAAGCTGTTTTCAGGTACAAGAATTTATGTTATTAATTTTTTGTTCTTTCTACTAAGGATAGAGAAAAGATAAAACCACCGACTAACAAACACACAAAGGATATCCACACCACCTTAAAAACAAAGCAGAACAAAACACCACAAAAACCTCAGTTTAAAAATCTCATTCTAAATCTGAAACAAATGTAAATGTTTTATTTAAAATTTATACTAAAGTAATTCAAAACCAGATATTTTTATATTGAACAGTAATAGTCATTATTTTATAGAGATGTGATATGAAATTTTAAATTTATTAATGATGAATCATTTAAAAGTATTATTTTTCATTGTTTTCCCCCAAATTTATTAACAATGGGTTCTGTTTACAAAACAACTTCAGCTGTTTAAAAACAAATAATAGAAAGAAAACTTTAAAGAGAAAAAATGGCATTAACAAAAAGCACTCATGTTTGTAGGTATAAGAGTAGAACTTAACTGTACTAGTTATTATCTTGGTTTCCTTTTGTTCAAAAAGTAGTATTACCATGAGGCATGTAAATATATACATTATTAGTTCCTCCTTGATCCCCAATGCAATCTTTGGCAAAAGATTTTTATTAACCAAAAGGCTGCTGACATTCTAAATGTTTTGAGATTGCCAATCATGTTGACTGTATCAAAAGCAGACATTAATTTTTAAGTAACAGTAAAGAATGTATTTCTGGAGATATTACTATTTTCTATAAAGTGTCATAAGTATTTTGCTCTAAAATATTCTCAAATACCTATTTTAGAAAATTTGAGAAAAATTATTTTAAAAATTACAATATTCCCATTAGGAAAATATCATACACCAAAATAATTAATTAAATAGTTGCACCTAATTAACCAAATGTGATCTAATTCCTCATCTCCCATTGTGGATAGAGGGCCAGGGTGCACTGTTGAGTGAAAAGTTCTTACATTTTCTTGGGGTTTAGGATCGTTCAAGTCATTTTATTTCTAAAACTATGTATTAGTTACAACTGAAGAATAGTGATTTTATAAGGTTTATTTTTGCATGAAACAGCCATGTCTACATATGGCTTTAACTTAGAACTCATGGCTATAAAATAAATTAAAACACAATCTATTACAAAATACAACTTGGCTTTTAAGAAACAATTTGTGATTCTCTGAATATACCTCTTATCATTAAAAATATATTGTAAAACTATTTTAAACCTGCACATCAAGTTCCAGTATAAACTTGAGATGTCTGCATGAACATAGAAATTTGGAAACAAGGAAGAGAACAAGAGAAAGAAAAAAAACTAATATTCTGTTTCAACTTTTCCTATCACTTTATGATGTGTATCTGGAATTAAGAAAAAATGTAGAAGGTAAACAATAGATATCATGAAGATATTATGAAAAAATTAGAAATGCATATTAGTCAAATATTCACTCTTGTGAATTGTTTCAACATAAAAAAGAATTCCCCTGTAAAGATTACTGTTAACTTTTTATTTTGTCTTTAAATACTCCTATGAAGCAATCTGTGTTCTTGAAACATTTTTGTCATATAAATATATACACATACATGAAATATCTAGTTTATATGTACACTATTTAGATGCAAAGATGACCACAGTTAACTTTCTCTGAAAATATAATAACCATAATATACATCTTATAAATAACAAAACATAAATACCAAAATTAAACTATCTCACACTACATTGTATTATGAATAATCCTAAAACAACAAGCAATCCAGAAATACACATATTTACTTTCAATTTTATTATTTTTAGACAGTGGTAAGCTTAACTCTAAATACATGATTTTCTGCTTCTTTTAAAAACTTCTATCACAGACACAAGGTTTTTGTAGTAAATTGATAAGGGGTGAGAGAGACAGCCAGATTCAAACACTGTACCACATTCAAATCAGAATTTCCAGTAAAGCACATACTCTAAGGTTCTCAATTTTTTAGTTTTCTTGAGTTCTAATACATAAGCCATATGTATGTTTAACCGTTTAAACTATTGTGGTACCCTAAAATAGTCACAGGCTTTGGAACTTGGCCCATAGTTAAAATATTGGCTCTAATACTTAGCTGTGTGATCACAGGCATCTACCCATAAAGCATCTAACAGTGATTAGTAACTTTCCCTAGGGAAAAAAAAAAAAAACTCTCAAAGAATATAATGTAAATATATTTTGTTCTGTATTGGTTAATAAGGGAGCAAACTAGGTACTAGGGGAAGCAGGACACAACAAAAATTTTTATCCCAGTAGTATTCATTTTCAATTATATTCTCTTTCCAAATATGCTTATTTTCTCTATAGTTTGTATTTTTTAGAGAGTATATCAGATTGCATTCTAAAGAAGATGTACAAAAAGAAATCTATATGTCCATAACCCAGAATTTGTTTGCAGGAACATTCAACCATGTTCATGAGATGAAGAAAGAAGAAACAAAAGGCAATTTGTGTGCATTTCTATGGGTACATAAAGGCACAATTCTTATTCCCTCCCTGAAATACTTCTGCATTTACTTATATATGTCATAATTTAAAGTTCAGGTTACAAAGTTCGCTTTAAGCATTTTGAAAATTTAATAAAAATTCATATATGGCATAACTTTATCTCATGTAATTCAGATAATTCTACAATGAAGAACACTTTACAAATAACATTTTGCAAATGTATTAGGCATTTTGGGGTGCTCTTTTAGATAAACTAGAGTTCTGCTTAAATAAGAAAACTTGCTGTGAGTTATAATATATCACTATCCAATTCTTAAAAAGGATTATCATTCACATTTTATAAGAAGAGTTCATAAATCTATTACTGTATAGATTATGACTATTCTATATGTTTAGTTTTCTAGACTCTCTGCAATACATTTCATTTCCTTTTTTATATCTTTTTGACAATAAAAGCACAACTTTCACTTTTATTGAATGTAAGAAAAATAGAAAGGAAAAACAGAACACAGGAAATAGAGTAAACATTTTCTAAAGTAAATATTAAAATACTAGCTGTTTCATTCAAAATTAATAACTATATATATATTTTCTCAAAAACCACTCATTAACCTGAGTAATGTAACATAAGTGGTGTGTATTACAATTTGTCTTCTGCTACCCTGTACAACTTCCACTGCTTCATAGTGATATTTATTGTTTCTAAAATATCATAGAAGAAACTATAATACCTGTATGAATCATTTCTGTAGTTTAAGCCCAACATAAAATTCAACAAAGCATTTTTTATCAACTAAAACATTTTAACTCAATACACTTAATAAAATAAAACTTTATGAGAACAAAAACTTGCAAACAACCAAATAAAAACTTTAAAGGTAACATTTATTTTATTAAAAAATAATCGCCTACCAGATATTTCTGAAGAGGAGCAAGCTTGTGTCCAAAAAATAAATTAAACAGTGATTAAATCATACTCATAGAAAATAACATATTACCATGAAGTCACCAAACACATTTCCCCAGAATATATACAGAAATAAAATGCTAATATAGAAACTCAATTATTTGACTGTATGTATTTGAGTAGGACACTTAAAAATTCAATGGGAAAGAAAGAAAACCAGTAACTACTGCCCAGTGCCAAGTTTCCTTAAAGCCACAAGTAACAAAAACTTAAATAACTCATGGTGATATGGCTAATAAGATTAATATATAAACATTAAAATACATATTCTGGACCTATTGTGATACCATTTCTAGATTTCTGTTATTAAACTCTACTATAGGAAAGACACCACAAATTATAACACTTTTTTCACTCTCTTCTGAAAGACATGAAGTTTCTTTCATATATTATACTTCCATGGTGCTGGTTTAATGTTTTCAACAATTAGTGAGCACCTTTAGCACTGTCTGATAAGGTAGTGATTTTCTGAATACTACAAAAAATAAATATCTCTCTACTGCTAAGGAGATGAGAAAAGCTAAGACATACTATAATGGAGTTGATAAGGACCACAACCAAGGCAATTAACTATAAGGAACTATTAGCGTTTGCAGGAAGAAATTCTTGGATAGTAAGGTAAGGCATAATTGAAGACACACAGCTTTTGTACTGAGTATTGAATAATAGAGTCCCTCTGGCAGATAAAGTTGGGGAAGAAGACATTCTAAGCTGAGATGATCTTGTATAGAAGGCACAGAGGAACAGCACAGTTTATCCAGGAAATGGCAACTGACTTTTAATAGATGAAGCATAGGCTACGAGTGTATACAGCAGTGGGAGGTGCTTGTCTGCAGTGGTGATGCTTTCCAATGTGCAGGAAGGAAGGGGACTAAACTGTATTAGTTCACAGTTGCTAGATTTTATTTCTCCTGGGAAACAGAAGATAAGCTCACTGGCCAAGATACAGGGCAGTCAGATGGAGTATAGAGGGAATGATGAGGGTTAGAGGCCTGAACATTATAAACCTTGATGGCTAATGCAGGTAGTATGAGAAAATTTTCTGTTATGACAAGAGCAGGTATTAGGTAGTATGTGGAAATAATGAATTTGTTTTTTAATGGTATCTTTCTTATAATTACAGTATCAATATTTGTTACTAAACAGATTATTATTCATGTGCTCCCCATTGTCTTCGTAATTAAAGTGTTTTCATCTCCCTCTTTTACATGAATAAAAGTACTATTCTATTTCAGAGTTATCTAGTGTATGTATGTCAAAAGCACAAAATAGGATAGAAATGGGAATAAAATAACTCATGAAGACAATGAAGAAAATAACTGAAGAGGGAAAGTAACTTTCTAAAACTTCTGGAAGGTATAAATCTAGTCAAGTGTGTGAGTCTGTCTTCTGCCATCTCTATTTCAAACACCCAACTCTTTAGAGCTCTATTTGCTTTATCTAAGAATACCTTCTCCCTCCCCACATAGACACACTATACTAAAATTCATTTCAATACATAGAATTCATGGAAAAGCTAAATACAGAATATTCTAATTGCCACAAAACACCTCAAAAATCCAACTTACAACAATCAAAGTAACAGTTATTCTGTAAAGAGAAGTTTCCTACCAGATGCATCTGATGATTTGCGTGCTTGATCAAAAAGAATAAATTAAACAGAGATTAAATAACATATAAATAACATATTCACAAGAAGTCACCCACCTATATTCACTACTATATTACACACAGAAATAGAATTTAAAATACTTGCATATATATTATAGAAGAATTATGATAAATCCTTTGAAAATATATATGTATGTATATATATGATATACATATACATATTATATATATACTTTTAACCAATAAAACCCCTACTCTGGAAATATGTTAATGAATTATAATATTCTATTCATATAATCTGAAGTATAATTCAGGGGTGCTTTATTTAGCTCATACTACTCAAGTAGGTTAATTCAAAGCAAATTCATTACATCCTTAAAATGATAATGGTTCAAAAAAACAACATTAATACTACTACTGGATTTGTGTAATTTATTGGATTGGACCATGACTACTTTTGATTTCTAAGGCATTAATCTTTATATAAAGAATAAAGTATTTAATTAGAATTTCATGAATATATGGAAATTCAATAAGCAACAAAAGCTGCATTTTCTGTTGTTACATTTATTTTACTTGTCTTTCCCCCTCTTTATGCTTTATGATTAGCTAATTCTTTATCAAGTCTTGGTTACAAGTGAACAGTGTAATTGACTGACTCACTAAATTATGAAAAATAAAAACTTTTATTATAGTTTTTATACAGAAAATATACTTTGGTAGATTTTAAATAAATCAAATTCTAGAAAGAGACGCATTATCTTATTTGATTCATATCTACCTGGATATCTGGATGCACTAGGAATCCACACAGTGTACTCATTCACAACCAGTCATATGTAAAGTTCTCTCAACTTCCTCTCTATTTGAGGATGCTAAAGCTGTGAATACTATGTTTGATGGGATTTTGTAATAAAAACTTAAACCAAACTTATAGTCCTAAAACTAATGCTCCAAGGCAATCATTCGGATGCACTTTATAATATCTACCACAATTTATGTCAAGAATTTCCTTGGCAGTTCTGAATTCACACATTCTGCCTTGTTGCCAGACAGTATGATGCTAGAAGTGGATCTCTAGATGATAGGGAATGTGCATTATCAGTTTAGTAACTATCAATAAATGATTTTGTCAATTTATATTTGCACCACATCCCTAATATTCCATAGCCTTAACAAAATGTGTTACTGTCAGACTTTCAATTTTTGCTATTCTAATGAGTATGAATATCTTCTGTTAAAGATTAAACAAGTTTCTCAGTAAAATTTTGTATTTTTTCCTTTAAAGGACTCATTTATTAGACTTGTCTCTAAGTTCTTAGAGCTTCAGTTGCTATTGTAAAAGTAAGACACTTAAAAATCACTTTTCTGTTTGCTGCTGTTGAACAGAACACAATTTACGTTTATATATTGATCTTATTATATCTGGAAATCATGCCTGACTCTCTTAGCAATTCTAAAGTTACGCTAGTAGATTCTCTTTAATTTCTTGTACAGATAATCACACATCATTTATGATTAATAACAATCTGTTTTCTCCATTTTTTCTTGTCTTTACTGTTCAGGTTTTGACTAAATGCAATCAAGGAGAGAAACAATGACATTGACCCTCTTTTTCCTAATTTCAGAGAAAATATTTCTAATTTTCTTCTCTAATGTCTTTCTTGTAAAGCTATATGAGGGCATTCAAAAAGCCTGCGGAAAAATGGAATTAAAACCTCAAGTTTAGGGTGAGCATTTAGCTTAGTAATTGTCAACCACATCCCCTATCTGAGTGCTTGGATTTGATACCTGGCTCTGGATCCTGATTCCAGCTACCTGCTAATACAGGAATGGACCAGGCTGAAACTGGGAGACAAGAACTCAACTCAGGTCTCCCACATGTGTCCCAAGGACCTAGTCAATTGAATTATCCATCATTTGCTGTCTCACAGTGTGCACATTAACAGAAAGCTAGCATTAGGAGCAGAGCCAGGAGTTGAACTCAGGTACTCTGATAGAAGGCATGGGTGTCTTAACCAGTCACTTAACCACTAGGCCAAATGCATGACTCCTTTGTCACTAGTTTTAGATGAGAGTGTAAATGTGACATTTCTGCAAGGGGGTCTAAATCTATTGTGTCAGAATGTCATTTGGAGTACATATTTGTGTATGTATCTATTTTGGTTTTGGATTGTGAACTTGAATTGCAGATATGTCCCAGTATAGGGTATTCCATTAGCTTCTGCTAGTCTAGAACTATCCCATTAATATATTTTATTGGTGGCTCCTAGTCCACACAATTAATATATTAAAAAACCTAATCCTACTTGAGGGGAAATCAGTTCATTATAAATTCTCAAGAGAGGTATTTCGGGGCCAATGCTGTGGTACAGTGGGCTAAACCACTGTCTGTGGTGATGCCATCTCATATGTGGGCCTGGATGCTCCACTTCAGATCCAGATTCCTGATAATGTGCCCGGGAAAGCAGTGGAAGATGCTCCAAGTCCTTGGGGCCCTTGCACCCACGTGGGAGACCTGGAAGAAGCTCCTAGCTCCTAGCTTCGACCTGGCAGAGCCTTGGCCCTTGCAGACTTTTGGGGAGTGAACCAGCAGATGGAAGATTCTTTCTCTCTGACTCTTTCAAATAAATAAATCTTGAAAAAAAAAAAAAGGCCTCTCTGTCTCTCTCTCTCTCTCTCTCTCTCTCACACACACACACATACACACACATCCTTCTCTAGCCCCAGGAACTCAAACCAAATAAAACAACTGTCTTATTTTCTCCCAGTGTCATTGAAGAGGTTTTATCTTCTAATCCATGCTTTCACTGAGAGTAGGGTCCTTTGAGGATCCTGGCTTTAAGAAGAAATCCCAAATTGGGTGGATCAGGGTACTTGCCTTCTCTCTCTGTAAGGCCATTTAAAATGAAAGCTCTTTAGTCAATAAAGCATGAAAATCTCCTCATAGTAGTTTACAGCTATGGCTTTCATTTGCTACTTTTTTTTGCACCCTGGGAATTTCTTTTAATTCTTGCAAATTCAGGAATTCAATTAAGGCAATGCATGTTATTGTTTACTCAGTATTTCAAGGTTTGTTGTATTTTCATTCATTTTTGTTCTAGGCTATTACCAAGTTACTTAGTCTCTAATTTTAGATTTTGGTCTTTATAAAACAAATTTTGTGTTAGGCTGTAACATGTAAATAGGCCTGAATGTTTATGGAATTCTTTATTTATCCTTGAAGTTAAAAATTTTCACAAAGACATATTTAGGAGTATGTTTAAAAATCTTGTCAAAATGCAAGAAGTTCTTTAGATTTACAGATCAGGTTTTTCTTTAACTTAAGAAGAGTCTTATATTAGATTATTGCCTTTTTTTTGACAGGCAGAGTTAGACAGTGAGAGAGAGAAACAGACAGAAAGGTCTTCCTTCCGTTGGTTCACCCCCTAAATGGCCGCTGCGGCCGGCATGCTCCAAAGCAGGAGCTAGGTGCTTCCTCCTGGTCTCCCATGGGGTGCAGGGCCCAAGCACTTGGGCCATCCTCCACTGCACTCCCGGGCCACAGCAGAGAGCTGGCCTGGAAGAGGAGTAACTGGGACAGAACCAGCGCCCCAACCGGGACTAGAACCCGGGGTGCCGGCGCCGCAAGCCGGAGGATTAGCCTAGTGAGCTGTGGCACCAGCTATTGCCTTTGTTTTATTAATCATATCTGTTTTGTGGGGGATACTATTCATTTGATTTGCAGAATGTTCAATTTTATTAACATACTTTTCACTTTATACTTTTCATCTTGTCCATTTCCCCTGGATTCTGGAAGGGCTTATCAGGTTAGTTCTTCACATCATTGATTTACCTTGCTGTATTGATTGTTCTGCTATTTACTGCCTTTAATGCAGCTTTATATTCTGCAAATGTTATGTTTTTTTTTTTTTTATAATCCTTCCTTATCACATAAAGATACTGTTTTCCATTGCGCCTGATTCTTGGTCAGCTCTCATTTCATCCAGGTCTCTTGTTTTACCTTCTTATCTTTCATGTTTTATTTTCATGCTCACTTCAAACTTTTAAGGATTGACACTGATGCTCTCTATAATTTGTTAAGTTTACAACGTGCTGCAGAAATACTGTCTAAACATAAATTCAGCACATTATTAATTTACTTTCCTGCAGTGAGTATTCTGCTCTTTACTGCTTCTAATGCAGCTTTCTATTTTACAAATAATAAGTTAGGTCTAGTATATTAAGGCTATGATTTATTTTTTTATTTTTGATGGTCCATAACCCTCTTTATAGGCTCTGTATTACTTTTCTTATTTATTTATTCATAAGCAAAAAGCTTTTCAAAACTTTACAAATATCCTCCAAACAACATAATTGTTTTATTTTTGAACTTCTCACTTTGATCAAGGTGCTGCTAGAATCAACTTCTCAATCTTTTAGTTTATACATATTTATATTATCATTTAGATAATAAGAAGAGTCCTGTCATAACTGGAGAAGGAAAGGCCACTTTTTCAATTTTGAATGGCTTAGTAAATTTTCGGTTGTCCCAATATAGTTGTTTGAGAGTGAAAGAAATTAGCTGTTTTGGGTCTTACATTAATTTTCCCCATGGTCTTTTATAAGCCTCATTGTTCTAAACTAGTGAAGGTGAAACATTTGTTCTCCATGAAGGCAAACTACTCAAACTTGGCTAATCCTCTGCCTGTGGCACCGGTACTCCAGGTTCTAGTCCCGGTTGGGGTGCCGGTTCTGTCCTGGTTGCTCCTCTTCCAGTCCAGCTCTCTGCTGTGGCCTGGGAAGGCAGTGGAGGATGGCCCAAGTGCTTGGGCGCCTGCACCTACATGGGAGACCAGGAGGAAGCACCTGACTCCTAGCTTCGGATGGGTGCAGCACGCCAGACGTAGCGGCCATTTAGGGGGTGAACCAACGGAAGGAAGACCTTTCTGTCTGCCTGTCTCTCTCTCACTGTGTAACTCTGCCTGTCAAAAAAAATCATTGTTTAGACTTTGCAGCCTGAAGATTAATCTCATAAGGTGCATATCTGGGCAAATACCTTTTTTTACTATAAGACGAATACACTGCTTTCCCAGTTTCGTGTTCTTTTATTTTCAGTCAGAATCTAGAAAGGGTATTAATTAAGTGCTTGTGCTGGTTTGTAAGTTCCCTAAAACTAGCAGGTTAACATCTCCTTCTTCAGGCCTTTTCCCTCAACTACTGTTGGGTCATAGTTCTCACCAAAGACTGTGATTCAGTGATGCTGTCCTATCAAGAAGCACATGAACTAGGAGGACATATAAACTATGAACCTGTCAGCTGACTAAGCTCTATCTTGTAGAAGCAGCAGAGCAACACACTCTGTATGTATCGAGACTAACAAAGCAGAAGAAAGAAAAAATGTGAGGAAGAACGTGATCTCAGCAAGAAAAACTGAGAAAGGTGCTGCTATGATCCCAGTCAACTTTCCAAATCCTAATTCTAATGAAAATTAACTCTAACTCTGCATCCAGATAAAATCTGTATTATTTTCTGCTTAAGCCTATTTGAATAGCTTGCTATTTCTTCTAATCCAACAAAACCTTAAGACAGTTCACTCGATTTTTAAGTTTTTTTTTTTTTTAGTATTTCTTGACAAAACTGACTTAAAGAGCAAAACTTTCCCAAAAAGATTTGAAGAAAAAAAGAAATATTTAGAATGTGAAGGCACTTTTTACATTTGTAAACAATTTTTAAATACTAGAAACAGGAAAGTCCTGATTCATACAAAATTTACTTTCTTAATCATTTTAATGTAACTTCATATTATAGAAATGAGGCAGGAATGATAGTAAGCACTTCAAAAATTCATAGAAAATCGAATTAAAAGATAACCTTATTTTAGTGCAAATTTTTTTTCCAAAATTGTTTTTTAGGTCTCTTCTAGTCTTTTTTTTAATAAATATTTTTAGTATTATTTATTTGAGAGGCAGTTACAGACAGAGAGATGGAGAGATGGAGAGAAAGGTCTTTCATCCACTGGTTCACTTCCCCAAATGGCTGCAATGGCCAGAGCTGAGCCGATCCTAAGCCAGAAGCCAGGAGCTTCTTCCTGGTCTCCCATGCAGGTTCAGGGGCCCAAACACTTGGGACATCTTCTACTGTCTTCCCAGGACATAACAGAGAGCTAGTTCAGAAAAAGGAGCAGCCCGGATATGAACCAGCACCCATACGAGATGCTGGAACCACAGGCAGAAGCCAAGCTCACTATGCCACAGTGCCAGCTCCAGTGCAAAAATTTTGAAATTCATGCATATGGGTCTTCAAGCTCATCGAAATTGTGTATTATAAAAGAAGCTATGGGGATTTCAAATTCTTTTTGCGCCAAAATTAAAGTTATCTTTTTAAAATTTTTTTCAATTCCATCAAGGTGGCATGTACCAATGCCATCTCACTAGTCCAAGTGATCAATTTCAGTTCACAATTGATCATAATGCTAGGACTAAGAATCAAAGAGATCACATAATCAAGGCTGGTGTCTGAGAATACTAACCGATAGAACAAAAAAGGGAGAGAACGATCCAACATGGGAAGGGGGATACACAGCAGACTCATAGAATGGCAGATGTCCTAAACAGCACTCTGGCCTCAGACTCAGCCCTAAAGGCATTCGGATCCGGCTGAAAAGCCCATGAGAGTATTTCAGGCATGGAAAGCCAAGACACTCTGTCAAAAAAAAAAAAAAAATGACCTAAATGAAAGATCTCCGTGAGTGAGATCCCAGTGGAAAGAACGGGTCATCAAAGAAGGAGGTACCTTTCTCTGAAGGGAGGAGAGAACTTTCGCTTTGACTATGACCTTGTCTAAATAAGATAAGAGTCGGTGAACTCAAAAGGCTTCCATAGCCTTGGAAACTCATGACTGGTGCATAGGGAGATTACTGATGCCATAAACAAGAGTGTCAATTTGTAAAGTCAACAACAGGAGTCACTGTTCACTTACTCCTCATGTAGGATCTCTGCCCTTAATGTGCTATACATTGTGATTTAATGCTATAACTAGTACTCAAACAGTATTTTTCACTTTGTGTTTCTGTGTGGGTGCAAACTGTTGAAATCATTACTTAATATATACTAAACTGATACTCTGTATATAAAGAGAATTGAAAATGAATCTTGATGTGAATGGAAGGGGAGAGGGAGAGGGAAAGGGGAGGGTTGTGGGTGGGAGGGAAGCTATGGGGGGGGAAAGCCATTGTAATCCATAAGCTGTACTTTGGAAATTTATATTCACTAAATAAAAGTTAAAAAAAAGATCTATTTTTTATTTATTTGAAAGGCAGCATTACAGAGAAAGGGGGAGAGACACAGAGAGAAAATGAGAGAGAGAGAGAGAGAGAGATCCTCCATATACTGGTACATTGGTTCACAACTCAAATGGACACAAGGGCTAAGGCTGGGCCAGGCTGTAGCCAGGAGCCCAGAGCTTCTTCTGGATCTACCACATGGGTACAGGGACCCAAGAACTTGGGCCATCTTCTGCTGCATTCCGAGGTATATTAGCAGGGAGCTGGATCAAAAGTGGAGCAGCCAGGTCTTGAACCAGCATCCATATGGAGTCCAAGCATTTGCAGGTGGAGGGTTAACCTACTATGCCACAATGCCGACCCCATAAAGTTATCTTTTAATTCCCCTTTCTGCAAACTTTTTGAAGTACTGTCATATTTTCTGATTTGAAACAATCAAAACACATGATTGATATTTTCACTGGTAATGTAAGAAAATGTTCGAATATGTAAAAATATTTAAATCATTTATTCTACAAGTATTTGTGTTTTCCTTGCTACGTTTAGTGTACTTGGTAATTAATGGAAACACAAAGATAAAGCACTGTGTTTGGCTTAAGAAGCTCAAAATTTAGAGACCAGAAACTGACAGGCAAATATATAGTTTCTTTTTATTTATTTATTTATTTTTTATTTTATTTTATTTTTTTTGACAGGCAGAGTGGACAGTGAGAGAGGGAGACAGAGAGAAAGGTCTTCCTTTTGCCATTGGTTCACCCTCCAATGGCCGCCGCGGCTGGCGCGCTGTGGCCAGCGCACTGCGCTGATCCGATGGCAGGAGCCAGTACTTATCCTGGTCTCCCATGGGGTACAGGGCCCAAGCACTTGGGCCATCCTCCACTGCACTCCCGGGCCACAGCAGAGAGCTGGCCTGGAAGAGGGGCAACCGGGACAGAATCCGGTGCCCCGACCAGGACTAGAACCCGGTGTGCCGGCGCCGCAAGGCGGAGGATTAGCCTAGTGAGCTGTGGCGCCGGCCCAAATATACAGTTTCAATAAAATACAATAATTTTTTAAGTTTATAAGTTCACTTTGGGAACCCAGAGAAATCACTTAATTCTACAGAGTTGAAAATGGAGGCACTGAGAAGCATGGCTGCTTCTTGGAATATTCATTTTAAAGAATATAGATATGAAAAAGTAGAAAAGAATTATAAGTGGTATAGAACGGCTACATCAAAATTTATGAGACATGCAAATGAAGCCAGAAAGGTAAGTTATTAATCTTGCAGGGCCTGCTAAGGTGTCTAACTTTTCTTAAAGTTTTCATGTTGGGTTAAGAAACAGGCATAATTGCATTTTTAAAGTTGCAGTATGGAAATTTATCTGGAGAAAATTACCAGGAACTGGGAGAGCTGTGAGGCAATTATTGTAAAGGGATTGAGAAGAGACAGAGTGCCTGATCTAAAAGCATTCCCAGTGTTAGTGAGACTGGAGACATTGGAGTGATTTCTGAGGTATTTCTGATGTAGAATCAATAGAACTTAAGGTCTGAGTGCACATCTGGAAGGTAAGAAACATTAGGAATGTCTCCAAGATTTCTGTTTTTACCTCTTACATGGACAGCTAGGTCATTTACAGAAACTAGAATCATTGAAAAAGGAAGAAATGTGGTGATGGCAAGAGAAAATTCACTTTTGAAGTGACAAGTCAGGTAATGACTGAAGATGTATGTATGGATGAGATACTTTGGAGAACGCAGCAGTAAAAGAAGGTGAAAGATACATTCTCAGAAAAAAAAAAAACTAACATTTAACTGTCACAAAGGAGAAGAAAAATCACATACACATACATATTCCACGTATAGTTACATAGACTTAGATTTCAAAGTCTAGCATTGCATATTTTTACAAATCAAATCTCACTTCACTTGTGATTTTCTACATTAGGAATGGCCTGGGAATTTCAACACTTATGGCACTAGTAAAAATCAGTTGAAATTGAACAATTTTGAAAAAGTGAGAATGTCTACTTTCTATTGCTATGATTCTTATGGTAGAAGAAAAGCTTTAAGGGAAAGACCAATATGATCAAGTATATACTATTTACAATCCACATCTTTCTTGAATGAAAAACTAAGCAGTAGAGAAGCAGCAACAATTTTCTTCAGTTAAAACCAACATACTCTATTTTGAATAGCTCCAGAACATCACAGTGGTTTATATGACAGACTTTCAAAGAAAAACACACACTGGCCTGATTCAAAGAACCCCAAAATACCAAAAATAATCAGGTGTAATCAGTTTTCATATCTGTAGAAATACTAGGAGGAGTGTTGACAAGTTGGTTTTCTAATTTTAGTTCAGATTTAGAACACTAGACCAGAGAGATCTACTTCAACAACACAGATATGAAAGTCCAGAAAAATTCATAATATTTTCCACATAAAAATATTTCTCTACTATGTAAGACCACTCTATAAACAAATGTATAATAATGTTAAAGAGCTTTATGTTGTACTGCAGTAGGATAAAGAATATTTATTAGTGATAAAAAGCGATTTCCAGTTATGTAAGAAAAGGTTCATTGATTTGGTTAAACAGCAAAAATTCAACTCTCTCAGATTCTGAATTCCAAATTCAGATCTTTTAAATATAAATTATAGGACTGTTATGTTATCAGAGAAATCATATAATACTTCTCCTAACAAGGACATCTGAATAAAAGATCAACTTCTAAACAGTATTCCTTTTAGTTAAGCAAAAAAGATGCTACTGAATTAAGCTCTAACCAAATATTTCTCACACTGACAACAGGATATCTATTTTTAGCTGCAGGTTTGGCTTGAAGTGAACAGCTTTTATCCTATGACAAGCTGCAGTATATGCTGTAGTATATTTTCTTAAAAAACACTTTTTGAAATGTTTAGAAAATATAACTCATATTGTAATAACAAAAAGGAGAGTATTTATCACAAACATATGTATTCTAGTAAAATAGTCTCCCAAAAAACTTTTTTAAAAAATGTTTAACAAAGCCATCAAAACCAACTTCATGTATTTATTTCATCACCAAATGCCTATGTTTCAATGAGTTATAGTGAAAGCAATCAATAAATCAACAAATTTTGGCAGCATCCCTTTTTCAAAATTACTATTTAAAAATAATAAAAAGGAAGATAAGCAAAAATTAGTATTAGGATTACAAAGCTAATCAAAAGGAAATTAAGCTAATTATCTGTAGGATCAGATACTAAAAAGAAACACAAATGAAAACAAACAATTTCCCTCTTATCAGGGTGGGTCTTCTACTCACTTATAACAACAATGCCTAATGGATTTAATAAATCAATCCATATATAAAATTCAGAACTGATTATTCATATTTGCCATTAACAGTAAGATCATTCCAGTTCTTACTGGCTTTTAAAAGCAATTTACAATAATACCTGATTGCACAAGCATCAACACAAAATGTAATTCACTGTAGCTCTGGCTGTATAACTGTATCTTTAAAAAATATTTTTCTCTTATCGTTAAATATTTTAAAGATATATATAGCTAAAAGTCTCAAACAGCATACTTACCACTCATGATGAAAACCAACCTTTCCAAAACATATTGTTCAAAACAACAATCCAACAGCAAAGGGAGTTATGCTAATCTCTAGAGGTAGAAGAACCGATGGTGTAAACACAGACACTGGAACATGCAGCACACAGAAAATGAAAAGAGCTTTCTTTTGTTTTAAAGAAAAGCCCCTAGAAGCAAAGCACAACTGCCCAGCATGTGATATCACTACTAAATGTCACATTAATCCCAAAGATGCATATAACCAGATTTAATTTCTTTCAAGCTGGTTCTCTTAGCCTCCTTCATATACCACCAGAACAACTCAAAATGGCAGGGAGAAAATGTTCAAACCAGGATGTATAAGATGTTCTCAATTATATCAGCATGAGTTGTTACCACGGCAACATTAGACCAGAATTATCGGTTCACTTGTAACCAAGGAATAGCTTTTCTAAAGCCTTAATCAACCAAGACAAATAAAATATATTTTCTTTTTAGAGCTACATGATTTTATAATTACCACGTCCCTTAAATTTAAGCATTGATCTGCCGTTTTTACATCTTTCAAAGCTAAACAAAAATTGCTGCTTTCTTCAAATACTCACACAATCCCATGTTGAATCTGGCAAGGAACAAACAGCAGAATGATTGCACCTAAACGTCTTTCAATTACACCAGCTCTTACTGCTAGCTGTGGACCTCACTGATATTAAAATGCTGTGTGCTGTTGCTACTGACTATTGGCGATGAATCTTATTGCCCAGATCGCTGATAGCTTTCATTTTTCATGAGCCAGAAAGCTATACTGCAGCACAAATGTTAACCATTTAAAAACATTCTATATTATGGAAGAGACAAAATATAATACTATACACATGCATTTATAAAGGAGAATCATGAAATAACATATATAAACTTCCTTTAAATTCAGCATTACAAACAGTATTGGATGCCGCCCTTGTGGTATTCCAAAGGAAGCAACACACACAAAAAGTTACTCACAATTATTGTTGAAATATACAATTCCTCATATCAAACTGGATTTAGACAACCTATTGTACAGCAAGGTGGGCAAACTGAATGGCTTGGTAAAAGACTGTTCTGATCCCCAGAGACCCAAATTTGTGTCAGCATGGTAAAGAGATATAGAATGATGCCTTGCAAGGAGAATTTCAAGTTAATTTGCCATTTTAAAAGCTGCCAGGTGAGGCAGGACTTCTGTTGATGGGGGTGTGAGCAGGTCAGGAAATCTCCCCAAGAAACAAACACAGAGCTGGAAAAAATTGTCAAAAACAATGATTCCATTGCTCTGGTAAATGAACAATAACAAACAACAAATTGTGAAGCTTTTATACATGAAAAACTGCTGAACTTTGCACAAGAACAGTGGGAGTCTATGGTGCTCTTCCCTGGGGCTGCTCCCATTCCCTCAGTGTTCAATCAGTATAGCACTTCCAGGGAAGGACTGGTGAAGCAGCTTCACTGGTGGAAGGAGGTGACTTGATTTGGAGTGAAGGTAAAGATCCCATATGAGTGATATTTTCAGTTAAAGAAAACTGTATGATTTAATAGAGAAAGTGCTCACCTCATAGTGTAAGTCTGTGGCCCTATTAGGGGTGAGCATCAGATTGGAGGCCTAGTAAGAAATTTAACAAGGAAAATAAAAAGGAGAGAGGCAGAGAACGGCTAAATAAACTCTCCAAATATCCCTGGCTGACCAGAAGAGACCCAAGAGGGCCTCATGGAAAGTTAAAGCTAGTACAGACTCAAAAACTCTCTGAACATTGAATGTGCCCCCCAACCCACACACAGTTCTATGAGCAGACTGGCTCCAAGTGTTCAAAAACAGCTTCTGATCAACTGTTGAGTAACAACTAAGCTATGGAAACACAAGATAATCCCTAGGAAGCTAGGTTAAAAATTAAAAATTGTAAGAATAAAAAACATGAAGAGAGAAATCAACCATACATCATATGGACATGGATTCCATAGATTAAGATCAAGCAAGTTATTAAAATAATAGATAGATAATACCAACCCCAGAGAAGAAAAAATAACCAGAATCCAGAGCTACTACCAACATATTATTTTTAATAGCTCATTTTTGACAAAAACTTGTGAGGTCCATAATGAGGGGAGAAAATAGTAGTCCCTGAATGCACTCTGATGTAGCATTTAGCAGATGAAGACTTCAAAATAGCTATTTTTTTTTTTTTTTGACAGGCAGAGTGGACAGTGAGAGAGACAGAGAGAAAGGTCTTCCTTTTGCCATTGGTTCACCCTCCAATGGCCGCCACGGCTGGCGCACTGCGGCCGGCGCACCGCGCTGATCCGATGGCAGGAGCCAGGTATTTATCCTGGTCTCCCATGGGGTGCAGGGCCCAAGTACCTGGGCCATCCTCCACTGCACTCCCTGGCCACAGCAGAGAGCTGGCCTGGAAGAGGGGCAACTGGGACAGAATCCGGCGCCCCGACCGGGACTAGAACCCAGTGTGCCGGCACCGCAAGGCGGAGGATTAGCCTAGTGAGCCGTGGCGCCGGCCCAAAATAGCTATTTTAAATATGTTAAAAGAATTAACAAGAAACTATGTTTAAAGAATTAAAGGTGGGGCTGGTGCCGTGGCACGGTAAATACTTTGCCTGTGGCGACGGCATCCCATATGGGCACCAGTTCTAGCACGGCTGCTCCTCTTCCAATCCAGCTCTCTGCTATGGCCTGGGAAAGATGTGGAAGATGGCCCAAGTCCTTGGGCCCCTGCAACCACATGGGAGACTGGGAAGAAGCACCTGGCTCCTGGCTTCAGATTGGCACAGCTCTGGCTGTAGCGGCCATCTGGGGAGTGAACCAGCAGATGGAGGACCTTTCTCTCTGTCTCTTCCTCTCACTGTAACTCTACCTCTCAAGTAAATAAATAAAATATTAAAAAAATAATTAAAGGAAAATATGATGGCAATGATGCAGCAGGTTTGGAATTTCAGTAAAAGGAGACACTATTTTAAACATAAAAATATAGACTAGAAATGTCAATAGCTGAAATTTAACAGCACATTAGAGGCCTGGGCAAAAGATCAGATAGTGAACTTGAAGGTAGAACAATAAAAAGTATCCAGTTTGAAGAACATAGAGAAAAGACAAGAGAAAGATGAACAGAATATCAAGAATTTATGGAACATCAAGGATGCCAACATATAATCAATGGGAATTTGAAGGATAGGAGACAAAGGATGCAGAAAGGATATTTGAAGAAATAATGGCTGAAAATGTCCCAATCTGACAGAAATCACTAACTTATAGACCTAAGAAACTCAACTATTGGCAACTATGATAAACACAGAGATCTACATCTAGGCACATACATTCAAGTTACTGAAAGAGGAAATCTTAAAAGCCACAAGAGAAAGGTATACCAAGAGAAAAAACGACTAATAAACAGGGGAAAACAATATGATCACTGATGATTTCTCATTAGCAATATTAGAAGCCAAAGGCAGTGAAATGATATACCCATAGTGCTATATTCATGAACTTTTTTTTTTTTTTTTTGACATGCAGAGTGGACAGTGAGAGAGAGAGACAGAGAGAAAGGTCTTCCTTTTGCCGTTGGTTTACCCTCCAATGGCCGCCGCTGCAGCCGGCGCACCGCGCTGATCCGATGGCAGGAGCCAGGATCCAGGTGCTTTTCCTGGTCTCCCATGGGGTGCAGGGCCCAAGCACCTGGGCCATCCTCCACTGCACTCCCTGGCCATAGCAGAGAGCTGGCCTGGAAGAGGGGCAACCGGGACAGAATCCGGCGCCCCGACCGGGACTAGAACCCGGTGTGCCGGCGCCGCAAGGTGGAGGATTAGCCTATTGAGCCACGGCGCCGGCCAAAACTTTTTAAAGACCTCTCATACTTAAGACAATGATACCAGACAATAAATAACTCAAGATGACAGGAAGATACGAAGAGTACTGGAAATAGTAGATAGGAAAAGGATTATATAAAAATCTGTTATTCTGTTTTCTTCTTTTAATTGCCTTGGAAGACTTAAAATTGTGTGAAGCTATAATTATAATATGGATTGCTGTGTTTATAAAATATGCAGGTGTAACATGTGAAAATAATAATGAATTTGGAGAAGAAATGAAGCTGTATTGTTTGAAAATACTTCTAGTTTACCAGAAGATAAAATGAATATTATAATTTCTAAAGCAACTATTAGAGAAATAACTTTGAAAAATTTAGTGAAAAAAACAACAGAAGAATTAAAATGGCACAATTTATATTTACTTTATACAAAAGAAGGCCTAAAAAAGAGAGGAATAACAATAACAACAACAAAAACTATCAGACATATAAAACAAACAGAAAATAAAATATGCAAATCCAACCATATCAATAATTATTACAAAAGGACACTTAATAATGACAAAAAGATCAACATATTTGGGAAATTTAAAGTTAGAAATGTATATGGATCTAACAGAAGAGTCACCACAATACCAAAACAAAAGTGACAGAATTGAAAAAAGAAGTAGAGAATTCAATAATTATACAGTCATGTGATGCTTATTGATGGGGATATATTCTGAGAAATTCATCATTATAATATTTTATGATTGTGCAAACATTGTGAAGTGTACTTATAGAAACCTCAATGGCATGGCCTACTACGCACCTTGGCTATATGTTATAGCCTATTGCCCTGCTAGATTTACTGCTCTGATTTGCTGTGCCAGACTATTCTTGTTAGACTAGGTCTGGCAAGTAATTTTCCTCCACCATCTTACATAGTTAACAAGAATTTATCATCTGCCTTCATATCAGCACTCACAGAGTCACCACTCACTTCAACATCAGGTAATGAATAACAATTCTTGACTTGTTTAACCACTTAGAGCTGGCAGTAAATTTAATATTGTAGTTGAGTCCAGACTTTTCTTTCAACATGGCAAATAAACATTTTGTTTTGGTCATGATCATCATGGTGCTAAGGAGGATATGTTTCTGTATATTATCTTCAATTCAGCTCATTAGAAAATTTCCATAAATGATATAGGCTCTTCTTAAATTTTTATTAGTTTTGTTGCCTTCAACGAAGTAGATCCCTTAACAGTTTCTATCACTTTTATCTTTGTTTTTCAAGATCATAGCTGTGGTGATATGAAATGTGACTAATGAGCAAAAACCATCACTAATTTTCCACCTTTGCAGTCTTAAACACCTTGAATTTAATTTCCAAGTCAATCATTTGATGTAGCCTTTTACTGGTAATACTAGCAACGGATCTTGTAATGCTTAGGAGCCATGATAAACCAAGCAAAAGATTAAATCAAGCATATGAGAAAATGATGCAATCAAGAAACAGTATGAGATGAATGAGGCTGTTGCTAGTGTAATATGGCATACTATTTTACAGTAAGCTTTTTTAATAAATAAAGGTATAATCTAAAAATTATAAAATAAAGAATTAACACACAAGCCGGTAACATAGATTCTGATTATCAAGTATTATGTACTGTGCATAACTGTGTTATCCCTTTATTCAATTGGCAACACAGTAGGCTTTTTTTTTTAACAGAAGCATCACCACATACACATAATGTATTGTACTACAATGTTATGATGACTAAGATGTCACTGGGTTATAAGAATTTTTGTTTCATTATCTTATTGGAACACCATAATGTATGTTGTTTATCACTAACTAAAACATCATTATGCAGAGTTTGATTGCAGTCAGAGATTTCAATATCCTCTCTCAATAACTCATGGAAAAACTTGACAGGAAATCAGCAGCAATACTCAAAACTTGAATAAAACAAAAAAAACTTCACATATATAAAAATAGTGCCTAATACCAACAGAATACGTATTCCCATAAAATGTATGTGGAAGTCTACATTAATCAGAGGATGAGCAATATAACACTTCTCAATTTTAAAGGATTATTAAATCAAAATATGAATTAAATTAGGAATCAACAACAGAAATAAACTTTGGAAAACTCCAAATATTTGGTTGCTAAACAAAGATCTCATGAGAAATTAGAAAATATTTGAAACTGAATGGAAATCCTATCAACTTTTATAGGATGTAGACAAAGCAGAGCTTAAAGGGAAATTCATAGCTTTACTAACTAAGATTTAAAAGAAAAAAAAAGGACTTAAATCAATAATTTAAGCTTTCACATTAAGAAACTAAAAAAGAAGAACAACAAAACAAAATAAAAATCCCAAAACAGGGGCTGGTGTTGTGGCATAACATGTTAGGCTGCCACTTGTAATGCCAGCATCCCATATCTGAGTGTCAGTTCAAGACCCAGATGCTCTTCTTCCAATCCAACACCCACCTGCTGTGTTGGGAAACCAGTGGAAGATGGCTGAAGTACTTGGGTCCCTGCCACCCACATTGGAGACTCAGATGGAGTTCTACAGTCTTGGCTTTGGCTCGGCCCATCTTTAGCTACTGCCACTCTTTGGAGGGTGAACCAGCAGATGGAAGATCTCTTTCTCTTTCCCTGTCTTTCTGTCTTTCAAATATGAATGTACATACTTACATACATACTACATAAATTATTGTAAAAAGAAAAATTAAACACCCTCCAAAAACAAACAAAAAAAACAAAAAGGAGAGATCATAGAACAATTCAATGAAATAGAAAACAGAAAGACAATAGAAAAAAATAAATGAAACCAAAAGTGTCATTGGTAAAAATTTAGCTAGACTGAATAAAAACAAAGAATACACTAATTAACAAAATCAGGAATCAAAGAACAATATCACCACTGATATTAGAGAAATTTAAAGGATTATAAGGGAGTACTAGAAACAACTTTATGCCAATCATGTAAGATAACTTGAGATGAAATGGAAATTCAAAGGACCCAGAATAGCCAAAACAATTTTTATATTACTTGATTTCAAACCTTAGGTTATAGAATCAACACAGTGTGGCACTGGGAAAAATCAAGAATTCAGAAATAGATCCATATATTTGTGGTCAATTAATTTTTTTAAAAGATTTTTTTTTTATTTGAAAGGCAGAGTTAAAAGACAGAAAGAGAGAGAGAGAGAGAGATCCTCTATCCTCTGGTTCAATCCTCAAATGGTCACAGTGGTCAGGGCTGGGCCAGGCTGAAACCAGGAACTTCTTCCAGGTCTTCCACATGGGTGCAGGGACCCAAACTCTTGGGCCATCTTCCACTGATCTTCCCAGGTGATTAACAGAGAGCTGGGTCACAAGTGGAACAGCTGGGACTTGAACCAGCTGCCATATGGGCTGCTGATGCTGCAGGTGACAGCTTAACCTGCTACCCATCAA
Source organism: Oryctolagus cuniculus (assembly GCF_051225735.1). NCBI lineage: Eukaryota > Metazoa > Chordata > Mammalia > Lagomorpha > Leporidae > Oryctolagus > Oryctolagus cuniculus. The sequence goes on from NC_142873.1 coordinate 87,736,300, forward strand.
TTAATTTTTGACAAATGCAGAAAGGAAAACGTTTGCAACAACTGAAGCGGGATATCCACATTAAAAAACAACAACAACAACATTGATCCATACCTTATACCACATACAAAACTTAACAATGGATTTGTATGGGGCCGGTGTTGTTGTGTGGCTGGTAAAGCTGCCACCTGTGATGCTGCAATCCCATATAGGTGCCAGTTTCAGTCCTGGCTGCTCCTCCTCAGATCCAGTTCCCTGCTAATGTGCCTGGAAAAGCAGTAAAAGATGGCCCAAGTACTTGGGCCCTTGCCACCCACATGGGAGACCGGGATGAAGCTTCTGGCTCCTGGCTTCAGCTTGATCCAGTCCTGGCCCAGCCCTGGGCATTGTAGTCATTTAGGGAGTGAACTACCAGATGGAAATTTCTCTCTCTCCATCTCTCTCTCTCTCTCTAATTCTGTCTTTCAAATAAATAAATAAATCTTTAAAAAATGGTTTTGTAGAAGAAAGTACAGATTAAAATTTTCCATTGCTTTGGGCTAGACAAATATTGCTTCAATATTGGCACCAAAAGTAAACCCCCCGCCCAAAAAGAGAGATAAATTAGACTTTACTAAAATTATAAACTTTTGCACTTCAAAGATATCACTAAAAATGACAGGACAAGCTGCAGCTAGCAGAAAATGTAGAATTTCATATCTGGGAAAGAACAGGTTCAGAATATATAAAGCATTCTTGAGACTTGACAAAAAGAAGACAAACATTTCAGTTTTGAAAGTGGGCAAAAGATTTAAAAATATACTTCTCCAAAGTAAATGCAAACAGGATTACATCATCATCAGTTATTTGGGAAAACCAGACTGAAAACACAACTGAGGAACAGCAATTCACACCCACAGAATGGCTACAGTCAAAAAGACTGGTATCAAGAACTGGTGAGCATGTGCAGAAATTGCAAACCTCTTACATGAATGGTGGCAATGCAAACTGGTGCAGCCACTTTGGAAAACACTTTGGCAGTTTCTTAAATGGCACACATAAATTGATAATATGACCTAGCAATTCTATTCTTAGGTATCTATGCAAAAGATATGAAAATATATGTCCACACGGACATGCTTTCAAATATTTATAGTACCATTATCCAAATATCCAAAAACTGGAGACAGTGCTCATGGTCATCAACTGCAGAATGGATAAACAAAAGGTGTTAAATCCACATGAAATAGTGTAATTCAGTAATAAAAAGGAATTGCTGGTTGATAAGTTCTACAACACGAATATTATTTCAAAATATTATTTCAAGTGGAAGAAATCAGAAACAATATATTACATAATTTCATTTTTATAAAATTTTTAGAAGAGGAAATCTAAAGAGACAGCAGATTAGTGTTTATCTGAATTGAGGTGAAAGTAGAGATGAATTTTGGGTGATGGAAATTATCTAAAACTGAACTGTGAGAATGCTTGCATAACTTCATAAATTTATTAATTACTAGAACCATACATTTATAATGAGTTTTATGGCATATATATTATACCTCAATTTTAAAAAAGTTATCAAGTGCTATATCACCTAGGTAAAGAAAATCTACTTGGAGCAGATCTTCGCTACTCCCTTCAGTGGACAACTTCATTATGTAAATTTGAGGCTAGCAGGCAGCTATTACCTTTGGGAAATGATCTAACAAAACCTTATGGGATTTGGTAAAGGATGTTTCTTCTCAAAGCTCTGTGGTAAACAGAACTAATTAATGGGAAAAAGATAAAACACATTTGCATAAAAAATAAAACAAGAGTTCTGAATGTATATCAAAATAGAGCCCATCCTTTCTGAGGTTCAGAATGACCAGAACCTCTTTCATAAATTTTAGCAACAAATCTATGCACCACAAATGGGAAGACACACTCTAGCTTTATAAACAGACAATCTGAGTGATGATTTAGGCTTAACATTAGACACATTGCAAGGCTAAATCTAAGTGCTTGGCAAAGGCCAAGCAGGTAAAACAATAGAAGTAGTGAGTGTTACAGCAAATCAGACACTATACACCCTGATTGGAAATGACAGTTACTTAGCGCTGCCCACTATTTCTCATATGAGCCAAGCAGGTCACTATAACCAGTTTTTCTAATGGTTCAAGAATATAAAAATCTAGATATCTATATGACTGTTGATTTAAAATAATAGTATTTTATACTTCTGTATTATGTAAGTTATCAAATTCAATTATATTTTACTATTTTTATTTTTTTATTTTTATTTTTATTTATTTATTTATTTTTTAAGGCAGAGAGACAGAGGGAGACCGACAGACACAAATACACATACAGAGAGAGATCTCCCATTTGCTATTCACTCCTCAAAGGCCTGCCAAAGCCAGGGATAGGACATGCCAAAGCCAAGGGGTTGAAACTCAACCTGTCTCTTATATAGGTATCAGGGTCCCAAATATTTGAGCTATAATCTGCTGCCATCCAGGGTGCACATCAGTAGGATGCTGTATTGGAGCAGATTCCAGACTTGAACTAAGCACTCCAATATGGCATGCAGGCTTTCCAAGTACCATCTTAACTGCTACACCAAATATCCGATCCAAATTGAATTATTTAAAAAACATGGTGAAGATTAAATAAAACAAATCTGTGAACTATATTTGGGTCATGAACTACTGGTTTACTAACCCTGGACTAGCTGTTTAAGGAAGGTAGGCTAATTTTGACAAAGTGAAGAAGGGCTGAAAACACCTCATACTTCCAATCTGGCAAGAAAGTCAGGATTGGCCAGCGCCGTGGCTTAATAGGCTAATCCTCCGCCTTGCAGCGCCAGCACACCGGGTTCTAGTCCCGGTCGGGGCGCCGGATTCTGTCCCGGTTGCCCCTCTTCCAGGCCAGCTCTCTGCTGTGGCCAGGGAGTGCAGTGGAGGATGGCCCAAGTGCTTGGGCCCTGCACCCCATGGGAGACCAGAAGCACCTGGCTCCTGCCATCGGATCAGCGCGGTGCACCGGCCGCAGTGTGCCGGCTGCAGTGGCCATTGGAGGGTGAACCAATGGCAAAAGGAAGACCTTTCTCTCTGTCTCTCTCTCACTGTCCACTCTGCCTGTCAAAAAATTAAAAAAAAAAAAAAGTCAGGATTAAAAGCATATGAGTTTAAATAAAAGAAACAAATTTGCTGATGTAATCTTTGAATAAACATAATATTGGTAAAAGATGACTGTCCTCTGACTAAGAATCACTGAGGTGGCCGGTGCTATGGTGCAATGGGAAAAGCCACCACTTGTGGTGCCGGCATCCCATACGGGCACTTGTTCAAGTCCCGGCTGCTTCATTTCTGATCCAGCTTCTGGCTATTGTGCATGGGAGAGCAGTGGAGGATACCCAAGTACTTGGGCCCCTGCACCCATGTAGGAGACCAGTAAGAAGTTCCTGGCTCCATTTGGGGAGTGAACCAGTAGATGGAAGATTCTCTCTCTATATTTTTCTGTAACTCTCAAATAAATAAATAAATTTAAAAAATAAAGAATCACTGAGATCTCTGCAATTATCAGTGGCATCATATCAAGAGCAAGGATACATTACATTCATTAGGACCAATTTTAAACCATGAAACTACTTAGCAGTGGCAAAATCAAAAGCTGCTGAAGATGAAAATCAGTGACTTACATATGGACCAAAATATTCACCTATTTCTTCATTTAACCATTGGAAAGATTAGTCTCTAATGTGCATTCTGGGAGGTAACAGGTGCTAGTTTAAGTGACTAGGTCCCTGCCACCTACGTGGGAGACCCAGACTGAATTTCTGGCTCCTGGCTTTGGCCTGGCCCAGTGTTGGTTGTTGCAGGCATTTGGAGAATGAACCAGCAGATGAGAGATCTCTGCCTGCATCTGTATCTATCTTTTTGTCTTTAAAATAAATTAAATAAAGAATAATTAATAATAGAAGATGAGACCTATTTGTAACCCAAGTGGGTCAGACTTATTAATTAGCAATAACTAGACCCCAGAGCTAGAAGTTGCGACAGTTTTAGGACTTGGCATGTAATGCTGAATCCCTCAGAAAAGTTACCATTTTTTCAATTTTAACTTATTACCTCATTCTAGATTTTAAGTGATTTTCAAAATTCTTTTTCTCTCGAACAATTTTCTAGTAGTAACTGAACAATTTTCACAAATGAGGAAATTTTTTGTTCAAGGCAACTTTGCCTATTTGTGGTCTTTTATAGTTTCCTACAAATTTGGGGATTCTTTTTTCTATTTATGTGAACAATGTCAATTGAATTTTGATAGGGACTGCATTGAATCTATTTTTTTCATAATATGGACATTTTAACAAAAATCAACCTTTGTGATCCATGAACATAGGATCTCTTTTTCTATTTACTTGTTCTTTTTCCAATTTTTTCATTAATGTTTTATAGTTTTCAATTTCCAAATATTTCACCTCATTGGTTAAATTTACTCCTAAATATTTTTATGCAATTGTGAATGGGATTATTGACTTTTCTTCACATAATTTGTTCTCACTATATAATAATTTTACTGATTTTTATAT